>NC_088218.1:8869506-9090001 GCF_036934945.1 Oncorhynchus masou masou | reverse complement strand
GTGTGGCTCTGTATGCAAAGCCAAGGTTCGATTCCCGCTGGGGCCACACATACAGTACGCACACATGACCGTAAGTCATTTTGGATGAAAGCGTTTACTAAATGGTATATATTATTATTATAATATTAATCAAACACACCAGCATGTACAGACTCAATCCACAAAAACATGTAAATACAGTCTGATCAAAACATTCATACAGGCTGCTGGTCTGTGTCCCATCACAGCTGATCTGGACACACCTAGAACTGCCTCTCATTCAGCCTTTGCTGTGGTGATTCATTAGAGGTGTGTGTGTGTGTGTGTGTGTGTGTGTGTGTGTGTGTGTGTGTGTGTGTGTGTGTGTGTGTGTGTGCGTGTGCGTGTGCGTGTGTGTGTTCGCCCGTAGAGTAAGGTGGTGCCATATCTTATGTAGTTGTCTTTGTGGGCCAGTGAGCATTCCAGACTGCATTCCAGTCCATTCAGGAGTGAGTTGATGTGACTGTGTTTTGCAGAAAGAGCTGGCTGAGGTGCAGACAGAGAATCATCAGAGACTGAAAGAAAGAGAAGGAGAGCTGAAAGACATGAAGAAGATGCTGGAGGCAACAAAGGTAAGGGCTTAGGACACACTACAGAAACCACACTACACTACACCCCACTAGACTACACCCCACTACTCTATACCCCACTACACTATACCCCACTACACTATACCCCACTACACCCCACTACACTATACCCCACTACACCTCACTACACCACACTACACACCACTACACTATACCCCACTACACCCCACTACACTATACCCCACTACCCTATACCTCACTACATCCCACTACACCCCACTACACTATACCACACTACACTATACCACACTACACCCCACTACACTATACCACACTACACCCCACTACACTACACCTCACTACACTATACCCCATTACACCCCACTACACTATACCCCACTACACTATACCACACTACACCCCACTACACCCCACTACACTATACCCCACTACACTACACCCCACTACACTACACCCCACTACACCTCACTACACCACACTACACTACACTATACACTACACTACACCCCACTACACTATATCACACTACACTATACCACACTACACTATACCCCACTACACTACACCCCACTACACCCCACTACACTATACCCCACTACACCCCACTACACTATACCCCACTACACCCCACTACACTATACCCCACTACACTATACCTCACTACACCCCACTACACTATACCCCACTACACTATACCACACTACACTATACCACACTACACCCCACTACACTATACCACACTACACCCCACTACACTATACCTCACTACACTATACCCCATTACACCCCACTACACTATACCCCACTACACTATACCACACTACACTACACCCCACTACACTACACCCCACTATACCCCACTACACTATACCACACTACACCCCACTACACTATACCCCACTACACTACACCCCACTACACTATACCCCACTACACTATACCACACTACACTATACCCCACTACACTATACCCCACTACACCCCACTACACTATACCCCACTACACTACACCCCACTACATAATATCACACTACACCACACCACATTCCATTACACATCATTACACCAGTGCGTAGGTGTGTGTGTGTTCCTCAGTGAGTACCTTTCTATCCACCTCCATACAGTACCAGTGTGCGTATGTCTTCCTACCTGTGTTTGTGTCCCCAGCGCTCAGCAGACAGGGTACGTGATGACACAGAGACAGTGCTGTCGGAGCTCCAGCGCTCAGTGGAGAGGCTCCAGGAGCTGGTGGAGGGTGTGATGAACCAGGCTGGGCAGGAGAAAGTAAGCGAGGCCCAGGACGTGGTGGACAAGCTGGAGGCCGAGATCTCGGAGCTGAAGAGGAGAGACAAGGACATGAAGGAGGTGTTCCGCTGTGAAGACAACATCCACTTCCTGGAGGTAGGACGCTTGTCTCTTTCTGGTACCTTTTATATATTTTTGATCCACTTTAGCTGCATGCAGCTGGTTGATGGCCATATTGGACATGGCTGCCAGGGTGTGAAAGACCACATCTGGGATGGGACAATAGTTAAAAAGCAGCATTGTCCTAGTCATGTTTGAAATGTGCAGCTTCGATCACAAAAGGCATTATTTCTTAAATGACGTGTCTTCTCTTTCTGTCGTTGCCTTTCTTTCTGTCTTCATTTCTCCATCTCTGCCCTCTTCCATCCCATCCTCTTGTCCTCATTCTCCACCTCCTCCTTCTCCTGTGTGCCGCCCTACAGATCTGTGAGTCTCTGTGCAGCCCGTTTGAGTGTAATGATCTGTCGTGTGTGGTGGCCAATCCAGAGGCTACGTTTGAGCCTGTACGTGAAGCCATCCTGAACCTACGGGAGAGAGTGGAGGACATGTGCAACGTGGAACTGGGCAAGATCACCAAGACAGGTGTGTCAGAGTGGAGGACATGCATACTACACACACACACACAGACTCACACACACACACACACTACTTGCAGAGATCTCCATCACCTTGTTCACTATAAATATTGTCATAAAGACAGAGTATTTTTTCCACACTACGTTTTAGACTGATATCAGTGGATCAATACAATGTCCATGAGTTAATAAACTGTAATTTCTCATCCTTCTCTTCAGTGAATGACACAACACTGTTCACCTTAGGAGACAAAGGTGAGTTCTGGTCCAGAGGATGTCTCTAGCTCTGGTCCAGGGTGTTTTGTGGGGCTTGAAGAAGGCTCAGCATAAGCAAGCCGCTCGTAATGCCCTGGACCAGAGCAAGAAGCTATCGATTACCAATAAACATTTAAGTTGTGGATTGACAGACTGAACTTACTCACTGCACTTTTTCCCCCATCATAGCAAAACAAAATGGCGGCCAGAAGACGGGAGGGTTCAGAAGTTGTGAGTAGTTCCCATTTCTTTATTGGCAGCGTGAGTTGGACTTTAATAATTCATTGAGATTGTGAACTAATCTGAATTGGACATTTTAGTCAACAGCAAATAATGTGAGGAAAGGCAATATTTAATTTCCGCAGTGCAAATGCTTTATACTCAGTGCCTGTTCCTTTTGGTGCTGGTCTTTTCACTTGTCTCGTTGAGTGATTGCTCATCATCATTCATTGTGCAGTTTGGATATGAAATACCTAACTTGAAATAATGATTTATTGTTCCTGATGAAGGATCATCATAGTCAGGTTTTTAATAGTTACAGTATGTATTTAATGGTTAAACAGTATGTTTTTAATGGTTAAACTGTATGTTTTTAATGGTTAAACATTATGTTTTTAATGGTTAAACAGTAAACAGTATGTTTTTAATGGTTAAAGTATGTGTTTAATTAAATGGTTTTTAATTAAACAGTATGTTTTTAATGGTTAAATGTTTTTAATGGTTAAACAGTATGTTTTTAATGGTTAAACAGTATGTTTTTAATGGTTAAACAGTATGTTTTTAATGGTTAAACAGTATGTTTTTAATGGTTAAACAGTATGTTTTTAATGTATGTTTTTAAACAGTATGTTTTTAATGGTTAAACTGTATGTTTTTAATGGTTAAACTGTATGTTTTTATGTAAACTGTAGTTTTTAATTTACTGTATGTTTTTAATGGTTAAACAGTATGTTTTTAATGGTTAAACAGTATGTTTTTAATGGTTAAACAGTATGTTTTTAATGGTTAAAATGTTATGTTTTTAATGGTGAGTGTTGTGCCTTTTTATTTTATTTTTATTTCAACTATTCCTCAGTGTTTTCTGGTCTGGGATCCAAAACAACAACAACAAACAACAACCGTCCTGCAGGTATGTACTGTAGCGACTGTTTCCTGTATCGGTTTTAATATGCGGTTTGTGATGGGTCATTGAATGACACATAATGATGTGTACGTTTGGCGTCGTGTTTCAGCTCCCACACCGACTGTCTCCGTGGCGGTTCGAGGTCCTAACTCACGTGGTAGGGTGATGTCATGTGGTTAGTTTCATTACAAATCTCACTATGACGATCATGATCAAACATTAGATCAGCTTAATCATGTCTCCTTCTGTAGGTGTAGGCCTGCGCTCTCAGGATGTTAGGAGCAGAGAGGAACCACGAGGTCAGACGTGTGTGTGTGTGTGTGTGTGTGTGTGTGTGTGTGTGTGTGTGTGTGTGTGTGTGTGTGTGTGTGTGTGTGTGTGTGTGTGTGTGTGTGTGTGTGTGTGTGTGTGTGTTTGCGTGTGTGTGTGTATGTGTATGTTTGCGTGTGTGTGTGTGTGTGTGTTTGCATGTGTGTGTGTGTGTGTTTGCATGTGTGTGTGTGTGTGTGTGCGTGTGTGTGTTTGCATGTGTGTGTGTGTGTTTGCGTGTGTGTGTGTGTTTGCGTGTGTGTGTGTGTTTGCGTGTGTGTGTTTGCGTGTAAAGGGGTTTAAACTCTCTTCTACCTCTTTCCTTTAGCTGACAGAGACAGGCCGAGGAGAGAGAAGAGAGAACCAGGTAACACACACACACACACAAGCCCAGAATTTCTTTGTGAACAAAACCGGTTCCACAGGTTGGCCTGCCTCACAAGAGGAACATCTCCTTATCATCTGTGATGCTCCTTCTTCCTGTCTCCTCCATCCGTACTGTGTCACATCCTGAACCTCTGAAGAATAACTGCAGATATCAGTTCCATAAATGTATCTCTGACCACCTCCCTCAGGTGGTCTTGACCAATACTACAAATTCAGTCATCATTAGAGTGTTTATAAAATCTACTCAACTGCCTCGCTTTTCCTCTCATTCTCTCTCTATCCAATCAGAAAGGCGTCCGGATACATAGGTTTGGTTTGCTACGAGCAACACCTGGCTGGGTGAAGCGAACGTCTGTGCTCGCATACTCCCTCATGACCGTCGCTTAAAAAATGAGAAAAGGCGTCAACATGACTGTTGTTTGTCCCTCTTGAAGCACCGTAGCAACAACATACCCAGTAATACTTTCTCAAAATCGTCTGGATTAATCTAAGATAAATCAGGAAATGTGTCATTCATTTTGACGTTTTTTGCCAATAAGGTCTTAGTCGCATCATTTCACATCTGTCTAAAGATGTTTGGTGCAGTATTTCTCAAGTGAAAAAATATGCATGAAAACTAGTCATCTCTTGTTGAATGACAAACACTTAATTGAAGAATCCCATCTATAGTTCCCACTCTTACTAAGAGTAGTCCTGTTGACCAATCTCTGACGAAGGGGCGTATAGACTTTGGCTACCGAACTTCCACTTGCCTCTAGAGAAAATGTAGTGTATGCCAACAGCCAAGCAAACGCCCGGCGAACACCAAAACCAACCAAAACGTCACAAAAATGTTTCATAATATATGATGGAACTGTTTCTACTGGGAAGTGACAGGCTTTAAGCTTACTGTATGTTTCATTGTCTAAACAGTTTAAGCATTTATGATGATGAAACGTTGTGACGTTTTGTTCGGCTGTTCAGCAACACAACATTTTTCCTTGAGGCAAGTCGATGTTCGTTAGTCTGAAGTCTACGCCCCTTCGTCTGTGATTGGTCAATGGTATTACTGGACTAGGTACTGCGCCTAGTAGGAGTGGGAGCAATGAATGGGATTGTTTGCTGGCTAGTTTTAATGCACATTTTTCCACTTGAGAAATACCGCACCAAACATTTTAGTTAGATGTAACATTGCGCGACTAGGACCTCCTTGGCAAAAAACGTCAAAAATAATTGCACATTTCTTGATTTATCTTGATTATTTTCTTCTATTTTGAGGAAGTGTTACTGGGTATATTGTTGCTACAGTGGCTCAAGCGGGACCAAACAGTAATACTGAGATTTTTCAAGCAAGACGTCAGACGTTCGTTTCATCTAGCCGAGTTCTGCTAGAAGCAAACCGAACCGTATGTGGACGCCTCTAGACCTACCAAGCCATGCTCACCCAGTAATACCTCTCATCTCTCCACAGCCAGAGAGGCAGCCCCCAGACCAAGCACCAGATCTAGTCCCACTCAGAGTCGGAGAAAGCCAGCCAGAAATAGCCCTACCCAAAGTCGAAGAGAGACGCGCAGACGCAGTCCCAGCCCCACTCCAAGTCGTAGAGAGCCAGCCAGACCCAGCCCTACTCCCAGCCGGAGAGAGACACCCAGACCAGAACCCACCACCACCCCTACCCACGGTGCTGTTACCCAAGCCACCCCAGCCTCAGGAGCTTTCACCCGGATGGGATCCATAGCAAGTCTCTTCCGTTCCCATCGACGTGCCACACCGGCACCTGGGCCAGTCAACAACAACACTGGTGGAGTTAACCCTGGGCCAGTCAACAACAACACTGGTGGAGTTAGCCCATGTGAGTCCCGACCCGAGAGAATGATTGAGGCCTCTAGTAGCCAAAAGGCCATATTAGCACGGGCATCACCATTGAGGGCTTCCACCATTTTAATGTAGTCAACTGGGTGGCTTCCAAGACCACTGGACAATCCCTCCTCGTGACATTCTTGGAGTCATGTACAACGGGTCATCAGGAGGGATCAGCCAATCGGGAAAATGGAAATTGCCTCAATGGCGCTGCCCATGCTGCCACAGACTCTATAATGGCACAGATACAAAGATGAGTCCTCTATATATCTCTATGGTCCCGACCCTCAACGCTTTAACCCCATCAGAGGTCATAAACCCTGGTCTTACTAGCCTTTCTCCAGTGCAGACACTGTGTAATGTACTTCAGAATGTACCTTGCAGGTGCCACAGCACATTGTTTGAAAATCATGGCTATAAACATACTGTTTTGACAGGGGGGATGGGTGCACTGACGGAATCCCAACCGGAAGTGAATACCAGCCTTTTCCTGGATCCGCCGACCCCTGACCCCATCATGAATCAGATGCCAGCTTTCCCTGCATGTGAGTCATCATTCAGTCCTTTTCTTCATTCTCCAGTTCTTCCTCTCTACATCTGAGGAAAGCATATTGCCCTATATTTACGGTTACCCTTGTTGTGATCAGTGGTGTAAAGTACTTAATTAAAAACACTTTAAAGTACTACTTAAGTAGTTTCTTGGAGTATCTATACTTTACTATTTATATTTTTGACAACTTTTACTTTACTACTTTCCTGAAATAAATAATGTACTTTTTACTCAATATATTTTAACTGTCATCCAAAGTACTCA
Source organism: Oncorhynchus masou masou (assembly GCF_036934945.1). Classification (NCBI taxonomy): domain Eukaryota; kingdom Metazoa; phylum Chordata; class Actinopteri; order Salmoniformes; family Salmonidae; genus Oncorhynchus; species Oncorhynchus masou. The sequence continues at coordinate 9,082,825 of NC_088218.1, read as the reverse complement.
TTACATTTTGAATGCTTAGCAGGACAGGAAAATGGCCCAATTCACACACTTATAAAGAGAACACGTGGTCATCCCTACTGCCTCTGATCTGACGGACTCACTAAACACACATGTGTCTTTTGTAAATGATGTCTCAGTGTTGGAATGTGCCCATGCTATATGTACATTTTAAAAACTAGAAAATGGTGCAGTCTGCTTTGCTTAATATAAGGAATTTGAAATTATTTACACTTTTACTTTTAATACTTAATTATATTTAGAACCAAATACTTTTAGACTTTTCCTCAAGTAGTATTTTACTGGGTGACTTTCCCTTTTACTGTAGTAACTCTCCATTGAAATATCTACTGTATACTTTTACTCAAGTTGGGTACTTTTTCCACCACTGGTTGTGATCCTCTCCCCTCATACTGCCTGTCTTCGTCTCCTGTAGTGAGGGAGATAGACATCTCCAGCATCCAGGCCCCAGAGCCCAGGAGCAGAGAGGAGTTCCTGCAGTGTGAGTATAGAACAGCTAAACATCTACACAGACACAGCCTGTTCCAGTTCGCTCCCTGCCGTGTGGCCTTGGCCCTCACCCTTCCATGTTTGCAGACATGAAGGGAAAGGTATGAGCATTGTAGCATCCACCATATTGATTACAACTTTCAGATCTGAAAACTTCAGAAGGTTAGGGCCAAGGGGAAGGAGTACTCACACCAGCTGACAACCAAATGTGCAGAGTCCTTATCCCCACAACTTAACTATTCATCCATCCATCCCCCCACTCTTCCCTCCCCCAGATGCCTGTACCCTGACCCTAGACACGAGGACAGCCCACCGGCGTCTGACCCTGTCGGAGGGCAACACCAAGGCCACCCTACAGGGGGCAGGGCAGCCCTACCCAGACTGCCCCCAACGCTTCGACGGCTGGACCCAGGTGCTGTGCCAGGCCCCCCTTTCCGCCCAGCGATGTTACTGGGAGGTGGATTGGCGGGGGAAGGGGTCATCAATGGGCGTGGCTTATGGAGCCCTGAGCAGGAAGGGGTCGGACGCCAGGGCGGGGCTTGGCTACAACGCCCAATCATGGAGCCTGGAGCTGTCGGATACGTGTTGCACGGCAATGCATGACAATGAGAAGAGGGACATCCCGGTGACGTACTCGCCGCGTCTGGGGTTGTTCCTGGACCTCAACGCGGGCACCCTGGCGTTCTATAGCGTGGCGGAGAGCATGGCACACCTGCACACGTTCCGGGCCAACTTTACACAGCCACTGTATGCGGCCTTCGGGGTGGGAAGTGGGGTTGGTGTTGGACTGGACTTCGCTCTGGGTCAGTTCAGCCAGACATCCGACAGCATCAAGATCTGCCCCATGTGAGACCTCTGAGACCTACGAGACCTCTGTATAGATCTGCCCCATGTGATGAGACCTACGACCTCTGTATAGATCTGCCCCATGTGATGAGACCTACGACCTCTGTATAGATCTGCCCCATGTGATGAGACCTACGACCTCTGTATAGATCTGTGAGACCTAGATCTGTATGATCTGCCCCATGTGATGAGACCTACGACCTCTGTATAGATCTGCCCCATGTGATGAGACCTACGACCTCTGTATAGATCTGCCCCATGTGACGAGACCTACGACCTCTGTATAGATCTGCCCCATGTGATGAGACCTACGACCTCTGTATAGATCTGCCCCATGTGATGAGACCTACGACCTCTGTATAGATCTGCCCCATGTGATGTGACCTACGACCTCTGTATAGACCTGCCCCATGTGATGTGACCTACGACCTCTGATCCCCATCTGCTATCACCGCTTTATATAACATAATTTAATGAGAATTAGTATGTTTCCTAAACATTTACAGAACAGCCCAAAGTGCTGCACTTCTGACAAACAAATTACATACAAACACTAATAGAAGACTGAACTGACAAATGGTGTCACACACACACACACACACACGTTATAAGACAATAAATAAGACAACCAAATCATTTCTCATTTCCTTTATTAAAACAAAAGCACCAAAAAGGGTATTGGGTATTTGGGTATTTTATGAAGCATGGAGGAGAGGCGCCAGGTCGAAAACCAATAATGAACACTTCCAACGAGACAGAGCCCATAACAACCTCCACCATCACCCATCAGCTACACAGAGCCCATAACAACCTCCACCATCACCCATCAGCTACACTGAATAGAGCCAACGGTGTGAATCATAGAACTAGATTCAATAGAACAAACAGCCTCTCCTCCTATACCTCCCCCAGAGCAGAAACCCTAGTATAAAACTGATGCTCTTTCCTCATGGTTACATAGGTAATAGGTATTACAACACACAAGCCAACACAAAGCATTTCACTCTATTTAAAAATGAGTTTTGGTTTGCACTGATATACAGTTTTAAAAACATGACAGCTTGGATTCCCTTTTCAATGGTTCATCACACAATGGAGGCACAACAAAACATTAAACTAAATGTCTACATGAAATGCTAAATAACTTATTACCTTTGATAATGATACAGTATTTGATGCTATAACCTGGTCTAAATATCAATATTTGTCTCTAATAATATTTCCTAACTAGTGATCTCTGTAAATCAGGTTATAAAGTGCAGTACATGAGTGGGATAGGTCAGACGGACGGTGAGAGAAGAGGCGTAGCAGGGACGTCTGAGAGTCACACCAGGGGTCAAGTATGGGGTCAAAGGGCACAGGGTCAAAGGGTCACACACTAGTCTAGCTAGCTTGAAATACAGAACCTGTCTTGCTAGCATTCCAGGTCATGTACTCTGTGTCATGTGAACACAGACTGGTACCCAGGCTCTAGTCTAGCCCCTCCCCACTACACACTCCAGGAGACCTGAAAGGAATAACAACATGGGGTTTGTTTGACCTTGACCTCTGATAGGCTAGCTGTAATTTCCCCAGAATGCTTAGGGTGTGCCGCTATACCCATCAAGTCCTTTCAGATTTAAAATAAACGGCATTACAGTGGATGGTACTAGAGGCCAGTTAGTCTCATAGCTGTTCAATATCACACAACACCATGTTGCCCTCCACTGGCCGCTGAGTGAATCGAGTACCTTTAAAGACCATAACCACAGTAATAGTGAACCATACATGAGATGAGACTCAGAGCTAACCTGGATCAACACATAGTACAGCCACTACTACCGAGGATGCTGATGGTTCCCCGTTTGGGACCAAACCTCTTGTACCAGGAGCGTGTTGAGAAGGTAAATGTTGTGGAACGTTAGAACTGTCTTGAATAGAGCTGACGTGATTCCTTATGTCAGAGGCATAGTTGTTCTGCATATATTTCTACTGGAACATTCCACAATGGTGTGCCCTAATGAACGCGGAGCTGAGCACGCCATGGGCCTGAGATAAGGGCCTGTTCCTCAGCGGGGCTATTTGGACCTGTGCTGTTAAAAAGCCTCTCCAGCGACTACCATGTTCTCCGTTTCCAGTCAATAACCTAAGCACTTGTGGGGAGTCTGTCAGGATTTGACAGGTGTAAGCAATTTGGTAATACATCTACCTTGCCCTCTGATAGGCTAGGTGGAAGTGTCACCATATTGGTTATACCAATCAAATCCTCTCAGATCTCCACAAGCTGAGGAAAAGTCCATCCCAGCTGCATCCGAGCCTGGTTCCAGATCGGTTTGTGCTGTAACATGACAATGACAATAGGGGTATGGCAAGACCGCACAAACAGATCTGGGACCAGGCTAACGGCATCCAAAACAAAACCTACCAATCCCACTAAGTGTCTAATAAAATACACACATGGCTTTAAACCAAAAACACCCAAACAGGCTTCTCCTTTAAAGCTTTACAACCTCTTCCTTATGGGAGACCTGAGGAGGAGCAGCCTCGGACCTGTCAGTCAGACCACTACAGCCAATCACGCTGCACGGCTGGGTCCTACCCACCCCCAGAGGGCCAGGTGCATGCTGGGACCTGTAGGCAAAGAAGTGTGTCGTTTTCAGGACATACCATGCATTTCAGAGACTGGTTGTAGCCTATTACAATGCACAAAGAGTTGCCCCTGACGACAGCAAAGCAAAAGGATCATTGTATTAGTAGTAGCACTGGGAAGGCTAGATTGTAGTTCCCTAGCAATGGGCTGGCAGTAGTAAGGTGCATGGGCACCAGCCTGGTTCCTAAGAGAAGCTAAGGGGCGTAGCGAGTCTAACTAGCGTATATACACATGAAAAACTGCTCTACTGCTTTTAAAAATGAACTTTAGAAAGCTATTCGAACTACAGAACAACAAGCCCCTAGACATTGAGGCTCTGGAGGCTCAAGCTCTCTCTTTACACTGCTCTTCTCTCATCCCCCCTCACCTCTGTCCTCCTCGTCTCCCTCTCTCATCTCTTTCTCTTTACACTGCTCTTCTCTCACCCCCCCTCATCTCTGTCCTCCTCGTCTCCCTCTCTCTCTCTCTCATCTCTTTCTCTTTACATTGCTCTTCTCTCATCCCCCCCTCATGTCCTTCTCGTCTCCCTCTCTCATCTCTTTCTCTTTACAGTGCTCTTCTCTCATCCCCCCTCATCTCTGTTCTCCTCGTCTCCCTCTCTCTCATCTCTTTCTCTTTACACTGCTCTTCTCTCATCCCCCCTCATGTCCTTCTCGTCTCTCTCTCTCTCATCTCTTTCTTTTGCTTGTTCTTCCTCTCCTTGACATTCTGTAACATTCTGCCACTTCCCCATTTTACCTCTTCTTCCCCATCCCTCTAACATTCTCAAGCCCTCATCAACTTACTTATCCCCTCGGTCATCTTCCCATCTATTTGAGCATCCAGAGCCTCACAGATGATTAACTACTGTAGCAGGGGCAGAGCAGAAGAGAGCAGGGAGAAGGTCTACCTACAGCGCTCCTAGAGGGCTGGAGGGGGAAGGCAGGCAAGGCTCGGAACAGCTAATAAAGCCCTTTGCAGGCAATCTAAGGCTTTTAAAATGGCATATACACCGTGGTATTAATGCACATTTCCATTTTTAACAATATTGTGCTTTTAAAAAGAATGTAGAAAATAGGAGAGGGACTTTTCCCCCACTTGTTGCCCTTTTCTTCACCGAATATCAGTCTGAAAGAGATGTGGAGAAGGAGCAAGGCAGGGAGGGATGGAGGGGGGAAAGAGGAGAGAGGTGTGGGCCCAAATGCTTATGTTCAGTGCTGGCTCCCCTCCAAACCCTGCCTCCCTGTAGTGTCATAACTTCTTCATGGTTTGAGTGAAGGGGGTGGGGCATGGGAGGTGGAGGCGGGCCTAGAGCGGACAAAGCGCTGCCCCTTCAGGTTGCCCCAGAGGGGCGGGGCGATGGCTAGGGAGCTGGGTGGTTGAGGTGGGGCCTGGCCCAGATGGTGGGAGGGGCTTCCCCGCGTCGCTCCACTCATAGCGGGGAGGCTCTGGTTCCGCCGCAGGCCGTCCAATAGACTGCCTCCGACTGTGGCTAGGAAGGTGGCCGAGTCCTGACGCACCAGGCACTCTGACAACGGCTCCACCCCCTGGGGAACCTTGACCAATCCCAGCCGGCGTAGCCTCTCGACTAAGTTTACATTGATGGGGTCGGGTTTGGCTTTGGATTTGATTCTGGGGCCGTGGCTGAAGCTATGTGAGGCGGGGTCGGGGCTGGGGAGGTTGGGGCGATGGGTGCGGCCAAACTTCAGCCCATACACGTCCTGGAGGAAGAGCTCGGCCGGACGCGACGCCAGGAAGTTGTCACAGGTGGCTGGCGCCGAGGCGCGGGCCTCAAAGGGCACAGGCGAGGGGGTTGGCGAGTGGGACGGGGAGTTGGGGGGCGTGCTGGGGAGGAGACGCTGGGGGAGTGGGGCTTTAAGGTGAGAGGGAGGGGGGCATCGGCGGTGGAGAGGGAAGCAGAGATGCCCCTCTCCAGGACCAGCTTTGCCAGGCCACAGGGGGCGGGGGGACGGCGAGGGGGGAAGGAGTCCACCCCCAAACTCAGCCTGCAGGGGGTCACCGGGGTGCTGGGGCCTGTCCTCATGGAGCTGGGAGTGTACTCTGAGACAGAAGACTGACAGTGGGAACTGAGAGAGAGAGACAAGACAATGTTACCCCACACAGCCATGTCATAAACACTACAGCACAAACACACAACACCAATCACCTTCATAGTCGTGTGTGTGTGTGTGTGTGTGTGTGTGTGTGTGTGTGTGTGTGTGTGTGTACCTGGAGGTGACCTGGGTGATGTCAGAGGGGTGCAGGATGCGGCAGGTTGTAAAGGTGTAGGTGGAAGACGTTGAACTCTGACATTTCCCCGGGTTATAAACTGAAGAGACAAAACACACCATTCAAACTTCCATCACAGACCAACGGCTTCCAATAACGACCCTTCTCAGTTTCTTATCTTGGGAAAGAAATATTAACACATTTGTACACAAATGATTGTTTAAATGATGTAATCCGTAGTAAGGGGAAACCACTGGCCGCTGCACCACGTTGTCATGGTTTTTGTTGCTGGGGAGCGTCGGGCAGCATGGTGAAACTAATCGTGCTCTTCTACGGCGAGGACAATTATGTCAGAGGGGAAAAACAGTCTCCGTTGATTGCAATAACTTATTTGGTGTTTTAATATCGCAAACGGACACGGCTGTTTCACCATTAAGGATTCCAGCTGTAACGTTAAACTGTTAAACTTACCGGACGAGGATGTAGTAGTAGTAAGACTGGAGACCGTCAGGCTCTGGGATTGGACAGGAGCCATGGACGTTACACTGACGGGCAGAGCCAAGAGGGCCGGGACACTGATGATGTCACAGGGGGCATTAGAGGTCATAGGGAGGTCACAGGTGATCGGGATTAGAGGGAGCTGTGGAGAGCCTGGTACTGGTACGAAAACGGGAGAAACGGGAGACACCGGTGGCCCGTTCAACGGCAAACGCTCCCTAATCCTTTCCCTGTTCTCCTCTGGTGTTGATGAGTACTGCACCTTGAAGGTGATCCCTCCTTCCTCCTCCTCTTCCTCCTCTCCCTTCTTCTCCCAGGCGTCTGTCCCTTCCTTCCCTCTGTTTCCTGAAAAGTCCCAAACCTTTGTTAGTGAGACTGCTAAATTATTTTAAATCAATCGTTTACAAAAAACTATTTTCATAATTATATTAATAAGACATATGTAGCACATTATTATATATATAATTATTATTTATTTATTTATATATATATATTACCAGTCAGTCATTTTACAATAGGAGAGATCTATCTATCTATCTATCTATAGATATATATATATATAGAGATTTAAAAAATATATATTTTTATATATATGCACATACATACAGTGGGGAGAACAAGTATTTGATACACTGCAGATTTTCCTACTTACAAAGCATGTAGAGGTCTGTAATTTGTATCATAGGTACACTTCAACTGTGAGAGACGGAATCTAAATCAAAAATCCAGAAAATCACATTGTATGATTTTTAAGTAATTAATTTGCATTAATTACTTAACTTAAAGGACAGGACAGGTGTCTTTTATACTTATAACAAGTTCAAACAGGTGCCATTAATACAAGTAACGAGTGGAGGACAGAGGAGCCTCTTAAAGAAGAAGTTACAGGTCTGTGAGAGCCAGAAATCTTGCTTGTTTGTAGGTGACCAAATACTTATTTTCCACCATAATTTGCAAATAATATCATTAGAAATCCTACAATGTGATTATCTGGATTTTTTTTTCTCATTTTGTCTGTCATAGTTGAAGTGTACCTATGATGAAAATTACAGGCCTCTCTCATATTTTTAAGTGGGAGAACTTGCACAATTGGTGGCTGACTAAATACTTTTTTGCCCCACTATGTATGTATGTATGTATGTATGTATGTATGTATGTATGTATGTATGTATGTATGTATGTATGTATGTATGTACGTATGTACCTCTCATGTCATATTTCTGTTCTTCGTCGCCTCCCTCTTCGTCTTCCTCCAGGTCAGTGAGGCGGTAGACGGTGTCGGCGAGAGCATCGTGGGGGAGGGGCCGAAAGCCCTTGGTGACCACGCCCGGGTGGGGGTCCAGGATGGTGCCCAGGTGGGGCATGGCCAGCTGCTGCCAGTGGTGCAGAGTCAGAGAGCCTAGAGGGGTCAGAGGTTAAATGTTAGGGGTCAGGCGTCTAATGCGTTACTCACAGATGACAATTAGGAGTGTTACAGTTGACAGATATCATCATGTGACCAAGTGGGTTCAAACTGGTACCAGTATACAGATATGATAATATAGACGTCATAGATATTGGGTCAGGAATAACTCCTGGATAGAGATCATAGCTTTTGGCTGCATTCCAGGCCACCTACATTCAGTAACCACATCTCTAAGGGTGTGTTTAGACAGGCAGCCCAATTCTGATCTTTTTCTCACTAATTGGTCTTTTGTCCAATCACATCAGATCTTTTCACATCAGATATTGGTCTATTGACCAATCACCTCACCAATCATCATCGTGACAAAAATATCAGATTTGGGCTGCCTGTCTAAACGCAGCCTAACATACTGAAATCTGATGCTTGACTGCAAAAGATGATGTGGCATTCAATCACTGGTAAATTTGTGCAGCGGGGCTGCTTATCGCACAGCCGGGAACGCGCCCATTATCATGACTACACTTAAAGCATGAACGTATCCTTACCCTCCATGGGCTTGACGATCTGCAGCTTCTCAGGCAGGAAGGTCTTAAAACAGCTGGACGAGACCGAGAACTCTGATAGGTTGGTGAAGGATGACATGACGCTGCTCATTGGTGAACTGTAGCCACTCCCCTCCACATCCGATTCCGCCCCCCCAGCCAGGGCCTCCAGCTTCTTGTCGCGTTCCGCCTGGAAGAACTGCCGCTCGCACAGGAAATTCTGCCGCCGCAGGGAGAGGCGGCGCAGCGCCGACACGAGGTCATTTCCTCCTGGTGCGCCAGGCTTGCCGAGCGGGACCTCATCCCTACTACAAAGACAAACACGCAACACAAACATATGCTTACCCAAATATACTCCTCTGTAGGCTCTAAATTCACTGAAATAAGTTTGAATTAAATCATATCAAATAATATGCTTTAAATTCTCTCACATATTGTTGCCACTGACTCAATGAATCCACTACAGTCAATACGGGTGCTTTAGACTGCAGGTCTAACAATCAGGATCAACCTGGGTAACTCACGTCGTGCGGCCGTGGGATTGGTCGATCCCCTGTGCGGACAGGAAGGGCTGGGCCGTCATCACCAGGCAGCTGCCTCCCGAGCCGGGGATAGGGGGCGTGGCCATCGCCGCAGCTCGCTCTACCGACTCGTTGACCACGCGTACAGTCTGAAACACCTTCTTCTGGGAAACTCTGGGGACGGGGAGAGAGGGAGTAAGAGAGGGGAGATAGAGGAGGAGGGGAGTTAGAGGAGGAGGGGAGTTAGAGGAGGACGGGAGTTAGAGGAGGAGGGGAGTTAGAGGAGGAGGGGAGTTAGAGGAGGAGGGGAGTTAGAGGAGGAGGGGAGTTAGAGGAGGAGGGGAGTTAGAGGAGATGAAGAAAGGAGAGGAAGAGAGGAGGGGGAGTTAGAGGAGGGGGGATTTAGAGAAGAGGAAGAGAGGAGGGGAGCTTCTACTTTGATTGCTTTTGCTCTTCTGTTTGTGTGTGTGTGTTTGTTGTTGTGTGTGTGTGTGTGTGTGTGTGTGTGTGTGTGTGTGTGTGTTTGTTGTTGTGTGTGTGTGTGTGTGTGTGTGTGTGTGTGTGTGTTGTGGTCGGTGTGTGTGTGTTCTATACTCACTTCTGGTCCTGGAAAGCCACCTCGTCCTCGACACTCAGCTCTCTCCTCATGGTGCCTTCAATCTCTGCTGCCAGGGAGTCCTGAGACACAGTCATTTACACTCATTAATAAGTACACACACTATTGGGCACACGCACACATATTCACACATAAATAGGATTGACACACACACATACACACACTAGGAATATGCATCTTACCATTTAAAGATAATTTGATAGATACCTAGATACATGGGCTCAAATAAGATACAGGAACGATACGTTTTAGTTTGAAATGATTGGGTTTAATTAGAGAATGAATCGATGCACTGACATTTGCTGCATAAACACATTCATGTTCCATTCTAAATACAAATCTGCTGCGGATGGAGCTCATGAGCTGGCCCTCTCTGAGCTGGCCCTCTCCGAGCTGGGTCTGTCTGAGCTGGGTCTCTCTGAGCTGGGTCTCTCTGAGCTGGGTCTCTCTGAGCTGGGTCTCTCTGAGCTGGGTCTCTCTGAGCTGGGTCTCTCTGAGCTGGGTCTGTCTGAGCTGGGTCTGAGCTGGGTCTGTCTGAGCTGGGTCTGTCTGAGCTGGGTCTGTCTGAGCTGACTTCTGTGTCTGTGTGTAAATTATGTATGCCATTGAGGCACCTGATCTGAGCCATAAAGGAGACTTGGGCCTTCCTCTGACACTACCTAGTATATAGGTCCTGCATGTCAGGAAGTTTGACCCCAGTGATGTACTGGGCCTGTCAGTCAGATGCCGAGCAGTTGCCATACCAGGCTGGGATGCAACCGGTCAGGATGCTCTTGATGGTGCAGCTGTGGAACTTTGAGGATCTGGGGACCCATGCCAAATCTTTTTAGTTTACCCGTGTGGGAAAAGGTGTTCTTGTGCTGTGTTCACAACTGTCTTGGTGTGTTTGGACCATGACAGTTTGTTGGACACGAAGGAACTTGAAGTCAACCTGCTCCACTTCAGTCCCATCGATGTTAAATGGGGGCCTGTTTGGCCCTCCATTTACTGTAGTCCACAATCAACTCCTTTGCTCACATTGAGAGAGGTTGTTGTCCTGGCACCACACTGCCAGGTCTCTGACCTCCTCCCCATCGTTGTCGGTGATCAGGCCTAAACTTAATGATGGTGTTGGAGTCGTGCTTGGCCACGCAGCTGAGGGAGTACAGGAGGGGACTAAGCACGCACCCCTGCTGAGGGGCCCCAGTGTTGGCAGATGTGTTGTTACCTACCCTTACTATCTGGGGGCGGCCCGTCAGGAAGTCCAGGATCCATTTGCAGAAGGAGATGTTTAGTCCCAGGGCCCTTAACTTAGTGATGAACTTTGTGGGCACTATGATGTTGAACAATGAGCTGTAGTAAAGGAACAGCATTCTCACATGGGTGTTCATTTTGTCCATGTGGGAAAGGGCAGCGTTGAGTGCGATTGAGATTGCGTCATCTGTGGATCTGTTGGGGCGGTATGCGAATTGGAGTGGGTCTAGGGTTTCTGGCATGATGGTGTTCATGTGAGCCATGACCAGCCTTTCAAAGCACTGCATGGTTACCGGCGTGTGTGGGACCAGGCTAACGTAGTCATTTAGGTAGGTTACCTTAGTGTTCTTGGGCACAGGGACTATTGTGGTCTGTTTGAAACATGTAGGTATTACAGACTTGGCCAGGGCGAGGTTGAAAATGTCAGTGAAGACACTTGGCAGTTTGTCCGCGCATGCTTTTAGTACACGTCCTGGTAATCCGTCTGGCTCCGCGGCTTTGTGAATGTTGACCTGTTTAAAGGTCTTGCACACATTGGCTACGGAGAGCATGATCACACAGTCCTTCGGAACAGCTGGTGCTCTCATACATGCTTCAATGTTGCATGGTAGCCTCGCGTCACTGGGCAGCTTGCGGCTGGGTTTCCCTTCATAGTACGTAATAGTTTTCAAGCCCTGCCACATCCAGAGCCGGTGTAGTAGGATTCAATCTTAGTCCTGTATTGACACTTTGCCGTGCCACTTTGATGGCTCGTCTTAGCGCATAGCGGGATTTCTTATAAGTGTCCGGATTAGTGTCCAGCTCCTTGAAAGAGGCAGCTCTCGAATTTAGCTTGGTGTGGATGAATCCTGTGATCCATGGCTTCTCAAGGCAGGCCTGGTTGTTGCTAGATATGTTTGCTTTGGAGACAATTTTAGCTAACCCTTTTCCTAACCTTAATCTAATTCTTCTAACCTGCTACGAAAAGTGACTTCTGCTAGTAAAAACCGGCAGACCTGAGGTTTCCACTAATGCAATACAGCCTCCTGCCCAACTTCCACATAACATAATAATTTGGATAGCTCATGTGAGTGCTAGAAAGCAGGGCAGGTAGTGCTAGGTATCAACAGCCAATCAACTAGGGGTTGGAAGCCATAGTGAGCTTAGATTGGTCAATTGGAGTATTTGCAAAAAGTTCAGCTTTCCCCATTTGTAGTACCGCCCTGTTCATGCTTCCTAAACCATGTTCGCGTCACCCGACGGCCCCCCCACCCACTTCACTCCATAGACAATGAATGAGGCTCTGTTGTTTAATCACCCCCAGCGTGCTACGTGGAAATGCATGTTACCTCACGTTGGTCAGCGTGTGAAGCTGGGCACAGTGCTCAGTTTAACGAGACTAATGATATGGCCTGGGGTTGTTCGACATTGCAAAATGACTTGCAGATCAATGCCGGTCAACACAGTTACATGCAGTTCAACACTAAAGGAGAGGACACGTCAGTTGTCACAAAATATTAGGTATTTTCTGAAGGAAGAAAGAATATAATATGAGCTAAATATATTAGTGAACCAGCATTGTTTTCACTTTGAATAGATTTTCTGACCGATGCATGCTACATTTGGTTCGGTTTGGGTTCCGCGGACCGAGGCACTTGTATCTTAAACATTTTAAATCGGGGACTGCTGTGTTTTGGTGAATCGTTACATCCCTAACACACACACACACACACACACACACATTACAGAAGGTATATATCTCACCATGGGAAAGAGTCCGTAGGGCAGGTGTCGTCTCATGCCTGCAGACGGAGTGTTCTTACTGCGCAGCTCCTTGATCTCTTCCTGAGACTCATGTAGCATCCCCACACACTCTACATTACGGTCCGCGAGCTCATTCAGCTACACAACACAACATAGTTAACACTCCGCTAGCTGGTTCAGTATAACAACACAACATAGTTAACACTCTGCTAGCTGGTTCAGCTACAAAACACAACATAGTTAACACTCTGCTAGCTGGTTCAGCTATACAACACAACATAGTTAACACTCTGCTAGCTGGTTCACAACACAACATAGTTAACACTCTGCTAGCTGGTTCAGCTACACAACACAACATAGTTAACACTCTGCTAGCTGGTTCAGCTACACAACACAACATAGTTAACACTCTGCTAGCTGGTTCAGCTACACAACACAACATAGTTAACCCATAAGCTGGGGGGGATAATGACCCAACACAGGTCAATGACCCAACACAACTCCAGGCTGTGTAAGAGCTATTTTATCAAGAAGGAGAGTGGAGTGCTGCATCAGATGACCTGGCTTCCACAATCTCCCGACCTCAACCAAATTGAGATGGTTTGGGATGAGTCGGACCGCGGAGTGAAGGAAAAGCAGCCAAAGTGCTCAGCATATGTGGGAACTCCTTCAAGACTGTTGGAAAAGCATTCTAGTTGAAACTGGTTGAGAGAATGCCAAGAGTGTGCAAAGCTGTCATCAAGGTAAAGGGTGGCTATTTGAAGAATCTCAAATATAAAATATATTTTGATTTGTTTAACACTTATAATATGTATTATTTCATAGTTTATGTCTTCAATATTATTCTACAATGTAGAACATAGTCTAAATAAATAAAATCCTTGAATGAGTAAGTGTTCTAAAACATTTGACCGGTAGAGTACGTGTTCCACGGAGGGTCAAATTAGTGTGTAGCCCAGACTGATCAGACACTACAGGCAGAAGTTGGCAGATCGACTGTACTGAGACTCGTGTGGGGGGGGGTCGTAGAGCAAAACGGAGAACACCATCGTGTTAGTGAGATTCGTCTCATCTTTCCATAGAGGTAATAGTTTTGTAGGCCAAACCGGTCGGACGCTACAGATCATTCTGTGACAAGAACAATTTTCAGGATGTCTCATGGTCTGACAAACACCGCTCCAGCACTGCCACCTTTCACCTCAGATGTGGAAGTGTGACATACACTATACACATGCGGTGGAATGACATGCATCCAATGCAAAAAAATGATATATTTTTATGGGGATGTTCTTTGTTATGCTAATTAGATTTCAGCTGGGGCAAGGACATTGACCTTAGGGCTACACAACAACATAGTTAACCCTCTTTTTAACCACAAACACAGTTAACCCTCTGCTAGCAAGCTACACAGAGCAACACAGTTAACCCTCTGCTAGCTGGTTTCAGCTGGTTCAGTTAACCCTCTGCTAGCTGGTTCACACAACAACACATAGTTAACCCTCTGCTAGCTGGTTCAGCTACACAACAACATAGTTAACCCTCTGCTAGCTGGTTCAGCTACACAACAACACAGTTAACAGCTGGTTCAGCTACACAACAACAGTTAACCCTCTGCTAGCTGGTTCAGCTACACAACAACATAGTTAACCTCCTAGCTGGTTGCTAGCAGTTAACCCTCTGCTAGCTGGTTACACAACAACATAGTTAAGCTACAGCACACAACAACATAGTTAACCCTCTGCTAGCTGGTTCAGCTACACAACAACACAGTTAACCCTCTGCTAGCTACACAACAACACAGTTAACCCTCTGCTAGCTGGTTCAGCTACACAACAACTGTTAACCCTCTGCTAGTGGTTCAGCTACACAACAACACAGTTAACCCTCTGCTAGCTGGTTCAGCTACACAACATAGTTAACCCTCTGCTAGCTGGTTCAGCTACACAACAACATAGTTAACCCTCTGCTAGCTGGTTCAGCTACACAACAACACAGTTAACCCTCTGCTAGCTGGTTCAGCTACACAACAACACAGTTAACCCTCTGCTAGCTGGTTCAGCTACACAACAACACAGTTAACCCTCTGCTAGCTGGTTCAGCTACACAACAACACAGTTAACCCTCTGCTAGCTGGTTCAGCTACACAACACAGTTAACCCTCTGCTAGCTGGTTCAGCTACACAACAACATAGTTAACCCTCTGCTAGCTGGTTCAGCTACACAACAACATAGTTAACCCTCTGCTCTGGTTCAGCTACACAACAACACAGTTAACCCTCTGCTAGCTGGTTCAGCTACACAACAAGTTAGTTACCCACTGCTAGCTGGTTCAGCTACACAACAACATAACCCTCTGCAGCTGGTTCATACACAACAACAAAACCCTCTGCTAGCTGGTTCAGCTACAACAACATAGTTAACTACTGGTTCAACAACAACATAGTTGCTAGCTGGTTCAGCTACACAACAACACAGTTAACCCTCTGCTAGCTAAGTTCAGCTACTGGTTCAGCTACACAACACAGTTAACCCTCTGCTAGCTGGTTCAGCTACACAACAACATAGTTAACCCTCTGCTAGCTGGTTCAGCTAACCAACATAGTTAACCCTCTGCTAGCTGGTTCAGCTACACACAACAACACAGTTAACACCTCTGCTAGCTGGTTCAGCTACACACTGTTCATTGCTAGTTAACACCTCTGCTAGCTGAGTTCAGCTACACAACTACACAGTTAATCCTCAGCTCCTGGTTTCTACTAGTTAACCCTCTGCTAGCTGGTTCAGCTACACTACAACATCAACTTCAAACTGGTTCAGCTACACAACAACTCAGTTAACCCTCTGCTAGCTGGTTCAGCTACACAACAACAGAGTTAACCCTCTGCTAGCTGGTTCAGCTACACAACAACACAGTTAACCCTCTGCTAGCTGGTTCAGTTCACAGTTAACCCTCTGACAGTTAAATACCCACTTCATGACCGTATTCCACACATACTCATTCATCAGTAATAAACACCTTAACTTAAACCTTGATGCAGCTCATTCATCAGTAATAAACACCTTAACTTAAACCTTGATGGAGCTAATAACATTGAACACAAATTCACTGCTTGTGTCAACATAACAGACGAAACCCAAGATATTATTTTAAATACTACAACTCTGGGCCATATCACACTGCTTATCAGGTGCAGTTCTGCTCTGACATATAGCGGTGGTTCAAATGATGTTGGAGAGTTCGGAAAAAGGGCCCACCTTAAGGCACTTCTATGGAGTCAGAGTTCATTGAACTGTTCATTGCTAGACAACTCACCTCTGCAGTGAGTGATCTCTGGGCATCTTTCGAGGCCTGTAGGTGAATCCTCAGCTCCTCTTTCTCCAGGGCCAGCTGGAAACACACTTTAGTACTATTACTCTACAATTATTACTACAACATCAACTTCAAACTGTGCCCTTCCTCTCACCTCTTTGACGCGGTGTTGGAGCTCTACTATCTGGGAGAGGAGCTGGGAAATCTCCTCCTGGTGTCTCCTCACCTCTTCATTCTTATGGGACAGCTCCTCTGTCAGGTTCACCATCTGACTGTTGGACTGACGCCTGAACCACACCCACACAGCTCTTTAATCATTAGAGATTGAAAACCTAATTACTTGTTAATTGACCTGATTCATGCCTTTTTGTGTGTGTGTGTGTGTGTGTGTGACCACAGTGTGTGTGTGTGTGTGTGTGTGTGTGTGTGTGTCAGATGACTCACGACCACAGTTTCAGTGAGGTTGACACAGTCGCCTGACCACAGTTGTTCTTTCTCCAGTGAGGTGATGGTCTATCAGATGACGGGCCTGGTCGGACCACAGGGTTTACAGTGAGGTGTGAGGAACTATCAGATGACGGGTCTGGTAGGACCACAGGGTTTACAGTGAGGTGTGAGGAACTATCAGATGACAGGCCTGGTCGGACCACAGGGTTTACAGTGAGGTGTGAGGAACTATCAGATGACAGGCCTGGTCGGACCACAGGGTTTACAGTGAGGTGTGAGGAACTATCAGATGACGGGCCTGGTCGGACCACAGGGTTTACAGTGAGGTGTGAGGTACTATCAGATGACGGGCCTGGTCGGACCACAGAGTTTTACAGTGAGGTGTGAGGAACTATCAGATGACAGGCCTGGTCGGACCACAGGGTTTACAGTGAGGTGTGAGGAACTATCAGATGACGGGCCTGGTCGGACCACAGGGTTTACAGTGAGGTGTGAGGTACTATCAGATGACAGGCCTGGTCGGACCACAGGGTTTACAGTGAGGTGTGAGGAACTATCAGATGACGGGCCTGGTCGGACCAGAGGTACAGAGGTTAGAGTAAGGTGTGAGGGGCCCACTTTGAAGCGTTTAAAAGCCTGGACCGCATAAAGTGCACAGTCGAAGTAGAATTGGCACGGACCACAGATCTGGGATCAGATCACCCTACCGTCTATCCTAACCTTAACCCTATGGGTCCTGGTCAAAAGTAGTGAACTCTAGGAAATAGGGTGTCATGTCAGCTATACCTCAGAGCGTAGGGCCAGGTTCTCCTCTTCCAGATCAGACATTTTCCCCTGCAGGGCCTCCAGCTGGCTGAGGGCCACAGCTGGTGCTAGGGGTTGGCGGGGGTGCAGCGGCGTTGAGCAGCTGGAATCAGTCTCACTCTCCTCCGAAGCGCTGGCCACCATCCGCAGCAACTCATCCTTTTTCCCCAGCTCATGTTGTAGCTGGTGCACCTGGGACAGGGGGGTTAGCGGGGGTGTGGGGTGTACAGTGGTGTGTTTGTGTGTACAGTAGTGTGTGTGTGTGTGTGTACAGTAGTGTGTGTGTTACCTGGTCCAGGGCCTGTGCTAACTGTTCCTCCACAGACTCATTGCGTTCCTGGAGCAGGTGGTTCCTCTGAAGCAGAGACTGACCAATGCGAGCGGCTAGCTCCAAGTCCCGGTCCCGCTGCAATCAATGATACATACAACAGTTAGTCCACCAATCACCTTGGCCACAATCATCAATGACAACTAATCACCGCCATGTGTCAAAGACCGTGCACCAATGAGAGCCCACCTCAGCCAATAGGTGTGTGACAACCTCAATGTCATTGTAGGTCTTGGTCATCTGCTCCACCCTATCAGCACTGAGGACTGGAGAGAGAGAGAGAGAGTGCGAGAGCGAGATAGATAGAGAACAGGAGAGAACGAGAGAGAGACAATCAAATTTTAGCAGGGGAACAAGAAAACATGCCAGCATACACACACATACATGTATACTGTACACACACACCAAAATAAGCAACACGTTCATGCACAAAGACACAGACTATATATGCTAATGCATGCGCCTCCATGCAAGCACACCAACTTTCCTGTGAAACAGCCTTAGACACTACAAGCTATGCATCCACACACTACTAGATGCCAGGACAAGCCCACTAGTGGCAGTAGACTTAGTGTGTGAGTGTCTGCTGTCCTATGGTACAGCAAGAGAGAGACTCCAGAGCTCCAGGGGGCCACTCAGCCTAGTCTAATCCAGGTTTGAGAGCACCGTCTGGGCCTACTGGAGAACTGAAGCCCCCCTTACGCTCTGGAGCTATCCGTGGAGAAAGATGCAGAGAGAGAAAGAGGGAAGCACTTTACCTCGGGAGCCAGGGTGAGAGTAGGAAGAGGGATCCAGGGAAAGATAAGCTGGAGGAAGAGACAACAGAGGACAGGGAGGGGAATGAGGGAATAACACGGAGAGACAACAGAGGACAGGGAGGGGAATGAGGGAATAACAAGGAGAGACAACAGAGGACAGGGAGGGGAATGAGGGAATAACAAGGAGAGACAACAGAGGGGAGGGGAATGAGGGAATAACACGGAGAGACAACAGAGGACAGGGAGGGGAATGAGGGAATAACAAGGAGGAGAGACAACAGAGGACAGGGAGGGGGGGGGAATGAGGGGGAATAACAGAGGACGGAGAGACAACAGAGGACAGGGAGGGGAATGAGGGGGAATAACAAGGAGAGACAACAGAGGACAGGGAGGGGAATGAGGGAATAACAAGGAGAGACAACAGAGGACAGGGAGGGGAATGAGGGAATAACAAGGAGAGACAACAGAGGACAGGGAGGGGAATGAGGGAATAACAAGGAGAGACAACAGAGGACAGGGAGGGGAATGAGGGAATAACAAGGAGAGACAACAGAGGACAGGGAGGGGAATGAGGGAATAACAAGGAGAGAGAGAGAGAAAGAGATGTTAGATGGCAAGAAAGAGGGGAATCAGCTGAGCAGAGAGAGTAGAACCTAGGAGAGAAATACCAGCTGAGCAGAGAGAGTAGAACCTAGGAGAGAAATACCAGCAGAACCTAGGAGAGAGCTGAGCAGAGAGTAGAACCTAGGAGAGAAATACCAGCTGAGAAGAGAGTAGAACCTAGGAGAGAAATACCAGCTGAGCAGAGAGAGTAGAACCTAGGAGAGAAATACCAGCTGAGCAGAGAGAGTAGAACCAGCTAGGAGAGAAATACCAGCTGAGCAGAGAGAGTAGAATCTATGAGAGAAATACCAGCTGAGCAGAGAGTAGAATCTATGAGAGAAATACCAGCTGAGCAGAGAGAGAATAACCTAGGAGAGAAATACCAGCTGAGCTGGGAAGAGAGTAGAAAACCTAGAACCTAGGAGAGAAATACCAGCTGAGCAGAGAGAAGTAGAACCAGCTGAGAAGAGAAATACCAGCTGAGCAGAGAGTAGAACCTAGGAGAGAAATACCTAAAAAATCAAGAGAGCAATAGAGAGAGAGAGAGAGAGAGAGAGAAAAAAGATAGTGAGAAAGAGAGACAGAAAGAGAGAGCAGAAGCAGGAGAAATCATGTGTACTTTAGATGGGGTTAGGGGGATTAGGATGAGTAGTTTGTTTGGGTTCAGCACCTGACTCAGAACCGCAACCCCAGCAGCGCTGCCAGATGTCCCTGGGTAGAGAGATACCAACCCATTTTATTTATTACGGTCAACCTTGACCCCTGCAGACCAGCAGCAACAGAACACAGCAGACAAGGAGACAGTGCTCCTCTGGTTTCAACTGCTGTTTACTGAAGCTGCAATACCAAGTCACTTCACTACTTGAATTAAAGTCTCCATTTTGATAAATCACAGATAAAATATGTACATACTTCTCATACTAGTTTTTCCTTCTACTTGTTATTTTTGGGGCTTTTGTATTTGGCATTTGATTTTTGAATGATGTTGTACTGCATTGCTGAGAAGAGTTCGCGAGCGTTTCACTGTACTGTGGGCGCGTGCCTAATAAACGTTGATTTGATTGACTGGCCATATTTGATTGTGAAAGTGGAAGTATAAAGTGCAATAACTGCCGTGCTCCTCATCGTTCTACACACAGCGACACAGCGACACAGTCAACCGTCTGTCAAGACAAAAAGGGACCTCCTCCCCCCAGGTAAGTAGAGAAAGAGATTAACCTGGATTATTTACTCCGTAATCACACTGCTTTGTGTTTCTCACCTGTTCTTTTTTTACTTCAGATTTGTTTAAAAACAAAATCTGGAATAATTTGTGAATAGACAATGTTACAAGTATGTTAAATGTGAACTTGTCCAAAATGTGAACTTGTCCAAAATGTGAACTTGTCCAAAATGTGAATACATTTACATTGAAGTCATTTAGCAGACGCTCTTATCCAGTGAGTTACAGTTAGTGAATTCATCTTAAAATAGCTAGGTGGGACAACCACCTCAGTCATAGTAAGTATATTATTTTCTCTTACAACTCTGTATTAAAAGCAGTGTCTGTCTGTGGAAAACTGAATCAATATCGTTTCGGTAGAACTACATGTACATACACTCGTCTTACCATATAAAGATAAATGTAGTATTCAAAGAGTGAATTTCTATGTAATTTTGGCTAATTCCAGGAAGTCATTTCATGTTATAGTTGCTCCACAGACAGACATGAAAAACACTGACTGATCAAAACTGCTAGGGGCTTCCTGTCCTGACCATATTTGGTAAGAAGAGGTCCAGTGCAAGGCAGAAGGAAACTGAAAGTGGGTTGATGTTTTTTCACAGATCTCCATACAATTTTCTGTTCCCAAAACTTGTTATGGAAAAGGTCCACTAAGTTTTGTAGACTTGACTCATCGACAACCTTTCAACCTGTATGCTTGGACGTTTCATCCATCATTTTGCTCCTCTTGTCTGCCTTATCACCGGACTTCCTCTTCTTACCAAATATGGTCAGGACAGGAAGCCCATAACAAACGTGAGGATATCCTCTATATGTGATCCATCCCCGTTCTCCTTATCACAGCTATAGTGCATCTATAACCATAAAATATCATTCCTGGAACGAGAAAAAGCCTTATACTGAAATCCGCTATTTGAATACTAGAGGACAACCTGTCACATCCACTAGGGGCTTCATCTCCTTACCATATCTGAAACTGGGTTGACATTCAGCAAAACGTTTTCATAGATGAAAATCCGATTTTACTACAATTTTCTGTTCCCAAAACTAGAATCCGTTATGAATAAAATCCACAAGGTTTTGTGGACTTGGCTCTAAAGTTTTCTAAAAGCTCCAACCATATTGGTTGAATTACTCCCCCTGTCCTGTCTGAAGAGCAGTTCCTGTGCTCTGTCTGTCTGGATGTGTTCACTGAGCCAGTCTCTATTCCATGTGGACACAACTTCTGCAAGGCCTGTATCAGTGAATACTGGAACACAACTGCCCTGTGCCAGTGTCCACTGCGTAAGGACACATTCAACAGAAGACCGGACCTAAAAACCAAAACAACACTCAGAGAAGTTGCAGATCATTTTAAGAGGATGAAGGTCTCAGACAGAGAGGAGTCCTCTTCCAAGCCTGGAGAAGTAACACAAGTGCAGCAGATGATCCAGGAAAAACTGCAGAAGGTTAAGGAGATCAAACTCTCAGTAGAGCTCAGCCAGAGAGATGCGGAGAGAGAGATAGCAGGAAGTGTGGAGGTCTTCACTGCTCTGGTGCGCTCCATTGAGAGAAGTCAGGCAGAGCTCATTGAGGAGGTTGAGGAGAAGCAGAAAGCAGCTGAGAGGCAGGCTGAAGGGCTGATTGAAGAATTGGAGCAGGAAATCACTGAGCTGCTGAGGAGAGGCACTGAACTGGACCACCTCCACCAGAACTCCCCATCCCCAATCAAGGACTGGTCTGAGATCAGTGTTCACAGGGATCTGCATGTAGGAACTGTGAGGAGAGCTCTTTCTCAGCTGGAGGAGATGTTTCATAATGAGATGGAGAAGTTGCGTAATGCTGAGCTGAAGATGATACGGCAGTGGTCAGTGGATGTGACTCTGGATCCTGATACAGCACACCCCTATCTCATTGTTTCTAAGAACAGGAAACAAGTGAGCTATGGAGACATCCGGCAGAATATCCCTGACAACCCAAAGCGGTTTGGACGTATCTATCGGTCCTGGGAAAGAAGGGCTTCTCCTCAGGAAGATTCTACTTTGAGGTTCAGGTGAGAGGAAAGATTGAGTGGCAGGTGGGCGTGGCCAGAGAGTCCATCATCAGGAAGGGCCCAACAGTTAAAAGCCCAGATGGTGGACTCTGGGCTCTGTATATGAATAGGAATAAGTATGTAGCCAAGGACACACCCCTATGCCCCTCTTCCTGAGTCAGAAACCCCAGAAGGTGGGGGTGTTTGTGGATTACGAGGAGGGTCAGATCTCCTTTTATGATGTAGAAAACAGGTCTCATATCTACTCTTTCACTGGTTGTACCTTCACTGAGAAACTATATCCATTCTTGAACCCCTGTAATAATTCTGAGGGTCCAAATTCAGCCCCATTGGTCATCTCTCCTGTCAATCACACTGACTGAACTGGGGTCCAATAAGGCAGAAGTGCTGATAATATTGGGCCGCTTTCAGGGGGTCTGCCAAGGAGTCGCAAAACAAATTTCACAACACCTGGATAGGTGTTCAACATCACGGCCAGAAACCGCATCAATATGATATTATAATCTCAAGCATGACTGCAATATATCTAAATTCAATGATTGATTTAAAAGATGCTCCACAAATGAACCAGAGGATTATGCTTGAAACCTGATCTACCATAGAATATTGTTTTAGTTTGTCTTTTTTCAAATTTATTTTCCCCATTTTTCAGTATAGTGTGTTTGTTCCCATTTCTTTTCAGTATGGTGTGTTGAGACGTTGTTTGGATTAATTTGGGAGTATGTACTGAATTATCCAAATCTAGTACAATGCATCCAATTTCTTGTGAGTTTGTTTTCATTGTATGTGGTCAATGTCAAATAAACATAATAAATACAGTGAATAATGTTTTGCTCTTGTTTTTATGAGTCTAAATTGTTTATAAGGACGATGCATCCCAGAGGGCAGTGGAACAGAGGGGTTACTGCAGCAGTGCATTGTGGTAATCTGAGACCCACACTGACCTCTAGATCTGGCTCCCCCGTCCTCCTCCCAACCCTCTACCTCCAGCACTTAGGGTTAAAAATACACAGAGGCCCTGGTGCCTTCTGAAAATCAGGAAGGAACAAACACATTCAGTGGACCAACACTGGGCTCTGATATTTTATACATGACTCCAAAATATGCACAGACACACACTAATGTTGCGAGCACACACACACACACACACACACACACACACACACACACACACCGAGTTCAACCTTACCTAGAAAAAATTAAAATGGTCAAAAACTAAACTAAGCGGAGAGCACGTGATGCCGCGGAGCGGAGCAGACGTTGACAAACCGAGCTCTTCAAAGTTATTCTATTTTTACCTAAATAACGTTGAAACAACATTCTAACATCGGCTAATAAATTGTCAAGTACTTACCTTCCCAAAGAGCCATGGACCTCCGACAGAGAGGCAAGAAGGACGACCAAAACGTTGTTGATTCCCAAGATAACGATAACGCTACAGCTAGCAAGATTAGCATTAGCCCTCATAACTCAGACGACAGTTCCAGACTGTTGCTCTCAGCAGCCTCTTGCGAGCCTGCCGACATGCTGGCTACTCTCCTCCGGGAAATTCAGGATGGTAACAGAGGTCTTTCTCTGAAAATCGATAAGAAATCGGCTGAACTCCATTCCTCCATTGACGACCTGAAATCCTCCATGAAAGATCTCCTTTTGAGAACGACTGAGGCAGAGTTGCGCATTAGCACAGTTGAAGATACCATCGCTAGACATGACCAGGTCTTGACACAACTGCAAAAGGACAATGCCTACCTCAAAAACAAAGTAGATCAGATGGAAAACCAGAGTAGACGTAGTAATATCCGTGTGGTGGGATTGAATGAGGACAGCGAGGGCCATGACCCGGTCCGTTTCTTCACTCAATGGATCCCGGAGGTACTAGGCATAATGAACTTCACCAAACCGCTGGAAATCGAACGCGCCCACAGAACATCAGCGCCGAAACCCCGGCCAGATGAGCCCCCACGAGCCGTCCTGATCAGGTTCCTCCGTTTCCAAGACTGAGAGAAGATACTGCAACTCGCAAGAGCCAAAGGGGACATCACCATCGATGGAAAGAGGGTCAGCCTTTTCCCAGATATGAGCGAGGATCTCGCCAGACGCCGCAAGCAGTTCAGACCTGCCGCCAAAGCACTGAAGGAGAAGAACATCACCGGCTACCTCATCCACCCTGCGTGGATGAAAGTTCAGTACAAAGGCCGAAGCCATCTCTTCAACACACCGGGAGAAGTACACACTTTTCTCAAAGAACTGAGCAACGTCTGAGCCAGGACGGTCTCTCTGGGGGATAAAATGCAGTTTGTTTGTTTTCTCTTATCCGGATTGAACTGCTGGTATCTCCCAGTCACTTTAATTGATTTGTACATTTTCAACTAACCATATCTTCCCGGGGTGAGTTCTATTACATTTACAGGAGAGTATATTTTGGTTTAGTCCATCTCTACTGGGCGAAGCAATAAGTGGGCTTAGGCCCACTGCTTTCCCCCTCATTTATGTTAATCTTTCGTAAAGAGACTCAAGCATCCCTTACCGTGGGCAGTAAATATTCAGCCATAAATATCTATTCACAACGTTTGTTTTCAATTTAGAGAGCTCGCAGGTTTTAGTTTACGCCAAGGTTTAGCTAGTAAGAGCAAGATGGAAAGCGAGCAGCAACGTATCTCTACAAGTGTATTCATGTTTGATTGTTGGGACTGTTGTTCTAGTCTGACAATCGGGGTGGGTGGGATTTTTATTTATTTTTTCTTCCTTTTTTCTGTTTATTGTTTCCTTCCTAAAGAGACACACAGGTCACTTTTGTGCTCAAACCAAAGTTGAAACATTTCCTAATTATCTGCATATGATAGATTTCTATTCAGTTACATATTTGAAACCCAACCTATGCTTAACCCACTAAAATATGTCACATTCAATGTAAAAGGTCTTAACAGCCCGATTAAAAGGAAAAGAGAGTCTATACATACCTTAAGAAATTAAAGGCTGACATTGTGTTTTTACAAGAAACACATCTTACAGCCAGTGAACACAAGAAATTGAAGAGGGAATGGGTAGGACAAGTTTATGCATCCTCTTTTAACTCCAAAGCAAGAGGAACTGCAATTTTGATAAGTAGACACATCCCCTTCTGCGTCAACAACACCATCTCTGATCCCTCTGGCAGGTTTGTTTTGGTGCAGGTTTTGTTTTGGTGCAGGGGCATATGTTTTCAGTTTTGGTGCAGGGGCATATGTTTTCAGTTTTGGTGCAGGGGCATATGTTTTCTCTCCTCTCTCAACCTCCCATGCCTGTCAGGGGAAGACAGCGAGCGCCTGAGTGAACACTTCTCAGTTCCTGAATTGTTGGAGGCCATTAAATCCCTACCTTCTAATAAATCTCCCGGGAGGATGGCTTCCCTCCAGAGTTCTATAAAGAATTTAGGGAGCTGTTGGTCCCCTACCTTATGGAGGTACTTAAAAAAAGCCAGAGAAGACAACTGCTTTCCAGCGTCCTTCTCTCAAGCAGTGATTACTGTAATCCACAAGAAAGGAAAAACCCGCTAAAGTGTGCCTCCTATAGACCAATCTCTCCTTAACACAGATTGTAAACTGGTCACCAAGATGCTATCTAAGAGACTGGAGTCATGTCTTCCCCTGTTGGTCAACCCAGATCAGACTGGCTTCATAATTAATAGATTGTCCTCCAACAATCTCAGAAGGTTCTTTTGATATAATTCACCTTGCTAACAAAAACAAAATACCTAGTGTCGCAGTCTCCTCGACGCTGAAAAGGCCTTTGATAGGGTTGAATGGCCATACCTCTTTCGTCTTGGAAAAGTTTGGTTTAGGTACCGTGTTTGTAAATTTGATAAAATCACTCTACAAATCTCCAAAAGCTAGGATTGCTACCAATGGGATTACTTCCTCCTCTTTCCCTCTTTATAGGGGGAACAGACAAGGTTGCCCAATTAGCCCCCACCTCTTTGCCCTCGCCATCGAACCGTTGGCTGAGGCTATTAGAACGTGCCCTGACATACATGGCTTTGAGGTGGGCCCCCATACCCATAAATTATCACTCTTTGCGGACGACCTTGTCTTATTTCTAACAAACCCAGAACACTCCCTCTCTCACTTGCAGATCCTACTACAGTGTTATAGTTCTTTCTCTGGATATAAGGTCAATCTTGATAAAAGCGAAATCTTACCGTTGTCTGTCTTTGACCATCATACCATCAAGCACAAGTTTCCTTTCAGATGGTCGCCTATGGGCTTCACATATTTGGGCATAATGGTGGATGGTAATCTGAACAACCTCTATAAACTCAATCTGGCCAGTTTGTTGCAAAAGGTGGAAGTTGACCTTTGTAAATGGATGGACTTACCTCTCACTCTACTGGGTAGAATCAATGTAATTAAAATGAATGTCCTGCCCAGGTTTCTATATCTGTTTCAATCTCTCCCTATCCCTGTTCCCGCAGCATTTTTTCCTCTCTCGACAAGCTGACCAGACGTTTTATCTGGCACGGCAAAACCCCTAGGGTTGGCCTGGATAAACTGACCCTTGATTACAGTCAAGGGGCTTAATCCTCCCCAATTTTAGAATGTACGACTGGGCTGCACAGTCTAGGTTTCTGGCTCAGAGGTTTGACAAGGGTCCCTCTCCCTCATGGTTGAACATTGAAAAGATTTAGATGCACTATTGTAAAGTGGCTGTTCCACTGGATGTCAGAAGGTGAATTCACCAATTTGTAAGTCGCTCTTGAGCGTCTGCTAAAGGTAAATGATGACATTGGGGTAGATTTGTTTTACAAATGGGACAGAAAATCTATAAAAACCATCACAGACAACCCTTTAATCATACATTCTGTCCTGTCATGGTGCAAACTGCATGAGCTGTTCGGATGAGGGGGATTCCTTTCCCCTAAAACCCCTTTATGGAACAATAGATTGATCTCTATGTTTTTCCAGAATAGTAACTTTAGACCATGGTCTGATAAGGGGATCACTCTTCTGGAACATTGTTACGAGGAGGGAGTTCTTATGTCTTTTGATCAGCTGAAACAGAAATACCACTTGCCTAACAGGGACTTCTTTAGCTACCTACAACTACGAAACGTTATTAGGGTGACTCTCAAGGGACAATGGAACCTACCTAAGATGTCACCTATTGAACAACTCTGCCACGCAGACCAACCACTGTTCAAGACCATTTCCCGTGTTTACAATGCTCTTATGTCAGGACTAACACTGCCTGGGCTAGATAAACCCCGACTTAGATGGGAGAAAGATCTGGGTATTGATCTTGATGAGGATCTATGGAGTGACCTATGCAGGGATGGGGTTACATCCACATTGAACTCCAGATACAGACTGATCCAGTTTAATTTCCTCCATCAGCTCTATATCACCCCATCTAGACTGCACAGGTTCAACCCAGATATCTCCTCCCTATGTTTTAGATGTGGCTCAGATGAAGGAACATTCCTCCATTCCACTTGGCAGTGTTCAAAACTACATGGTTTCTGACAGGGGGTATGCGATACCATATCCTCAATTCACGGGGTTGCATTCCCTTTAGACCCGGAGGTCTGTCTACTGGGTAACTTAACTAACACCAATCTTAGGCAAAGCCATACTATAAAGCTAACAGAAATGTTGCTAGCGATTGCCCAAGAAATGTATTGCCTTGAAATGGAAATTGGATTCCTCCCTGCCAGTTGCAATGTGGCTTTCGGAAGTTAATAGTTGTATCCCTTTGGAGAAAATCACTTACTGCTTGAGGAATACGTTAAAGACATTTTACAGAATTTGGCAACCTTTTATTGACTATATGGAGAATCTCCCCCCACATCTCATTGATTGAATCTATATATAACCCTCACATAATGTTTCACACGTAATGTATAATATGTAGCCTACGGCAGGTGATCCAATGTCTCGTTATTTTGTTATTTTTTTTAATTATTGTATGTTTGTTTATATAATTATAATTTATTTTTGTTACGTTCGTCTGTTACTGTCACTTTGTCCTATCGTTGTCTAATATCTTTTCACTTTTGTTTTGAATGTTCTTAATTGGAAAATGCAAAAATAAAATATTTAAAAAAAATTAAAAAATAAAAAAATAAACTAAGCCAAGGACAGAGAAAAGTACAAGAGTTAAAATCTGGGCAGAACAGGGATGAGTTGAGAGATAACATTTCACTAAAGTGAAAGCACAACTGCATAACAGAAAATCTACTGTCTCAGCCACTGCCTGTCACCAAGGGAGTACCCCAAGGCTCAATCCTAGGTCCCACGCTCTTCTCAATTTACATCAACAACAACAGCTCAGGCAGTAGGAAGCTCTCTCAACCATTTATATGCAGATGATAGATACAGTCTTATACTCAACTGGCCCCTCACCGGGTTGTGTTAAATGCTCGACAAACCTTTATAGGCTGACCACACCGCATGCGCGAGCGTTGCAAAATAAATGTAGGAGTCTATGTTATTGCATTATTGCGCCAAAAAGCATCTGCGTTGCCAAGGGCTAAAATAAAAGTCCTTTCTATTTCATACACAGATCGCGCTGCAAGTCCTGCCTCTCATATCTCCTCATTGGTTTATAGATGCAGGTACCCACATGCTATCTCCTCATTGGTTATACCCACATGGGTGATTGAAAGAAGAACTGTTGCCGGTTGTCGTGGTAATACTATGAAAGTTTAGAAGCCAATCACCATATAAATTAAACGATGAAAAGGCCCGGAAGGAGGAGAGTTGACTAGAAACGATTCAGTTGACCGTTTTAATGTGTGGATTAATTGTCGGAGTAGAGGACCTTGTGCATTTCAGGTAAAATAACAACCTAATGTTTATATCCCAGGACAAATTAGCTAGCAACAGCAAGCTAGCTAAATAGGACAAATTAGATAGCAAGTGCAAGCTAACTAGCTAAATTGACAAATGTTTAAAATGCTTTTTGACATGTCCCCAAATTAATGTCACTGGTTCAGAGTTTGTTTTGATATTTTAACCTGTGTGTCGTGATCGCATTTGGTGTAGGGTTACAAAATAAATTTGCGCACGATGGTGCACGCGCGCAGCCAGTTTGGGTTCCGTGTCAGTGTCGAACAAGCTTTCTCTAACCTTAACCTTTTTCTGAACACCTCCAAAACAAAGGTCATGTGGTTTGGTAAGAAGAACGTCCCTCTCCCCACAGGTGGAATTACTACCTCTGAAGGCTTAGAGCTTGAGGTAGTCATCTCATACAAGTACTTGGGAGTACAGCTAGACGGTACACTGTCCTTCTCTCAGCACATATCAAAGCTGCAGGTTAACCTCTCAGCACACGGTCTAGTTACCTTAAGTTCCGCCTGTCTGACGTGCCCAAAGTAAACTGCCTGTTACTCAGAAGCTAGGATATGCATAATTGGATAGAAAACACTCTGAAGTTTCTAAAAACAATTAAAATAATGTCTGAGTATAAGACAACTGATATGGCAGGCGAAAACCCGAGGAAAATCCTCCCAATGACAAGGTTTATACAAGGTTTAGGCTTGTTTTTTTGAAAAATGAAGTAGTATTTGTAGTCTTTCCAAGATGAGAGCTAAGGGAAAAGTAGTCTTTTTGCGTGTGTGAACGAGGGCGTGCTCTTCGTTCTTTTCCTTTGCTATTGAACATAGTAATCTCCATATGAAATATCATTTATTTAGATATTAGACAACCTGATGATTAATAAAAAAACATTGTTTGACTTGTTTGGACGAACTTTGCCGGTAACTTTTTAGAATCCTTTGTATGCATGTTGAAAGAGTGGATTATTGAATTCAAATGGCACCAACTAAACAGTGTTTTTGGGATATAAAGAAGGATTTTATTGAATAAAATAACCATACAATGTGTAGCTGGGACCCTTTGGATTGCAAACAGAGGAAGGTCTTCATAAGTAAGTGATATATTTTATCGCTATTTCTGATTTTGTGATTCCTGTGCTGGTTTGGAAAATATGTTAATGTGAGGCGTTGTCCTCAGACAATCGAACACTATGCTTTTGCCGTAAATCCTTTTTGAAATCTAACAACACAGTTACCAATATTCTAAGCTTTTGGACCATGTAAGACACTTGAATTTTCATGAACGTTTCATACTACGATTTTTTATTTTGAATTTGGCGCTCTGCAATTTCACCGGATGTTGTCGAACTTGATCGTGCTAGTGGGATCCGTGCGCTAAGAGGTTTTAAAGTTCAATCGTAAATTGCTCCTCTTTCACCCCAGCTGCCAAACTAACTGTGATTCAGATGACCGTCCTACTCATGCTAGATTACGGAGACGTAATGTATAGATCAGCAGGTAATGGTGCTCTCTCGAGCAGCTAGATGTTCTTTACCATTCGGCCATCAGATTTGCCACCAATGCTCCTTATTCATTTTTATTTACCTTTATTTAACTAGGCAAGTCAGTTAAGAACAAAGTCTTATTTACAATGACGGCCTAGGAACAGTGGGTTAACTGCCTTGTTCAGGGGCAGAAGGACAGATTTTTTACCTTGGCAGCTCGGAGTTTTGAACTAGAAACCTTTCGGTTACTGGCCCAACGCTCTAACCACTAAGCTACAAATCACTGCACTCTACACTCCTCTGTAAACTGGTCATCTCTGTATACCTGTCGCAAGACCCACTGGTTGATGCTTATTTATAAAAACCCTCTTCGGCCTCACTAACGCCTATCTGAGATATCTACTGCAGCCCTCATCCTCCACATACAACACACGTTCTGCCAGTCACATTCTGTTAAAGGTCCCCAAAGCACACACATCCCCGGGTCGCTCGTCTTTTCAGTTCGCTGCACCTAGCGACTGGATCGACATGCAACAAAACACTCAAACTGGACAGTTATCTCAAACTCTTCATTCAAAGACTCAATCATGGACACTCTTACTGACAGTTGTGGCTGCTTTGTGTGATGTGTTGTTGTCTCTATCTTCTTGACCTTTGTGCTGTTGTCTGTGCCCAATAATGTTTGTACCATGTTTTGTGCTGCTATCATGTTGTGTTGCAACCATGTTGTTGTCATGTGTTGCTGCCTTGCCATGTTGTCTTAGGTCTCTCTTTATGTAGTGTTGTCTCTCTTGTCGTGAGTGTGTTTCGTCATCGCAGGAGGCCTTTTGCTTTTTGGTAGGCAGTCATTGTAAATAAGAATTTGTTCTTAACACACTTGAATAGTTAAATAAAGCTGAAATAAAAAATGTATTAATCTACTTTAAAACTATCCTGCTCCTAGTTGCTCTAAACACCGCTAAACAGTCCATCTTCTGTCAAGAGGGGAAACAAAAAATATGAACCTGGACACTGATGATATATATTTTTTAATGATGGTTCTTCCTTTGATTAAAAAAATCTGGTATATGTGTGAGAATTGACATTTACAAGTACGTTGAAAGCTACTTTTCAAAATGTGAATACAAAATGTGCTCCATAATATGCAAGAGTAGGTCAAAATCACACATCCTGGATAGGTGGTCTCTACCGACTCTGGATAAAAAGCATGGTCCGTCTGTGGAACACTGAATCAATATTATTTTGGTAGAGTACACTGTTGTTTCACCTTGCTGTAAGCCCTGAGGGTGGACTCTGGGCTCTGTATATGAATAGGAATAAGTATGTAGCCAAGGACACACCCCCTATGCCCCTCTTCCTGAGTCAGAAACCCCAGAAGGTGGGGGTGTTTGTGGATTACATGGAGGGTCAGATCTCCTTTTATGATGTAGGAAACAGGTCTCATATCTACTCTTTCACTGGTTGTACCTTCACTGAGAAGCTATATCCATTCTTGAACCCCTGTGATAATTATGAGGGTCCAAACTCAGCCCCATTGGTCATCTCTCCTGTCAATCACACTGACTGAATTGGGGTCCAATAAGGCAACAGATGACTTAATCTGATTGAGCAAATAGCAATTAGGATAACACATCCAATTGTAAAGAGTGTTGATAATAAATGGGGCACATTCCAGGGGTCTGCCAAGGAGTCACAAACCAAATTTCACAACACCTGGACAGGTGTTTAACATCATGTCAGAAACCACATCAATAAGATATTATAATATGAAGCATGATTGCAATGTATCTAACGTGGTGTTCAACGATTGGTTCATTTGTGCAGCATGACTTCTTTGCGGCCTGTTTAGACCATGATGTTTGATATGGTTTTGGTGCATCTGTTAAAATCAGAGGATAATGCTTGAAATCTGATCTACAGTAGAATATTGTTAAAGTTCACCTGACTTCATTCGCATTTCTTTTTCTCATTCAGTGTTGGGACCTTGTTCGGGTTAATTTGGGAGTAGGTTGTACTGAATTAGCTAAATTTAGCAGGATGCATCGAATTTCTTGTGCGATTTATCTTTTAATCGTACATTAACCCTGTCAAATAAACATAATAAATATGTTTGTTTGGTTCAATAAAATACTAATAACATACAGCTAAATGTTTAGTAAAAAAGGAGATTAGCATCGTGTTGGAGGTAGAAGGTTAAGCTTCCCGGAGGACAGTGGAACAGAGGGGTGACTGCAGCAGTGGCTTCTGAGGCCCACACTGACCTCTAGATGTGGCCCCTCCCTCCCCCTCCAGAAGCCAGGGTTAAAAACACATACAGGCCCTGGTGCCATTTAAGCCACAAGAAGGAACTAACACCTTCACTGGACTCTGATACATTTATACACGATTCAAACAGGCACGCACACACCAAACGTGCACGCACACACAGCTAGTTCTCACTTACCTGTACAACTTTAAATGGACAAATAAACTAAACCAAGCACAGAGAATGTGAAACAGATAAGTCAAATCAAATTTTATTGGTCACATACACATGGTTAGCAGATGTTAATGTGGGTAGCGAAATGCTTGTGCTTCTGGTTCCGACCGTGCAGTAATATCTAACAAGTAAACTACCTTATACACACACAAGTGTAAAGGAATGATTAAGAATACGTACATAAAAATATATGGATGAGCGATGGTATTTAGTCAGCCACCAATTGTGCAAGTTCTCCCACTTAAAAAGATGAGGCCTGTAATTTTCATCATTGGTACACTTCAACTATGACAGACTAAATGAGGGGAAAAAAATCCAGAAAATCACAATTGTAGGATTTTTTATGAATTTATTTACAAATTATGTTGGAAAATAAGTATTTGGTCAATAACAAAAGTTTATTTTCAATACTTTGTTATATACACTTTGTTGGCAATGACAGACGTCAAACGTTTTCTGTAAGTCTTCACACACTGTTGCTGGTATTTTGGCCCATTCCTCCATGCAGATCTCCTCTAGAGCAGTGATGTTTTGGGGCTGTTGCTGGGCAACACAGACTTTCAACTCCCTCCAAAGATTTTCTATGGGGTTGAGATCTGGCTACTCCAGGACCTTGAAATGCTTCTTACGAAGCCACTCCTTCGTTGGCCGGGCGGTGTGTTTGGGATCATTGTCATGCTGAAAGACCCAGCCAAGTTTCATCTTCAATGCCCATGCTGATGGAAGGAGGTTTTCATTCAAAATCTCACGATACATGGCCCCATTCATTCTTTCCTTTACACGGATCAGTCGCCCTGGTCCATTTGCAGAAAAACAGCCCCAAAGCATGAGGTTTCCACCCCCATGCTTCACAGTAGGTATGGTGTTCTTTGGATGCAACTCAACATTCTTTGTCCTCCAAACACGACGAGTTGAGTTTTTACCAAAAAGTTATATTTTGGTTTCATCTGACATTCTCCCAATCTTCTTCTGGATCATCCAAATGCTCTCTAGCAAACTTCAGACGGGCCTGGACATGTACTGGCTTAAGCAGGGGGACACGTCTGACACTGCAGGATTTGAGTCCCTGGCGGCGTAGTGTGTTACTGATGGTAGGCTTTGTTACTTTGGTCCCAGCTCTCTGCAGGTCATTCACTAGGTCCCCCCGTGTGGTTCTGGGATTTTTGCTCACCGTTCTTGTGATCATTTTGACCGCACGGGGTGAGATCTTGCGCGGAGCCCCAGATCGAGAGAGATTATCAGTGGTCTTGTATGTCTTCCATTTCCTAATAATTGCTCCCGCAGTTGATTTCTTCAAACCAAGCTGCTTACCTATTGCAGATTCAGTCTTCCCAGCCTGATGCAGGTCTACAATTTTGTTTCTGGTGTCCTTTGACAGCTCTTTGGTCTTGGCCATAGTGGAGTTTGGATTGTGACTGTTTGAGGTTGTGGACAGGTGTCTTTTATACTGATAACAAGTTCAAACAGGTGCCATTAATACAGGTAACGAGTGGAGCACAGAGGAGCCTCTTAACTTCTTGCGTCAAGCAATCCCGGAGCCGGGATCCTATTTATAGCCTCAAGCTCATTAGCATAACGCAACGTTAACTATTCATGAAAATCGCAAATGAAATTAAATAAATAGATTTGCTCTCAAGCTTAGACTTTTGTTAACAACACTGTCATCTCAGATTTTCAAAATATGCTTTCCAACCATAGCTAAACAAGCATTTGTGTAAGAGTATTGATAGCTAGCATAGCTATAAGCCTAGAATTCAGCCAGCAACATTTTCACAAAAACAAGAAAATCATTCAAATAAAATAATTTACCTTTGAAGAACTTCAGATGTTTTCAATGAGGAGACTCTCAGATAGCAAATGTTCAGTTTTTCAAAAAAATATTATTTGTGTAGGACAAATCGCTCCATTTTGTTCACGTTTGGCTATGAAAAAAACCTGTATCCATTTATAGCCTCAAGCTCATTAGCATAACGTAACGTTAACTATTTATGAAAATTGCAAATGAAATGAATGTGCTAGCTCTCAAGCTTAGCCTTTTCTTAACACTTTCATCTCAGATTTTCAAAATATGCTTTTGAACCATAGCAAAACAAGCATTTGTGTAAGAGTATTGATAGCTAGCGTAGCATTTAGCATAGCATTTAGCGGGCAACATTTGCGCAAAAACCAGAAAAGGATTCAAATAAAATCATTTACCTTTGAAGAACTTCGGATGTTTTCAATGAGGAGACTCTCAGTTACATAGCAAATGTTCAGTTTTTCCTGAAAGTATCGTGTAGGAGAAATCGCTCCGTTTTGTACATCACGTTTGGGTACCAAAATAAAACGCAAATTCAGTCATCAAAACGGCGAACTGTTTTCCAAATTAACTCCATAATATCGACTGAAACACGGCAAACGCTGTTTAGAATCAATCCTCAAGGTGTTTTTCACATATCTCTTCATTGATATATCGTTCGTGAATGACTACTTTCTCCTGTGAATCGCTTGGAAAAAGACGTGCAGTTGAAGATGACGCACCAATTTCGACGGAGGACACCGGGCGTACACCTGGCAAATGTAGTCTCTTATGGTCAATCTTCCAATGATATGCCTACAAATACGTCACAATGCTGCAGACACCTTGGGGAAACGATAGATCGGGCAGGCTCATTCCTTGCGCATTCACAGCCATATAAGGAGACAATGAAAAACAGAGCCTCAAAAATCCTGCTCATTTCCTGTTTGAAGTTTCATCTTGGTTTCGCCTGTAGCATCAGTTCTGGGGCACTCACAGACAATATCTTTGCAGTTTTGGAAACGTCAGAGTGTTCTCTTTCCAAAGCTGTCAAGTCGAGCATCTTTTTGTGACAAAATATTGCGCTTAAAACGGGCACGTTTTTTTATCCAATAATGAAATAGCGCCCCCATAGATGTAACAGGTTAAAGAAGAAGTTACAGGTCTGTGAGAGCCAGAAATCTTGCTTGTTTGTAGATGACCAAATACTTATTTTCCACCATAATTTGCAAATAAATTCATTAAAAATCCTACAATGTGATTTTCTGGATTTTTTTTCTCATTTTGTCTGTCATAGTTGAAGACTAACTATGATGAAAATTACAGGCCTCTCATCTTTTTAAGTGGGAGAACTTGCACAATTGGTGGCTGACTAAATACTTTTTTGCCCCATTGTAGGTGTCCGTGACGGGGCTGGATTTCTTTTTGTAGTCCGTTATTGACTGTAAGTTGTGTGCAGAAAAGGGAGGAGTTGAGTGATAACATTTAGCAAAAGTGAAAGTTAAACTGCATAACTCTCCTGCTCCACTCTACACACAGATACACAGTCAACCTTCTCTCAAGACAAAGAGGAAAAACACACCCAGGTAAGTAGAGAAAGAGATGAATATGGACACTGGTGATCATTTTACTCAAATCGCATTACTTTGTGTTTCTCAGCTGTTCTTTCTTTGATCTTTGTAAAATAATCTGGTAAAAATGTGAGAATTGACAATGTTACAAGTACGTTGAAAGTCACTTCTCCAAATATGAATACATTTAGTGCATGTGAATACATTTAGTGCATGTGAATACATTTAGTGCATGTGCACCATACTATACAAAGGTAGAACAAATGATCCATCTCCTGGATATCGTTTCTCTATCTACAGTACTCTGGGAAAAACGCATGGTCTGTCTGTGGAACACTGAATCAATATTATTTTAGTAGAGCTATATACACTCTTGTTTAACCTTCTAAATATACATTTAGTAATCAAATAGTGAATTATTATGCAACGCTGACTCATTCAAGGAAGTCATTTTATAGAACTGGTTGCTACTCCGATAGAATGGGGAAAACAAGATTGTCTCTGTGTAAACAAATGCCTGTGATGGCATGTAGCATTTTAAAGTAGTCTAGTGGGTTAGACTTGTTCTGGGTTAGGGAGGGATCACAGGATTCTATCCAAGCCAGTGGAAGGGATCAACCAATAAATCATATACCTGAACAAACACTCCAGTACAGCAGGGGGCAGTAAAACACTAAGATGAAGACAGCTACAATTCTAACTGTGTGGTTTTCTATTAGGTTTCAGAAATGGCCACCTCCATCAATGTCCTGTCTGAAGAGCAGTTCCTGTGCTCTGTCTGTCTGGATGTGTTCACTGAGCCAGTCTCTATTCCATGTGGACACAACTTCTGCAAGGCCTGTATCAGTGAATACTGGAACACCACTGCCCTGTGCCAGTGTCCACTGTGTAAGGACACATTCAACAGAAGACCGGACCTAAAAACCAACACAACACTCAGAGAAGTTGCAGATCATTTTAAGAGGATGAAGGTCTCAGACAGAGAGGAGTCCTCTTCCAAGCCTGGAGAAGTAGCACAAGTGCAGCAGATGATCCAGGAAAAACTGCAGAAGGTTAAGGAGATCAAACTCTCAGTAGAGCTCAGCCAGAGAGATGCAGAGAGAGAGATAGCAGGAAGTGTGGAGGTCTTCACTGCTCTGGTGCGCTCCATTGAGAGAAGTCAGGCAGAGCTCATTGAGGAGGTTGAGGAGAAGCAGAAAGCAGCTGAGAGGCAGGCTGAAGGGCTCATTGAAGAATTGGAGCAGGAAATCACTGAGCTGCTGAGGAGAGGCACTGTGCTGGACCACCTCCACCAGAACTCCCCATCCCCAATCAAGGACTGGTCTGAGATCAGTGTTCACAGGGATCTGCATGTAGGAACTGTGAGGAGAGCTCTTTCTCAGCTGGAGGAGATGTTTCATAATGAGATGGAGAAGTTGCGTAATGCTGAGCTGAAGATGATACGGCAGTGGTCAGTGGATGTGACTCTGGATCCTGATACAGCACACCCCTATCTCATTGTTTCTAAGAACAGGAAACAAGTGAGCTATGGAGACATCCGGCAGAATATCCCTGACAACCCAAAGCGGTTTGGACGTTATCTATCGGTCCTGGGAAAGAAGGGCTTCTCCTCAGGAAGATTCTACTTTGAGGTTCAGGTTAGAGGAAAGATTGAGTGGCAGGTGGGCGTGGCCAGAGAGTCCATCATCAGGAAGGGCCCAACAGTTAAAAGCCCAGATGGTGGACTCTGGGCTCTGTATATGAAGGGTGAGAATAAGTATGAGATCAAGGACACACCCTCTATCCCCCTCTTCCTGAGTCAGAAACCCCAGAAGGTGGGGGTGTTTGTGGATTACGAGGAGGGTCAGATCTCCTTTTATGATGTAGAAAACAGGTCTCATATCTACTCTTTCACTGGTTGTACCTTCACTGAGAAACTATATCCATTCTTGAACCCCTGTAATAATTCTGAGGGTCCAAATTCAGCCCCATTGGTCATCTCTCCTGTCAATCACACTGACTGAATTGGTGTCCAATAAGGCAACAGATGACTTAATCTGATTATCATAATTGTTATTTGCTCAACACATCCAATTGTAAAGAGTGTTGATAATAATGGGGCACGTTCCAGGGGTCTGCCAAGGAGTCACAAACCAAATTTCACAACACCTGGACAGGTGTTTAACAACATGCCAGAAACCCCATCAAAATCAAATCTTATTAGTCACGAGCTGAATACAACAGGTGTAGACCTTACAGTGAAATGGTAACTTACGAACCCATAACCAACAATGCAATACAAATTAGAAATAAAAGTAACTAGTAATTAAAGAGCAGCAGAAAACTCGGACCTAGACTTGGTGCTCCGGTACCACTTGCCGTGCGGTAGTAGAGAGAACAGTCTATGACTAGGGTGGCTGGAGTCTGACAATTTTTAGGGCCTTCTTCTGACACCGCCTGGTATAGAAGTCATGGATGGCAGGAAGCTTTGCCCCAGTGATGTACTAGGCCGTACACACTACCCTTAGTAATGCCTTGCGGTGGGAGGACGAGCAGTTGCCATACCAGGCGGTGATGCAACCAGGCGGTGATGCTCTCGATGGTGCATCTGTAGAACCTTTTGAGGATCTGAGGACCCACGGAAACGTGAGCGTGAAAACCCCAGCAACATTGCAGTTCATGACACACTCCAACCACCTGGCACCTACTTCCATACCCCCGTTCAAAGGCACTTCCATTTTATGTCCTGCCCATTCACCATCTGAATGGCACACATACACAATCCATGTCTCAATTGTCACAAGGTTTAACCATCCTTCTTTAAATCTGATCTACAGTAGAATATTATGTTTGATCTTTTGATTTCTTTTTCACATTTTCAATACAGTGTGTTGAGACATTTTGGGATTATGTTGTACTACTGAATTAGCTAAACCTAGTATAATGCGTATTGTATAACCTAGTATAACACGTATTGTGAAATTTACATTGTTCATTGTATGTGGTCCCTGTCAAAAAAACAATCAATTTTAATATGATGTTCTTGTTTGGGTCTAATATTGTGTAATGTGAGCTCCTGTTGGAGGTAGAGGGTGATGCTTCCCAGGGGGCAGTGGAACAGAGAAGCTGGGCGGTATATAGTATTTTACTATATACTGGTATGGATGCACAGACCGGTTTGGGTTTTTCCTTTACCTTCTATTACGGTATTTCAATGTTTGGTTTGTTAAATTAATTTGCCTCTCCGTCAAATCAATATGTCCTTTTTTAATAGTTGACTCTGTTTGCGGCTTGAGTCGTCACTCTTGCTCCTCCTGCATGCCGCTTCCCACACCAAGCCCCGTCACCCGCGCCCCCGTCACTCGCGCCCCGTCACTCGCGCCCCCGTCACCCGCGCCCCCGTCACCCGCGCCCCCCGTCACTCGCGCCCCCCGTCACTCGCGCCCCTGCCGTGCCATTCACTCCGTTTGCATGGCCAGATGCAACAAGATGTGGAAATCTGTATCGTTGTCAGCAACTTTTCTTCTTAATATAAAATCACATTTTATTTGTCACATGCACTGAATACAACTGGTGTAGGTGGACCTTACTGTGAAATGCTGAATACAACAGGTGTAGGTGGACCTTACTGTGAAATGCTTCGTTACAAGCCCTTATGCAGTTAAGAAAATTTACAAAATAAACTAAAATGTAAAAAATATACAAAGATAACGATGCTTTATACAGGGGGTACCGGTACCGAGTCAATGTGTGGGGGTACAGGTTTGTCGAGGTCATTTGTACATGAAGGTAAGGGTAAAGTGACTGTCTAGATAATAAATAGCCAGTAGCAGCAGTGTAAAAACAAAAAAAGGGAGGGTGTGTGTTGGGGGGGGGGGTCAATGCAAATAGCCGGGGGTGGCCATTTGATGAATTGTTCAGCAGTCTTATGGCCTGGGGGTAGAAGCTGTTAAGGAGCCTTCTGGACCGAGACTTGGGACTCAAGACTGGAGTCTTTGACCATTTTGCTAAATAGTAAGCAGTAGGATTAATACACCGTATGCAGTAAGTAGCAGGATTAATACACCGTATGTAGTCAGCAGTAGGATTAATACACCGTATGCAGTAAGTAGTAGAATTAATACACCGTATGCAGTAAGCAGCAGGATTAATACACCGTATGCAGTAAGTAGTAGAATTAATACACCGTATGCAGTAAATTGCAGGATTAATACACCGTATGCAGCAGGATTAATACACCGTATGCAGTCAGTAGTAGGATTAATACACCGTATGCAGTAGGATTAATACACCGTATGCAGTAAGTAGCAGGATTAATACACCGTGTGCAGTAAGCAGTAGGATTAATACACCGTATGCAGTAAGTAGCAGGATTAATACACCATATGCAGTAGGATTAATACACCGTATGCAGTAGGATTAATACACCGTATGCAGTAGGATTAATACACCGTATGCAGTAAGTAGCAGGATTAATACACCGTGTGCAGTAAGTAGCAGGATTAATACACCGTATGCAGTAAGTAGCAGGATTAATACACCGTATGCAGTAAGTAGCAGGATTAATACACCGTATGCAGTAAGCAGCAGGATTAATACACCGTATGCAGTAAGTAGCAGGATTAATACACCGTGTGCAGTAAGTAGTAGGATTAATACACCGTATGCAGTAAGTAGCAGGATTAATACACCGTGTGCAGTAAGTAGCAGGATTAATACACCGTATGCAGTAGGATTAATACACCGTATGCAGTAAATTGCAGGATTAATACACCGTATGCAGTCAGTAGTAGGATTAATACACCGTATGCAGTAAGTAGCAGGATTAATACACCGTATGCAGTAGGATTAATACACCGTATGCAGTAAGTAGTAGAATTAATACACCGTATGCAGTAAATTGCAGGATTAATACATGCAGTAAGTATGCAGTATGCAGTAAGTAGGATTAATACACCGATTAATGCAGTAAGCAGTAGGATTAATACACCGTGTGCAGTAAGTAGCAGGATTAATACACCGTATGCAGTAAGTAGCAGGATTAATACAGTAGCAGGATTAATACACCGTATGCAGTAAGTAGGATTAATACACGTATGCAGTAAGTGCAGTAAATGCAGTAAATTGCAGGATTAATACACCGTATGCCGTATGCAGTCAGTAGTAGGATTAATACACCGTATGCAGTAAGTAGCAGGATTAATACACCGTATGCAGTAGGATTAATACACCGTATGCAGTAAGTAGTAGGATTAATACACCGTGTGCAGTAAGTAGCAGGATTAATACACCGTATGCAGTAAGTAGCAGGATTAATACACCGTATGCAGTAAGTAGTAGGATTAATACACCGTGTGCAGTAAGTAGCAGGCCAGCCAGAGTCCGAACACGGCCGGTTCTCGTCGCTGGGTTTCTAAGTGACAGAAGACGTTGGATGGATGCCAACTGACGTCATTTCACTTGACCATGCTGCCTGGAAAAGCTAACTCGGCCTAGTCTGTATCAAAACAATCAAGACTGATAGTTAGGATCATCCAGGTGATGCGAGACACAGAATACGTAAAGAAAGTCTTACTATCAACTTAAGTCTTCCTCTATAAATGAATCCATCACATTTTAGGCATAACTGTTTTACAGCAACAGTTTTTAAATCTTTACATTAGATCTATCCTCACCCCTCCCATCCTAACACTCACTCACCCTTCACTCCATTCCAATCCACACCCCCTTCCTCTCTGGAGGGTACCATTCAGTGGGGATAAGGAGCACCGGATTGAGACTCATTAAAATATGACATGCCATCTCTGTCTGGCTG
The DNA here is from genome assembly GCF_036934945.1 of Oncorhynchus masou masou. Lineage (NCBI taxonomy): Eukaryota > Metazoa > Chordata > Actinopteri > Salmoniformes > Salmonidae > Oncorhynchus > Oncorhynchus masou. The sequence continues at coordinate 9,040,657 of NC_088218.1, read as the reverse complement.
CCCCGGGGTCTAATAACTGCTGTTTCCAACTCTCTAGAGACAGGAGTGGTAGAGATACTCTTAATGATCGGCTATGAAAAGCCAACTGACATTTACTCCTGAGGTGCTGACCTGTTGCACCCTCGACAACTAATATGTGATTATTATTATTTGACCATACTGGTCATTTATGAACATTTGAACATCTTCATGTTCTGTTATAATCTCCACCCGGCACAGCCAGAAGAGGACTGGCCTCCCCTCATAGCCTGGTTCCTCTAGGTTTCTTCCTAGGTTTTGGCCTTTCTAGGGAGTTTTTCCTAGCCACTGTGCTTCTACACCTGCATTGCTTGCTGTTTGGGGTTAAAGGCTGGGTTTCTGTACAACACTTTGAGACATCAGCTGATGTACGAAGGGCTTTATAAATACATTTGATTTGATAACTGCATGGCGGTCTTCATTTACCCTCGGAGAGAAGTGGAGCAAGTGTCCCATTGGCCCTTATCTGAACAGGAGCTTAACGCCCCACTGAACAACCCTCCAGGCAGTACACTGTGCCAAGAGAAACTGTCTGACCTCCTAAATCTTTCTGTACCCCTTTACTGTCCCAGTAGGATGCATTGCATACATACAGTACATGCCAACACACACCGTCCACACACCCACGCAATGTCAACACACCCAAACGCATCGTCAATGCACACACACACACACACACAATTCCTCTTCTTTCAGAGTCCATAACATCTGCGATAACATCGTTGCTGTTGTTCAATGCCCTTCACTGATTATCCAAAGACAAAGGTGATATGTGATCCGAGTGTATTACATGACAACCAGAGAGAGAGTACTGTGCCAGCTCTCTGCTACTGCCAGACTGACTGGCACCTGAAGATGACATCACTGCAGTATGGAGCAGATCAGCCTGGGTTCCAGAATGAGTAGTGATGTACTGTTAACTGCAAGACTGTCTACTTGTAACCACATACCACACGTTTCAATGTAAACAGTTACATGGACACATTACTTCCTGCCTGCTACGACTCACACACTCTGCTGCAAAGTTATGAGTGCATCCACACACACTCTGCTGCAAAGTTATGAGTGCATCCACACACACATAGAGACTGTGCTGCAAAGTTATGAGTGCATCACACACACAGAGAGACTGCTGCAAAGTTATGAGTGCATCCACACACAGAGAGACTGCTGCAAAGTTATGAGTGCATCCACACACACAGAGACTGCTGCAAAATTTTACTAACATGTACACACACACAGACTAACTGAACCCTGCAGCTCTATGACCTAGGAGACATCAACATGTTCTGCACTCACACACAGCGACACGCACGCCCGGCGACACGCACGCCCGGCGACACGCACGCCCGGCGACACGCACGCCCAGCGACACGCACGCCCACCATCTAAATAATTTCTTCAAGGCTCACCTTCCACAGCAACATTCTCATTGAGAATGTTAAAGACCAGCATGGCTGTTTCACCCTTTACTCCCCTCCCCGTGTGTCTCTCTCCCGTGACGCTGCCTGATCCTGGCTCAACACTCAGCTGCACTTAGAAGACCAGATCAGTGGATTCCTCTGTCCTTGCCAGAGACAGCCGCTGAGGCCACACACACACACACACACACACACGTCTCTGTGACGCTCATATGGAAGAAACACCATGAAAAAGGGATGTGGAGAAACATTCACCTGACTATTACACCGAGTTAAACACACAGCTGTTCATATGAGCACGTTCACCCAAGCACACACACGTCCATCTTCTGCCCTGATCTCATCTAGGGCATAGCCAATCAGAATGAGCAACAGAGAGCGAGCGAGAGAAGAGAGAGACCAATAGCACCATTGGCTGAGAGGGACAGGGCCTGTCCAGTGTGTGTTGTTTGACAGAGACACTGAAGCAGACACAGCTCTTATTGAACTGTCTCCTAGGTCATAGACTGCTGTCAGGGATTCATGACACTGTCTGTGTCACACTGGATGTGACATGTGTCAGTCACACTGGATCAGCAGACTCTGTCCCTGTGTGTGGATGCACTCATGAACTGTTGTCAGCAGTCACACCATCACTGCCCTGTCAGTCACACCATCACTGCCCTGTCAGTCACACTGGATCACCACATGACACTGCCCTGTCAGTCACACTGGATCACCACATGACACTGCCCTGTCAGTCCCACCATCACTGCCCTGTCAGTCCCACTGGATCACCACATGACACTGCCCTGTCAGTCACACTGGATCACCACATGACACTGCCCTGTCAGTCCCACCATCACTGCCCTGTCAGTCCCACCATCACTGCCCTGTCAGTCCCACCATCACTGCCCTGTCAGTCCCACCATCACTGCCCTGTCAGTCCCACCATCACTGCCCTGTCAGTCCCACCATCACTGCCCTGTCAGTCCCACCATCACTGCCCTGTCAGTCCCACCATCACTGCCCTGTCAGTCCCACCATCACTGCCCTGTCAGTCCCACCATCAACACCATCACTGCCCTGTCAGTCACACCATCAACACCATCACTGCCCTGTCAGTCCACCATCAACACCATCACTGCCCTGTCAGTCCCCCCATCAACACCATCACTGCCCTGTCAGTCCCCCAATCACTGCCCTGTCAGTCCCACCATCACCATCACTGCCCCGTCAGTCACACCAGATCATAGAACACTGCTTTGCCAGTCCCACCAATGAATACACAACAGGAAGTGATGAGTGCAAGGTACTTTTACCACGGATACAAAACACTGATTCCACCTCTTCCCTGTAACAAGAAAGTCACACAGGATTCCCATTCTTTCTCCTATGTTAATAACATTCAACCACTAGACTTGGGCGGTATCTCAATGTTCATACCGTTCTTCTGCCACCCCAGGTTTTACAGTATTACCAGCATAGAACACAAACCAAATGCAAAGACAAATTCAGTTCGTAAAGTTATAGAAGTACAGCTAATAGCCATTTTCGGTGTGAGTGGACATTGGGGCGGCAGGTAGACTAGTAACCAGAAGGTGGACATTGGGGCGGCAGGTAGACTAGTAACCAGGAGGTGGACATTGGGGTGGCAGGGTAGCCTAGTGGTTGGACTAGTAACTAGAAGGTGGACATTGGGGTGGCAGGTAGACTCGTGGTTGGACTAGTAACTAGAAGGTGGACATTGGGGTGGCAGGGTAGCCTAGTGGTTGGACTAGTAACTAGAAGGTGGACATTGGGGTGGCAGGTAGACTCGTGGTTGGACTAGTAACCAGAAGGTGGACATTGGGGTGGCAGGTAGACTAGTAACCAGAAGGTGGACATTGGGGTGGCAGGTAGACTCGTGGTTGGACTAGTAACCAGAAGGTGGACATTGGGGTGGCAGGTAGACTAGTAACCAGAAGGTGGACATTGGGGTGGCAGGTAGACTCGTGGTTGGACTAGTAACCAGAAGGTGGACATTGGGGTGGCAGGTAGACTAGTAACCAGAAGGTGGACATTGGGGTGGCAGGTAGACTAGTAACCAGAAGGTGGACATTGGGGTGGCAGGTAGACTCGTGGTTGGACTAGTAACCAGAAGGTGGACATTGGGGTGGCAGGTAGACTAGTAACCAGAAGGTGGACATTGGGGTGGCAGGTAGACTAGTGGTTAGACTAGTAACCAGAAGGTGGACATTGGGGTGGCAGGTAGACTAGTAACCAGAAGGTGGACATTGGGGTGGCAGGTAGACTCGTGGTTGGACTAGTAACCAGAAGGTGGACATTGGGGTGGCAGATAGACTAGTGGTTGGACTAGTAACCAGAAGGTGGACATTGGGGTGGCAGGGTAGCCTAGTGGTTGGACTAGTAACCAGAAGGTGGACATTGGGGTGGCAGGTAGACTAGTAACCAGAAGGTGGACATTGGGGCGGCAGGTAGACTAGTGGTTAGAGCGTTGGACTAGTAACCAGAAGGTGGACATTGGGGCGGCAGGTAGACTAGTAACCAGAAGGTGGACATTGGGGTGGCAGGTAGACTAGTGGTTAGACTAGTAACCAGAAGGTGGACATTGGGGTGGCAGGTAGACTAGTGGTTAGACTAGTAACCAGAAGGTGGACATTGGGGTGGCAGGTAGACTAGTAACCAGAAGGTGGACATTGGGGCGGCAGGGTAGACTAGTGGTTAGAGCGTTGGACTAGTAACCAGAAGGTGGACATTGGGGTAGCAGGTAGACTAGTAACCAGAAGGTGGACACTGGGGTGGCAGGTAGACTAGTGGTTAGAGCGTTGGACTAGTAACCAGAAGGTGGACATTGGGGTGGCAGGTAGACGAGTGGTTAGAGCGTTGGACTAGTAACCAGAAGGTGGACATTGGGGTGGCAGGTAGACGAGTGGTTAGAGCATTGGACTAGTAACCAGAAGGTGGACATTGGGGTGGCAGGTAGACTAGTGGTGAGACTAGTAACCAGAAGGTGGACATTGGGGTGGCAGGTAGACTAGTAACCAGAAGGTGGACATTGGGGTGGCAGGTAGACTAGTGGTTAGAGCGTTGGACTAGTAACCAGAAGGTGGACATTGGGGTGGCAGGTAGACAGTGGTTAACCAGAAGGTGGACATTGGGGTGGCAGGTAGACTAGTGGTTAGAGCGTTAGACTAGTAACCAGAAGGTGGACATTGGGGTGGCAGGTAGACTAGTAACCAGAAGGTGGACATTGGGGTGGCAGGTAGACTAGTGGTTAGCGTTGGACTAGTAACCAGAAGGTGGACATTGGGGTGGCAGGTAGACTAGTAACCAGAAGGTGGACATTGGGGTGGCAGGTAGACTAGTGGTTAGAGCGTTAGACTAGTAACCAGAAGGTGGACATTGGGGTGGCAGGTAGACTAGTGGTTAGAGCGTTAGACTAGTAACCAGAAGGTGGACATTGGGGTGGCAGGTAGACTAGTAACCAGAAGGTGGACATTGGGGTGGCAGGTAGACTAGTGGTGAGACTAGTAACCAGAAGGTGGACATTGGGGTGGCAGGTAGACTAGTGGTTAGAGCGTTAGACTAGTAACCAGAAGGTGGACATTGGGGTGGCAGGTAGACTAGTAACCAGAAGGTGGACATTGGGGTGGCAGGTAGATACATGGAGGTACATGGAGCAGAAGGGAGAGCAGCCTGTGTACATGGAGCAGAGGGGAGAGCAGCCTGTGTACATGGAGCAGAAGGGAGAGCAGCCTGTGTACATGGAGCAGGGGGAGAGCAGCCTGTGTACATGGAGCAGAGGGAGAGCAGCCTGTGTACATGGAGCAGAGGGGAGAGCAGCCTGTGTACATGGAGCAGAGGGGAGAGCAGAGCCTGTGTACATGGAGCAGTACATGGGAGGGGAGAGCAGCCTGTGTACATGGAGCAGAGAGGGGACAGAAGGGAGAGCAGCCTGTGTACATGGAGGTACATGGAGCAGAAGGGAGAGCAGCCTGTGTACATGGAGCAGAGGGGAGAGCAGCCTGTGTACATGGAGCAGAGGGGGAGAGCAGCCTGTGTACATGGAGCAGAGGGGAGAAGGGAGAGCAGCCTGTGTACATGGAGCAGAGGGGGAGAGCAGCCTGTGTACATGGAGCAGAGGGGGAAGGGAGAGCAGCCTGTGTACATGGAGCAGAGGGGAGAGCAGCCTGTGTACATGGAGCAGAGGGGAGAGCAGCCTGTGTACATGGAGCAGAGGAGGGAGAGCAGCCTGTGTACATGGAGCAGAGGGGAGAAGGGAGAGCAGCCTGTGTACATGGAGCAGAGGGGAGAGCAGCCTGTGTACATGGAGCAGAGCAGCCTGTGTACATGGAGCAGAGGGGGGAAAAAAACACTAGTGGGGAAATAAAGTGGCATCTGTACGGATCCCTTCTCTGGAGCTCTGACTTCTCAAACACGCCAGTCTCCTTCAGACACATTCAGACACTCAGCTAACTAACAAGTAACCAAATACCCAGCTGGAGAGTCAAAGCACATCTTAGACAGTTACAAGATATCTGATGGCAAACATTTAGTAGTGAATTGCATACAACTAACTTCCATCACCTCATGAGCATCGCACAACACTATGGACTCACCAGCTTTGTCTCGTTGTGCTCTTTACAACCAACCCCTTTGTCTCGTTGTGCTCTTTACAACCAACCCCTTTGTCTCGTTGTGCTCTTTACAACCAACCCCTTTGTCTCATTGTGCTCTTTACAACCAGCCCCTTTGTCTCGTTGTGCTCTTTACAACCAACCCCTTTGTCTCATTGTGCTCTTTACAACCAGCCCCTTTTGTCTCATTGTGCTCTTTACAACCAGCCCCTTTGTCTCGTTGTGCTCTTTACAACCAACCCCTTTGTCTCGTTGTGCTCTTTACAACCAACCCCTTTGTCTCGTTGTGCTCTTTACAACCAACCCCTTTGTCTCATTGTGTTCTTTACAACCAACCCCTTTGTCTCATTGTGCTCTTTACAACCAGCCCCTTTGTCTCATTGTGCTCTTTACAACCAGCCCCTTTGTCTCGTTGTGCTCTTTACAACCACCCCTTTGTCTCGTTGTGCTCTTTACAACCAACCCCTTTGTCTCGTTGTGTTCTTTACAACCAACCCCTTTGTCTCGTTGTGCTCTTTACAACCAACCCCTTTGTCTCGTTGTGCTCTTTACAACCAACCCCTTTGTCTCATTGTGTTCTTTACAACCAACCCCTTTGTCTCATTGTGCTCTTTACAACCAGCCCCTTTGTCTCATTGTGCTCTTTACAACCAACCCCTTTGTCTCATTGTGTTCTTTACAACCAACCCCTTTGTCTCATTGTGCTCTTTACAACCAACCCCTTTGTCTCGTTGTGCTCTTTACAACCAACCCCTTTGTCTCGTTGTGCTCTTTACAACCAACCCCTTTGTCTCGTTGTGCTCTTTACAACCAACCCCTTTGTCTCGTTGTGTTCTTTACAACCAACACTGGACTGGCTGCTGTTCTGGGGAACTACGGTAAGCGTCATCATTTTAAATAACGTGACAGGCAAAATGAAGAACGGAATGTTCTTTATCTCCTAACGTATTGCAACAATTGACTGCAGGTATTTACGTACATTTGCTACAACATATTAAAATGAATTGTAAAACTTCAAATAAATAGTTTCAACGGTATTGACGGTATATGAAAACCATCCCGTGGGTATTTCCAAATAACCTGTTGTACGTATACCTCCCAGCCTTAACAACCACACACGGACACACACGGACACACACGACGGTGACTCACTCATGTATCTGAAGGTCTCCTCGGCCAGCATGGGGGAGATGGCGGTGGGGCAGGGCTCCTCTTCAGGGGAGCAGATGGGAGAGATCGCCCAGTCCTGGCTGTCATACAGGTACAGAGACTCTGACCCCTGGGAGCCCATCGACCCCCCACCACCACACTGCTTACTGCTGCTACTGGTGTCATCTGGGGAAGAGGGGGGGTTAAGCATTCAAAGAGAGAACCAAATATTGCCATCATTCATACAACAAAATAGTATGATCAAAATAGTGGGTGCAGTACTCGTGATGATCATCGGGGGGCGCCATACTATTACAGTAACTATTACAGTGAATCTACACGTCGCCCCCTATAGATGAAACCAACTCATTGCTGGAGCTGATTTCAGTAACGCTGCCTTAGACACCATCCGTCTGAGCGAAGACTGAGTGCTGGGTTGAGAGTAGGGATGAGTGTGTGTGTGTGTGTCATGAATGTGTGTGTATGGCAGGGAGTGTGTGTGTGAATCATGAATGTGTGTGTGTGTGTGTGTGTGTGTGTGTGTGTGTGTGTGTGTGTGTGTGTGTGTGTGTGTGTGTGTGTGTGTGTGTGTGTGTGTGTGTGTGTGTGGCAGGGAGTGTGTGTGTGAATCATGAATGTGTGTGTGTTCCTGTGGCTCTGGCGGTGCTTAACACAATGTCTTCCGGTTCAGTGGTTATGTGGTTTAGTGGGCTGGGCTAACTATAGCAGGAGACTTGAGTCCTCACAACTGCGTACACAGACAGGAAAACACACACACATAGCACACACACCATCATCAAACAGGCCTTGAAGGGTGTGTGGTTGCAGTTTTTCCTCAGTCAGGCACGCAAGGCTCCCTTCTCCTGTCCTGCAGTCTCCTGCCCTCTCTCCTCTCCTTTCTCGTCTCCTTTCTCCTCAGTATCTACTGCCCCTGTTTACCTCTCTCCTCAGTATCTACTGCCCCCTCTGCTCCTGTTTACCCTCTCCTCAGTATCTACTGCCCCTCTGCTCCTGTTTACCCCTCTCCTCAGTATCTACTGCCCCCTCTGCTCCTGTTTACCCCTCTCTCAGTATCTACTGCCCCCTCTCCTCCTGTTTACCTCTCTCCTCAGTATCTACTGCCCCCTCTCCTCCCGTTTACCTCTCTCCTCAGTATCTACTGCCCCCTCTCCTCCTGTTTACCTCTCTCCTCAGTATCTACTGCCCCCTCTGTACCTGTTTACCTCTCTCCTCAGTATCTACTGCCCCCTCTCCTCCTGTTTACCTCTCTCCTCAGTATCTACTGCCCCCTCTGTACCTGTTTACCTCTCTCCTCAGTATCTACTGCCCCCTCTGCTACCTGTTTACCTCTCTCCTCAGTATCTACTGCCCCCTCTGTACCTGTTTACCTCTCTCCTCAGTATCTACTGCCCCCTCTCCTCCTGTTTACCTCTCTCCTCAGTATCTACTGCCCCCTCTCCTCCTGTTTACCTCTCTCCTCAGTATCTACTGCCCCCTCTGCTCCTGTTTACCTCTCTCCTCAGTATCTACTGCCCCCTCTGTACCCCTCTCCTCCTGTTTACCTCTCTCCTCAGTATCTACTGCCCCCTACCCCTCCTCCTGTTTACCTCTCTCCTCAGTATCTACTGCCCCCTCTCCTCCTGTTTACCTCTCTCCTCAGTATCTACTCCCCCCCCTCTGCTACCTGTTTACCCCTCTCCTCCTGTTTCTCTCCTCAGTATCTACTGCCCCCTCTCCTCCTGTTTACCTCTCTCCTCAGTATCTACTGCCCCCTCTCCTCCTGTTTACCTCTCTCCTCAGTATCTACTGCCCCCTCTCCTCCTGTTTACCTCTCTCCTCAGTATCTACTGCCCCCTCTGTACCTGTTTACCTCTCTCCTCAGTATCTACTGCCCCCTCTCCTCCTGTTTACCTCTCTCCTCAGTATCTACTGCCCCCCTCTGTTTACCCCTCTCCTCAGTATCCTGTCTTACCTGTTTACCTCTCCTCAGTATCTACTGCCCCCTCTCCTCCTGTTTACCTCTCTCCTCAGTATCTACTGCCCCCTCTGTACCTGTTTACCTCTCTCCTCAGTATCTACTGCCCCCTCTGCTCCTGTTTACCTCTCTCCTCAGTATCTACTGCCCCCTCTCCTCCTGTTTACCTCTCTCCTCAGTATCTACTGCCCTCTGTACGTGTTTACCTCTCTCCTCAGTATCTACTGCCCCCTCTCCTCCTGTTTACCTCTCTCCTCAGTATCTACTGCCCCCTCTCCTCCTGTTTACCCCTCTCCTCCTGTTTACCCCTCTCCTCCTGTTTACCCCTCTCCTCCTGTTTACCCCTCTCCTCCTGTTTACCCCTCTCCTCCTGTTTACCCCTCTCCTCAGTATCTACTGCCCCCTCTCCTCCTGTTTACCTCTCTCCTCAGTATCTACTGCCCCCTCTCCTCCTGTTTACCCCTCTCCTCCTGTTTACCCCTCTCCTCCTGTTTACCCCTCTCCTCCTGTTTACCCCTCTCCTCAGTATCTACTGCCCCCTCTCCTCCTGTTTACCCCTCTCCTCCTGTTTACCCCTCTCCTCCTGTTTACCCCTCTCCTCCTGTTTACCCCTCTCCTCCTGTTTACCCCTCTCCTCCTGTTTACCCCTCTCCTCCTGTTTACCCCTCTCCTCCTGTTTACCCCTCTCCTCCACTTTCTCCCCCTTCCTCTTCACTCACCAGTCTCTGTGCTTCCGCCCTTCTTCTCCACGCCACGGGGTTTCACCTCAAACATCTCTCCTGTTCGTCTGGGTGGAGCCTCCACCTCTCTCACACACACCGCCGGACAGGAAGAAGGGAGCGCCGCTGTGACATCACATCCTGCCCCTCCTGAGGCGGGCAGGCGTCCAGGAGCCTGGAGGACAGTGGTGTCAAACACACACAGTCTCCACTACTGGCCTCTGAACCCTAACCCTTAGCAGAAACAAAAGAAGCAGACCAGCAGAGTGTTCAGTAGGGAGAAACGTTTTGGAACAGAGTGAAACAGACCAGCAGAGTGTTCAGTAGGGAGAAACGTTTTAGAACAGAGTGAAACAGACCAGAGAAGTGTTCAGTAGGGAGAAAGGTTTTAGAACAGAGTGAAACAGACCAGAGAAGTGTTCAGTAGGGAGAAAGGTTTTAGAACAGAGTGAAACAGACCAGAGAAGTGTTCAGTAGGGAGAAAGGTTTTAGAACAGAGTGAAACAGGAGGTACTACTCGTAGGTAGGCAATACACCGAGTACAAAACACCCCACCCCCCCCCCACACACACACACACACACACACACACACACACACTTGAATAGGCTCCACTGCGTATACCAAAGATTAGGAACACCTTCCTAATATTGAGTTGCACCTCCTTCTGCCCTCAGAACAAGTTCTCATTTACAACTGAGACCTGGCCAAGATAAAGCAGAGCGACACAAACAACAGTTACACATGAAATAAACAGTCAATAACACAATAGAAAAGACTATATACAGGGTGTGCAAATGAGGTAAGGCAATGAATAGGACATAGTGGTGAAATAATTACAATTTAGCAATTAAACACTGGAGTGATAGATTTGCAGAAGATGAATGTGCAAGTAGAAATACTGGGGTGCAAAGGAGCAAATAAATAAATACAGTATGGGGATGAGGTATTTGGATGGGCTATTTACAGATGGGCTATTTACAGGTACAGTGATCTGTGAGCTGCCCTGACAGCTGGTGCTTAAAGTAAGTAAGGGAGACATGAGTCTCCAGCTTCAGTGATTTTTGCAATTCGTTCCAGTCATTGGCAGCAGAGAACTGGAAGGAAAGCCGGCCAAAGGAGGAATTGGCGAAATACATGTTTTTTTAAACTGTTGAGCGTGAAAAACCCAGCCAGAATTGCAGTTCTTGACACAAATCAGTGCACCTGGCACCTACTACCATACCCTATTAAAAGGCACTTAAATATTTTACACTGATTGTAGTAGATTTAACAGGTGACATCAATAAGGGATCATATAGCTTTCACCTGGATTCACCTGGTCAGTCTGTCAATGAAAGAGGTGTTCTTAATGTTTTGTCCACTCAGTGTGTGTTAGCATGTCCAATAAGAACATAGACGGCAAAAATCTAGGCTATTGTAAAAATGTTCTGTTTCACCCACAAACAAATTGAGCTGTAGCTTCTCCTCCTCTAGCCCCCCCTTCTATCCTTCCTTGTCATTTCTCCATCTCACTCCCTCTCTGACATTTGAACACTTAGGACAGAAACATTCCTCCAGCTGATTCTGCTGTTGGAGGTCTTAACCATTTAGTGTCTGAGTGAGTCATACTAACCTAGCAGCTAGAGCCCTGCTGAAAACACTCGTCTATAGAGACCACTCCTAGCCTCCTCCAGGCTCTAGTGAAAACACTCGTCTATAGAGACCACTCCTAGCCTCCTCCAGGCTCTAGTGAAAACACTCGTCTATAGAGACCACTCCTAGCCTCCTCCAGGCTCTAGTGAAAACACTCGTCTATAGAGACCACTCCTAGCCTCCTCCAGGCTCTAGTGAAAACACTTGTCTATAGAGACCACTCCTAGCCTCCTCCAGGCTCTAGTGAAAACACTTGTCTATAGAGACCACTCCTGGCCTCCTCCAGGCTCTAGTGAAAACACTTGTCTATAGAGACCACTCCTAGCCTCCTCCAGGCTCTAGTGAAAACACTTGTCTATAGAGACCACTCCTAGCCTCCTCCAGGCTCTAGTGAAAACACTTGTCTATAGAGACCACTCCTAGCCTCCTCCAGGCTCTAGTGAAAACACTTGTCTATAGAGACCACTCCTAGCCTCCTCCAGGCTCTAGTGAAAACACTTGTCTATAGAGACCACTCCTAGCCTCCTCCAGGCTCTAGTGAAAACACATGTCTATAGAGACCACTCCTAGCCTCCTCCAGGCTCTAGTGAAAACACATGTCTATAGAGACCACTCCTAGCCTCCTCCAGCAGCTAAAATGCCAATCACAGTCCTATTATAGGACAGGCAAGCTGCAGACAGAAATGTGCCACATAGCATTAGAGAAGGGGGTGGGGGGGAAGCCCCTTCCTGTTGTTTGACACTGAGATGCCTTCCAATGTTAAAGGGATGACACAAGACAGGATGTGAGTTCTTAAAGGGGCGGCTTCCCACGAGAAGCCAAACACAGTCTTAAAGGCAAAGGCTTCTGACTGTGTTATGGAGTTGGAGGCAGAGCTAAGGCACCGAGTGACCAGTGTGTGTCGTACATGTGTGGTGTGTTGGTCCCGGGTCAGGCAGGCTAGTGTAGAGCTAGTGCCGTCTACAACATTTCAAGGTGAAAATAGAGTAGGAGTCTCTGTCTGAGTGTGTTGTGGTGTGCGAGCGTGTCCCAGACCTTCATCCTGGGTCAGGGCTAGTGCAGTGCCTTCTAAGATATAACATCTCTGCATGTGAAAGAGAGACTGAGTATCCCTCTGCATGTGAAAACACACACACGAGAGAGAGAGAGAGAGAGGAGATTGTATACCTCAGCTAAATAGCAGCTCAGACTCCTTACATAAGATAACTGTCAGCCTCAGGAACCCCCAAACTACCACTGCTGCAGTGTACACTCACATCCTCAGGGGAATCATCACAGTGACATTCATCTTTCCATTCCTTCTCGTTTTCACTCTATTTCCAATATCAGGGGCGATAGTCATAGGGAATGTGCATACGAGTCAACTACATATGACTAGAAGCAAAATAGCCTAGATGTTCCATACACCAACCAGGGTCGTATTCATTAGTGCACACTGTATCAAAACATTTTTCAATGGAAAACTAAAAACATGCATTTCTTATTGGACAAAGTCAGGTACGGGTACTGTAAGTCCCTCCCGTTTTGGCCTTTTGCTTCCGTTTCCCAATAAATAAGAGCCAGAAGTCCTGCTTTGAGATGAAGCAGCCCCACCAAGTGTGTTTAATGCAACCTTTTGAATTGGACTTCGCATCAGATCCATCCATCACAGTAGTGCAGCAGGCCTTGTTTCAGTGACATATCCATCCTTGGGCAAGGCAAACCAAATTGGAGTTGACAGTACACTGCACCACGTGCTGTCACTGGTCTACTCTACACACAAGAGACAAGGTAGCTAACTGAGGCATGGGTTTATATTTCTTTATTTCGTTCCTTCCCCCTGACTGCAGGAAGATTCTCTAGCCTTGTCTAGCCTATATCCTTCTCTTCAAGCTGTGATCTCATTCTAGCCCATCTACCTCATGTTACCACAAAGAAATCAATACCTTTAACAACTGAGGGACAGTGAACAAGTAAACACGTCGGGGAGAGGCGCAGAGAATCAGAGCGTAGCCACGCCCCCCCTTCTCTGATAAGGTGAAAGGTCATGAGAGGCATTTCCCAAGAGATGGCTTTCCCAATGGCTTCCCTTCCTCATGTCCTGTCATTCCCTACCGCTGATCTACAAGGGCTTGACAGGTCAAAGCAGCACATTGGAGACTGTCTACAAGGGCTTGCCAGGTCAAAGCAGCATGGTGGAGACCGTCTACAAGGGATTGACAGGTCAAAGCAGCATGGTGGAGACTGTCTACAAGGGCTTGCCAGGTCAAAGCAGCACATTGGAGACTGTCTACAAGGGCTTGCCAGGTCAAAGCAGCATGGTGGAGACCGTCTACAAGGGCTTGACAGGTCAAAGCAGCATGGTGGAGACTGTCTACAAGGGCTTGCCAGGTCAAAGCAGCATGGTGGAGACTGTCTACAAGGGCTTGACAGGTCAAAGCAGCATGGTGGAGACTGTCTACAAGGGCTTGACAGGTCAAAGCAGCATGGTGGAGACTGTCTACAAGGGCTTGCCAGGTCAAAGCAGCATGGTGGAGACTGTCTACAAGGGCTTGACAGGTCAAACTGCAGCATGGTGGAGACTGTCTACAAGGGCTTGCCAGGTCAAAGCAGCATGGTGGAGACTGTCTACAAGGGCTTGATCTGGAGACTGTCATTCAGTCAAAGCATGGTGGAGACTGTCTACAAGGGCTTGCCAGGTCAAAGCAGCATGGTGGAGACTGTCTACAAGGGCTTGACAGGTCAAAGCAGCATGGTGGAGACTGTCTACAAGGGCTTGACAGGTCAAAGCTGCATGGTGGAAAGGTCATGAGGCATTTCTGGAGACTTTCCCAAGGGCTTGACAGGTCAAAGCAGCATGGTGGAGACTGTCTACAAGGGCTTGACAGGTCAAAGCAGCACGGTGGAGACTGTCTACAAGGGCTTGACAGGTCAAAGCAGCACGGTGGAGACTGTCTACAAGGGCTTGACAGGTCAAAGCAGCATGGTGGAGACTGTCTACAAGGGCTTGACAGGTCAAAGCAGCATGGTGGAGACTGTCTACAAGGGCTTGACAGGTCAAAGCAGCATGGTGGAGACTGTCTACAAGGGCTTGCCAGGTCAAAGCAGCACGGTGGAGACTGTCTACAAGGGCTTGCCAGGTCAAAGCAGCATGGTGGAGACTGTCTACAAGGGCTTGACAGGTCAAAGCAGCATGCTGGAGACTGTCTATAAGGGCAGACAGGTCAAAGCAGCATGGTGGAGACTGTCTACAAGGGCTTGACAGGTCAAAGCAGCATGGTGGAGACTGTCTACAAGGGCTTGACAGGTCAAAGCAGCACGGTGGAGACTGTTGCCATCCTTTCCCCTTCCTGTAGTTATGAAGGAATAGAGAGGAGGAAGGGAGGTTATCTAATCTTGTGTACAGGTGCCGGACTAAGGTCTCATCTGCAGTGATATGACCACCTGCTCTGCCCCAACCCTCTTTCTCTCACCCACTTTTATTGTTTTCATACTATCGTGACGATTCGAACCGTGTCCTTTCTAGCAACTATGAGGGTTGCATAACCTGGCCAGCGCAGTACAGCTCGGCTCAGTAGAGTGAAAGGAGTTCCTACAACTCTCTTCCTCTGACTGTGTGATTCCCTAGAAACAATCTCCAATTAGCTAGCCCCCATCTAACGGACTCTCTTCTGCACATGACAGTTTGGGTGTCAGGAGGGGGCAAGGGGACCATGTGACACCAGACTGTCTGAGCAGGAGTTCCATCACAACACCAGGCACACATAACAACGGCTCTGGGACGGTCTGCTGAGTAGTTAGTGGAACAACTGTCCATAACCACACTCATCCTGAGGAGAAATGTCTTATTTTTACTTGGAAAATCAAAAAAAAAGTTAGAAACAGTCACACATCTAGGAGGGAAGAATGAATTAGCTAATCGTCATTCGGTCTAGAATTTGTGCATTAACATGTTCATAAATCAAATTTAACCAATGATTGGTGGAAATATAATCTACTTGATTCCAACAAGTACAAGATTGGATGTGAAGTTTAGATATTGGCTAAAATGTTTAATTCCCAAGTCATTACACTTAAATGATCCTAAACAGGGAATTCGAATATAGTCTTCTGGACTTTGGGATCTGCAACAGTCAGCATAGGGCAATGTCAAACATTGATAGCTACATTGTTGCTTTATCAACAGTAAGAATACTATGATGTGTTCGCGGGATACAGTGTAACCACCGTGGAGTGTTCGTCATAAACAACAACAACACATATCGCTGATTGTGGGTAATAATAAAAACAACGGCGTAGTATATGGATTTAAATATAAACTGCGATGAGCAGAAGTGACAAGTGCAAAAATAATCCTTGATCTCTCTACCAATGGAACAAACCGACAAGAGGACAGTGCAAGGACTTGTTTCATAGTAATAAACCAAACCGACAATCGAAAAAAAGTATGTTTTCGCCCGTTAAAAATGATAATCTCACGATTTCATTCTGAGAAGAGTGAGATTTGTTTTTTGGGGGGGGAATAGTGATGATGAACATTGCGGAGCTAGGTAGTACTGTGGCACATCCGTGATTTCCATCCGGCCTTTGGCAAGGATTTCATGATCCGGATTTTCATGTAATATAAATTAACATCAACCTACCTTTCGATGTATTTTAAACAGCTTAGACAAATCCCAGAGCACATGTGGTCCCATCAATCCTAAATCTCAAACATTGGCAACAGTAGATATTAGGGAGAAAATTAGCAGGCAGACTGTTGGTGTTGATAGCTTCAGCACGTCATGAAATAGCGCGCGGATGAAATGAGTGACGTATAAATTACGCGACAATATTTATTGAGTGGTGTTTCTAAATAAAAGTCCTACACTAAATACATTGAGATTTGTTATTTGTTATCTATTTTGTTAATTCATATTTAAAATCAATTTAAGATACGCGGAATTAAAACTAAAATGTACTACGAATTAGGGAAAAAATACCAAAAAAGTACTGGTATAAATCAGTGCGGTTCACAGATGAAAATTAAATGTATAACAATAATATCCAAACTTTTATCAGGTTCTCGCAAGTTTAGTATCTACGTCATTACGTCAAATCATATGAGAGGAGAGCAACAACATAGGTGAAGTATGTTGTTGCCATTAACTATAAGTTTCAAACTTCGTACTCTCAACAATATACATTTGTTTTAACAGTGTGTATAACGCATCGCAATTTGTTTCTATTTCATTCCATTACATCTTGAAAATATTTTATTATCATCAGTCAAAACAGTGTCTGTACGCACAACTTGTACATTACGTCATATTTTGCGTTGTCAAAAACCTTAACTTTGCCAAGTTATAAATGTTTAAGTTTCGAGTTGTAAGCTTCCTCATGTCATGCTTGGTTTGTTCAAGTTTGTTTCGCATTCAGAGCAAGAGTAAGTTGGTTAAAAAACCCAGCCTGATTTTGTTATGATTGGGCATGAAGATTTCATAAACTGATTTTCAGTGTAAGTAAACTCATTGCAGTCATATGCAATCCTGCATCCACAAATTATGTGATTATGTTAATTATGTTTTATTTTTACGTGGTTATATGAAAACATGTACTAAACATGTGTAGGTTACAATCAGAGAGGACAACCTCTTTCTCTGCTACAGTGTTGGGCCCGTTCCACTGGACACAGACATCTGTTCAACGTCGTTTTGATTTACATTTTGTTGAGTTGTCAACTAACGTGAAATCACGGAAATCAACAACAATGTCACCACATCATCTGATTTAAAAAATACTAAATGGCCTTATGTTGATGACTTTTGGCACATCCAATCATTTTCCCACGCCATTACATATTATTATTTTATGACGTGGATACAACGTTGATTCATCCATTTTTCCCCCTAGTAGGGTGTCTGTCAGTAGATTATAATAAAATCGCTAGAATAGAACAGAATAGACTGGAATACAATACAATAGAATATCGGTTAAAAGCTAAATAATTCCCCAACAACAACAGGCATGAACTGTCACTATATAGGGTTGTTAAAGACGTAAAGCTTTCACAATGGTGGGTAGATGGCAGCGACGACCTATAAAGAACAATAACGGTCAGGGACCAAGGACTCATCATTAGTTCGCGCGCTCATAGAATGGGACACGACGACGCACTGTCCTCAAAGTCCCCTTCCCATTGATGCTGTGGCAGGAGAGACGGGGAGAAACATCCATCGAGGCACTTCGCTTCAGCCAAAGCGATGGACCACATGCATTTCAGATGCTTACATTCAGATGTGGCGACAATGATTCTGTATCACGAAAATGTAACGAATACCGATGTGAATCGGGCTATTGCGCACCAAACAGTCACGTAATGCGTGTTTTAATCTCAGTATTTTGTGGTTACGGACTGGCATAGTTATTTTTGTCGAGACATTTTGATACCTCCGTGAAAATGCGTTCAGCACAAAATCCCTGCTGGGGCTATTATTGCTTATTTAATCATCAATCATTTTGTTTGATGTTTTTCAAGAACGTGGAGCAGTGTTTTGCATGAAGTGATGAAGCCAGATGCCAACGCAGTGGAATCTGAACCCGGCAGAGTACAGCCAGGTAAGCGGTATGGGCATACAGACGCCCCATGGGGGAGGCTGTCTCTCAGGTTGAATCCTAACTAAGTCTCTCATGTTACCATGTATTTATCCTCTTGCTCATTCTCTCTCTCTCTCTCTCTCTCTCTCTCTCTCTCTCTCTCTCTCTCTCTCTCCATCGCTCTCATTGTACAGCGCGTGCTGTGGTCGTGGAGCGGATAAATGCCATCGCGTGAAGCGCTAACCCCCACGAAGAGAACTCCATGTCTTTCTTGGTAAGGGATATTTATTTAAATCAGCATGGCTTTGATGTTTAGCCGATCATGACAATGATTTATCTAAAGAGGTTGTTGATGATGATGATGATGATGATCTAATGAGCCAGCGTCTCCTCCAGGTGTGCAGTGTTTCTCTCTCATAGCGCATTGATCTGGCCATGCTCCAATCCTAGAAGTCATGCTTTCTTTATCAGGGTTCATTCATAAGACCCATCTCATTATCCATGCATATTGCCATTACCTTTCCCTGTAGGTTATATCATGGGTACCAATCTGCTGCTCACCCTGTCATCGACTGTCTCTTTCTAAAGTAGCAGTCACTTCATGGACATGCACTGCATGTCTTCCTCCACAAACACTGTTGTTTTCCACATTGGCTTCAACCTTGATGCTTCAAAAGTATCTCTTCAGTGTTGTCCTCCTAAGTCCCTCCTTATCTCCTTATAAGGGCATGACGGAATGCCTGTCCTCTCCTCCCTCCTTCCCTATTGGACCGTCTCACACCTCTCCTCTATTCTCCTCCGGGGGCATGTCTCACCCCCTCCTCCCTCCTCCCCTCTTCCCCAGGACTGCTCCTGCATCTCCCCCACTCAGGTCCAGCCAATCAGCATAGAAGACCAGTATGAGGACGTCAGCCACCAATACCTGGTCAGTACAGTGCTGTGTCCACTCTGTTAGCATCCAATCGGAGCACTGAAGCTCACCCGGCCTTGTCTTTATGGTGTTGTCAGCCTAGTTCTATTCTGTCAGGTCAGAGGTCAGAAAGGACCACTAGGACAACACAGGACAGTTCCGGGTCCTGTCTATGTGATGGTAGAGCTGCATGTAACCTACCACATAATAGGGCTGCCAACCACTGACCAGATCGCTAGAACATTACATAGCCTATAAGTGAACCAAAGCTATTCATGCTGTATAGCACAGCAGCAAGCCTTTTTCATAGCTGCTGTGTCAGCTCACCCTGGAGCTAACTGCCACAGCATCCTGCCCAGGCAAGTGCACATCCCGCCCAGGCACATGCACATCCCGCCCAGGCACATGCACATCCCGCCCAGGCACATGCACATCCCGCCCAGGCACATGCACATCCCGCCCAGGCACATGCACATCCCGCCCAGGCACGTGCACAGATGGGAGTCAACCTGCACTTTGCCCTCCCACTCGCCAAGTGCCCTTTTGTGTGGTGGTGTATATATAATTTTTTAAATAAAAGTTTTGGTCATTGTTGTTCTGAACCGATTGCCCGCAAGTCGTCGTGATGTTGTCTGTTGGTTGCTCCTGTTGGTTGCTCCTGTTGATCAGACCTGTTGGTTGCTCCTGTTGGTCAGCCCTGTTGGTTGCTCCTGTTGGTAGCTCTGTTGGTCAGCCCTGTTGGTCAGCCCTGTTGGTTGCTCCTGTTGGTCAGCTCTGTTGGTCAGCCCTGTTGGTTGCTCCTGTTGGTCAGCCCTGTTGGTTGCTCCTGTTGGTCAGCCCTGTTGGTTGCTCCTGTTGGTCAGCTCTGTTGGTCAGACCTGTTGGTTGCTCCTGTTGGTCAGCCCTGTTGGTTGCTCCTGTTAGTTACTCCTGTTGGTTGCTCCTGTTGGTCAGCTCTGTTGGTTGCTCCTGTTGGTCAGCCCTGTTGGTTGCTCCTGTTGGTCAGCCGTTTTGGTCAGCCCTATTGGTTGCTCCTGTTGGTCAGCCCTGTTGGTTGCTCCTGTTGGTTGCTCCTGTTGGATGCTCCTGTTGGTTGCTCCTGTTGGTTGCTCCTGTTGGTCAGCCCTGTTGGTTGCTCCTGTTGGTCAGCCCTGTTGGTTGCTCCTGTTGGTCAGCCCTGTTGGTTGCTCCTGTTGGTTGCTCCTGTTGGTCAGCCCTGTTGGTTGCTCCTGTTGGTCAGCCCTGTTGGTTGCTCCTGTTGGTCAGCCCTGTTGGTTGCTCCTGTTGGTCAGCCCTGTTGGTTGCTCCTGTTGGTCAGCCCTGTTGGTTGCTCCTGTTGGTCAGCTCTGTTGGTTGCTCCTGTTGGTCAGCCCTGTTGGTTGCTCCTGTTGGTTGCTCCTGTTGGTCAGCCTGTTGGTTGCTCCTGTTGGTCAGCCCTGTTGGTTGCTCCTGTTGGTTGCTCCTGTTGGTCAGCCCTGTTGGTTGCTCCTGTTGGTCAGCCCTGTTGGTCAGCCCTGTTGGTTGCTCCTGTTGGTCAGCCCTGTTGGTTGCTCCTGTTGGTTGCTCCTGTTGGTCAGCCCTGTTGGTTGCTCCTGTTGGTCAGCCCTGTTGGTTGCTCCTGTTGGTCAGCCCTGTTGGTTGCTCCTGTTGGTCAGCCCTGTTGGTTGCTCCTGTTGGTCAGCCCTGTTGGTTGCTCCTGTTGGTTGCTCCTGTTGGTCAGCCCTGTTGGTTGCTCCTGTTGGTTGCTCCTGTTGGTTGCTCCTGTTGGTTGCTCCTGTTGGTTGCTCCTGTTGGTCTGCCCTGTTGGTTGCTCCTGTTGGGCTCCTGTTTGCTCCTGTTGGTTGCTCCTGTTGGTTGCTCCTGTTGGTTGCTCCTGTTGGTCAGCCCTGTTGGTTGCTCCTGTTGGTTGCTCCTGTTGGTTGCCCTGTTGGTTGCTCCTGTTGGTTGCTCCTGTTGGTTGCTCCTGTTGGTTGCTCCTGTTGGTCAGCCCTGTTGGTTGCTCCTGTTGGTTGCTCCTGTTGGTTGCTCCTGTTGGTTGCTCCTGTTGGTCAGCCCTGTTGGTTGCTCCTGTTGGTTGCTCCTGTTGGTCAGCCCTGTTGGATGCTCCTGTTGGTTGCTCCTGTTGGTTGCTCCTGTTGGTTGCTCCTGTTGGTCAGCCCTGTTGGTCGCTCCTGTTGGTTGCTCCTGTTGGTCAGCCCTGTTGGTCGCTCCTGTTGGTTGCTCCTGTTGGTCAGCCCTGTTGGTTGCTCCTGTTGGTCAGCCCTGTTGGTTGCTCCTGTTGGTTGCTCCTGTTGGTCAGCCCTGTACGCCTTTTTTCCCCAGTCTGCCATGTACTGAAATTGCACATGCCCGGTATCCAAACATGCATGAGATGCGGCCACCAGTCTAGTGTGTGTAGCTAGCTACCTAGTTTATAATTTCAACAGTGTTGCAACAGTAGTATAACATTTGATTAACCCTTGAGTTACATCATCATCAATATTCAGTCTAGTTGGTGTAACCGGTGTGAAATGGCTAGCTAGTTAGCGGGGTGCGCACTAATAGCGCTTCAATCGGTGACATCACTCGCTCTGAGACCTTGGAGTAATTGTTTCCCTTGCTCTGCAAGGCTTTTGTGGAGCGATGGGTAACGTTGCTTTGAGGCTGATTGTTTTCGATGGGTGCAGAAGGCCAGGTTGTTACCCCTGGTTGAGGCTGAACACTGTTACCCCTGGTTCGAGGCCAGGTAGGGTGCAGGGACAGAAGGAACACTGTACCCCTGGTTCGAGGCCAGGTAGGGACGAGGAGAGGGATGGAAGGAACACTGTTACCCCTGGTTCGAGGCCAGGTAGGGGCGAGGAGAGGGATGGAAGGAACACTGTTACCCCTGGTTCGAGGCCAGGTAGGGGCGAGGAGAGGGATGGAAGGAACACTGTTACCCCTGGTTCGAGGCCAG
Organism: Oncorhynchus masou masou; assembly: GCF_036934945.1. Classification (NCBI taxonomy): domain Eukaryota; kingdom Metazoa; phylum Chordata; class Actinopteri; order Salmoniformes; family Salmonidae; genus Oncorhynchus; species Oncorhynchus masou. The sequence goes on along the minus strand of NC_088218.1, from coordinate 9,018,722 downwards.
GTAGGGACGAGGAGAGGGACAGAAGGAACACTGTTACCCCTGGTTCGAGGCTGATACACAGAGGCACAGAGAGGGATGGAAGGAACACTGTTACCCCTGGTTCGAGGCCCCCCGACCCGACTCCATCCCTTCCTCAGTTAGGGACGAGGAGAGGGACAGAAGGAACACTGTTACATTGGCTGATACACAGAGCACAGGTAGTCTAGGCAGCAGCAACAAGCTCTCACAGTCTCACTGCAGAATCAGATGTTTATTTACATTTATCTAAACGTCACATTTCGAAGTTGCTCCAAACGTCACATTTCGAAGTTGCTCCAAACGTCACATTTCAAAGTGCTTTTTACACTCTGGGTTGACTCCTCATGCTAGGTATCGTTCTATTTCTCCAAACAGCACATTTTGAAATTGCTCCAAACGTCAAATTTAGAAGATTAAGGGTTGAGGTTTTGGATAGAGTTAAAACATTGTTTAGGCACTCATTCTGATTGGTTAAGCTAAGGGTTCAGTTTAGACACTCATTCTGATTGGTTAAGCTAAGGGTTAAGGTTAGACACTCATTCTGAATGGTTAAGCTGAATGGTTAAGCTAAGGGTTAAGGTTAGACACTCATTCTGAATGGTTAAGCTAAGGGTTCAGTTTAGACACTCATTCTGATTGGTTAAGCTAAGGGTTAAGGTTAGACACTCATTCTGAATGGTTAAGCTAAGGGTTCAGTTTAGACACTCATTCTGAATGGTTAAGCTAAGGGTTCAGTTTAGACACTCATTCTGATTGGTTAAGCTAAGGGTTAAGTTTAGACACTCATTCTGAATGGTTAAGCTAAGGGTTCAGGTTAGACACTCATTCTGAATGGTTAAGACACTCATTCTGATTGGTTAAGGTAAGGGTTCAGTTTAGACACTCATTCTGATTGGTTAAGCTAAGGGTTCAGTTTAGACACTCATTCTGAATGGTTAAGCTAAGGGTTCAGTTTAGACACTCATTCTGAATGGTTAAGCTAAGGGTTCAGTTTAGACACTCATTCTGATTGGTTAAGGTAAGGGTTAAGGTTAGACACTCATTCTGATTGGTTAAGTTCAGTTTAAGGGTTAAGGGGTTTAGACACTCATTCTGAATGGTTAAGCTAAGGGTTCAGTTTAGGGTTCATTGGTTAAGGTTAGACACTCATTCTGATTGGTTAAGTCAGGGTTGAGATTAACACTCATTCTGAATGGTTAAGCTAAGGGTTCAGTTTAGACACTCATTCTGAATGGTTAAGGTAAGGGTTAGGTTAGACACTCATTCTGAATGGTTAATATTGGACACTCATTTAATGGTAAGGTAAGGTTAAGGTTAGACACTCATTCTGAATACACTCATCTGAATGGTTGAAGGGTTCAGTTAGACACTCATTCTGAATGGTTCAAAGGGTTAAGGTTAGACACTCATTCTGATTGGTTAAGGTAAGGGTTAAGATGGTAGGGGTTCAATCATCAACATGAATGATCAGCTGATAGTTCAAATAAAACATGAGTGTCCTTCTGATCCAGAGTCATGAGATTAAGACTCTAGTTAACCACCAGGTGATACTAAAATATCCACACAAGACCAATAGCCAGCCAGCCACATATCTTGAGTAACTAACAAATCTTGCTAACTAACTAGCAGATGTACATCAATCATCAACATGAATGATCAGCTGATAGCCCTCCTTTTCCCCTGGTCTTTAGGAGGCACTGTAACTAACTAGCAGATGTACATCAATCATCAACATGAATGATCAGCTGATAGCCCTCCTTTTCCCCTGGTCTTTAGGAGGCACTGTAACTAACTAGCAGATGTACATCAATCATCAACATGAATGATCAGCTGATAGCCCTCCTTTTCCCCTGGTCTTTAGGAGGCACTGTAACTAACTAGCAGATGTACATCAATCATCAACATGAATGATCAGCTGATAGCCCTCCTTTTCCCCTGGTCTTTAGGAGGCACTGTAACTAACTAGCAGATGTACATCAATCATCAACATGAATGATCAGCTGATAGCCCTCCTTTTCCCCTGGTCTTTAGGAGGCACTGTAACTAACTAGCTTTCATGTTGTGATGATTGAGTGTGTTGTTGCAGAAATAAATAGGTCTATGCTAAAACAAGTAAAACGGTTCGCTACAAAGGCTGTATGTTCTGAATTTGGAGATATGAATTAGTTTAAGCATCGGCCCCCTGAAAGGTCTGTGCACAGCCCTGACCCCTTAACACAAAGTACTTTAACACAAAGTACTTTAACACTACTTTAACACAAAGTACTTTAACACAAAGTACTTTACAGCCTCTCCCTCCCCCCAACACCGGCCCCAGTGACACTACCCCCACCCCAGCATTACCCTGTGTAGCTTAACACCACAGGGCCCCCCTGTGGCAGCCACTGGTTGGTCATCACCACAACTCCATAGTACTTTGACCTCTTCAGGCTCAAAGGCAACACTCACTCACCCTCATTCTGCTTCCTCTTCTCTGCTAAATGGGCCCATTTCATATTAGTAAAAAATACCATGCTATACTAAAGCACTTGTAGACTGTATTTGTAGATTGCCTTCAGGGTAAGAAAACCAGTTCCTTTGGGTGAACTATCCCTCATCTAGGTAAAGAAGGTTATTATTGTGACCAGCGACAGCATGTTTCCATACTGCTGCCATGTTGTTACTACGTGTTCTGTGATGTAATGAAATAAGCTGCTGATACATTTCAGTGAGTACGTGTGAGTACGTGTGTGTTTGATTCTTCACAGAGCTCCGACGTCTCAGAATGCACTTTCACCTGGGGTGGTGCAGGCAGCGATGACATCACAGCGCTCTCTGCTAACTCCGCCCACTACCAGCTGCTGTCAGAGCTGGGTGAGCAGACCATTGGTCACAAATCAACTCATCACGACAACCCAGAAAGACAAGTCCTTTCACTACATAGTTGTTGCCTGCAGAGTAATATCTCCTCTGACAAATACAAAGATATTTCCTTTTAGCATGTTACTGTTGAATAGAAGAGCTCATCCAAAAGCATTGTTTACAATTTCACTGACCAAGTCCCATACTACACATAGCCCGAGTATAAAGCGCTTGTATTGTGGACATTTTCTGTCACACATAGTCTATTACCTTTTGGCACAGCTGTTGAATAAACTGGCCAATTCAAAATATTAGTTCACAAATCTCCCTGGATTATTGAAGACCATACTAACCACACAGTACCTGAGAATGAAGCATTTTCAGAGTTGAACGTGTTTCTACATGTCTTAATATTTATGACCAAACCGTGTTCACAGGGAAAGGCTTCAACAACCTGAGCCAGGTGCGCATGGCGCGCCACACCCCCTCCCGCCAGCTGGTGGCAGTCAAGAACACCAACCTGGATGAGTGTACTGAGGATGAGCTGCTACAGTTGATGGTGCGGTACTGTTTTAAAGGTCCTACAGATATGACCCACCTTGTCTTTTCATTGAAGTTCATGTCATAAGATACATATTTTGTTCCATCCACAACTGATTCAAAACACCTGATTCAACTAATCAATTTCTTAGTTAGTTGAGTCGGACAATTACTTGAATAAGATGAGTTAGCATTGGGCTGAAACAAAAACCTGCACTCTTGCTCTCTAGATCCAGGGTCAGGGACCATTTAGGTCATTGTTCATAATAACATTGTTGGCACTTGGCAGTGGTACAAGCCACCTGGCTGACTGTGTGACCCCAGTGTTTCCTGGCTGTGTGACCCAAGTGTTTCCTGTCTGTGTGACCGAAGTGTTTCCTGGCTGTGTGACCCCAGTGTTTCCTGGCTGTGTGACCCCAGTGTTAACTGTCTGTGTTTCCCAAGTGTTTCCTGTCTGTGTGACCGAAGTGTTTCCTGGCTGTGTGACCCCAGTGTTTCCTGGCTGTGTGACCCCAGTGTTTCCTGGCTGTGTGACCCCAGTGTTTCCTGGCTGTGTGACCCCAGTGTTTCCTGGCTGTGTGACCCCAGTGTTTCCTGGCTGTGTGACCCCAGTGTTTCCTGGCTGTGTGACCCCAGTGTTTCCTGGCTGTGTGACCCCAGTGTTTCCTGGCTGTGTGACCCCAGTGTTTCCTGGCTGTGTGACCCCAGTGTTTCCTGTCTGTGTGACCCCAGTGTTTCCTGGCTGTGTGACCCCAGTGTTTCCTGGCTGTGTGACCCCAGTGTTTCCTGGCTGTGTGACCCCAGTGTTTCCTGTCTGTGTGACCCCAGTGTTTCCTGGCTGTGTGACCCCAATGTTTCCTGGCTGTGTGACCCCAGTGTTTCCTGGCTGTGTGACCCCAGTGTTTCCTGGCTGTGTGACCCCAGTGTTTCCTGGCTGTGTGACCCCAGTGTTTCCTGGCTGTGTCCCCAGAACGAGGTTCTTCTCTCCAGGCTTTTCCGCCACCCCAACCTGCTGACCTCTCGCCTGGTCTTCAGCTCCTGCTGCCAGCTCTGGGTCCTCACACCACTCATGGGCTACGGTCAGTCTACTGCATGCATCTTCTAACACTCGTTTCCTCTCACCATCCCTCTCCCACACTTACTCCCCCCCATCTCTCTTCATCCATGCTCCTTCTCTCAGCGTTAAGTTGGTTGAACTGTATTTTTTATGGTACAGAAATGACATGGTAAAAAATGCCTATGCTTATAAGAAACATTACGAACCGTTTGGAACCATGGTTACAGTCTTCTCTCTCTCTCTCTGTCCCAGGTTCGGCAGATAGCCTGCTGAGGACGTTCTTCCCTGACGGGATGAGTGAGTCCCTGATCGCTTACCTCCTCCACGGAGTCCTGAAGGCTCTGCAATACCTGCACCTCATGGGCTACGTGCACAGGTGAGGGAGGAAAGACACCGTGGGGACAAGGGAGAGATATGGACCGTTTTAAGGCTTCTACATGTAGCCGATGTGAAATGGCAAGCTAGTTAGCGGTGCGCTAGTTAGCGGTCAAGCGAGAGGTAACGATGCTTCATGGGTGGCAGTTGCTGATGTGTTCAGAGGGTCCCTGGTTGGAGCCCAGGTTGGGGCGAGGAGAGGGGCGGAAGCAACACCGATACACTTCTGTCCAACTACAGCCAATCCAACTGTTAGATGGTACCGGTTCTCCTTGTTTACAGCCTCGCTATTGTGTTACTATGTGTTTCCTATTTAGCAAATGCTTCTAACTTTTTAACTCTGCATTGCTGGAAAAGGGCCCTACACCTGTTGTATTCGGCGCTTGTGACCAATAACATTTGATTTGATTTGTTGAAAGAATCAGCCTAGTTTGCCATCTCAGGTGGACATAGTTGCTCGGAGTTGCTCTCAACATGTAGAATGTGCCAGAGGGATAGTTAGTTGACTGTAGTTGTGTAGAAGCCTGAAGATTTGGCGAGAGTGAACGCTCATCTCCTCTTCCTCTCAGGGGAGTGAAGGCCAGTCACATCCTGCTGTCTGGGGAGGGCCGTGTCTACCTCTCTGGGCTGCACAGTGTTTACAGTATGATGCGGGATGGGAAGAAGGTGAGGACCGTGTACGACATGCCCCACCACAGCCCCGCCCTGCTACCCTGGCTCAGCCCAGAGCTGCTGCGACAGGACCTGCATGGCTATGGGGTGAAGTCAGACATCTACAGTCTGGGGATAGTAGTCTGTGAGCTGGTCAGTGGCAGGGTGCCTTTCCAGGACATGCCCCCGACACAGGTACTGGGGCCTTACATTAATACAGCACAATGCCATACGCTAGGGCTGTTCTCATACATTACAAAACATAGTTCAGTCTATGAGAGTCTCGTTTTTTCTCCATCCCTCTCCCTCTGTGTGACTGTGTCCATATGTCTGTGTCTCTCCCTCCAGATGCTGCTCCAGAAGCTGCGTGGGTCCCACTGCTGCCTGCTGGACGTGGCCCCCTCCCCCCTAGGGGAGCTGAGGGGACTGAAGGTGTCCCGCTCCGGGGTGGACTCTGGCATCGGGGAGAGTGTTGCCGCGGGCAGTCTGACCCGCTCCGCCACCGCCGAGAGACCTCAGAGCCCCGCCCCCAAGAACCACTCGGTCACCCTGCACAACCTGGTCCAGCTGTGTCTGCAACAGCAGCCCGACTGCAGGTGAGATATACACGTGTGCAGACACACCGAACACAACGCACACACACAACAACACACACACCGAACGCAACGCACACACACAACAACACACACACAACACACACACACACGCAACACACACACACCGAACGCAACGCACACACACAACAACACACACACCGAACGCAACGCACACACCGAACGCAACGCACACACACAACAACACACACACACCGAACGCAACACACACACCGAATGCAGGTGAGACACACACACACAGACGTTATACACAGGGGCTCTGGTACCTCCGTTTGAAGTCGGTTCTTTCATTCAAGGAACAATTTTAAATGTTCTTGTGTTCTGTCTGAATTTCTGTCATTTTTGGAAGGTGTGTAATATGTGAGATTCCCAGTGCTGCTAGATATGACAGTGCTGTGGGACATTAAGGCACAGTGTGACTGCTAGATATGACAGTGCTGTGGGACATTAAGGCACAGTGTGACTGCTAGATATGACAGTGCTGTGGGACATTAAGGCACGGTGTGACTGCTAGATATGACAGTGCTGTGGGACATTAAGGCACAGTGTGACTGCTAGATATGACAGTGCTGTGGGACATTAAGGCACAGTGTGACTGCTAGATATGACAGTGTTGTGGGCACAGTGTGACTGCTAGATATGACAGTGTTGTGGGACATTAAGGCATGGTGTGACTGCTAGATATGACAGTGCTGTGGGACATTAAGGCACAGTGTGACTGCTAGATATGACAGTGTTGTGGGACATTAAGGCATGGTGTGACTGCTAGATATGACAGTGCTGTGGGACATTAAGGCACAGTGTGACTGCTAGATATGACAGTGCTGTGGGACATTAAGGCACAGTGTGACTGCTAGATATGACAGTGCTGTGGGACATTAAGGCACAGTGTGACTGCTAGATATGACAGTGCTGTGGGACATTAAGGCACAGTGTGACTGCTAGATATGACAGTGCTGTGGGACATTAAGGCACAGTGTGACTGCTAGATATGACAGTGCTGTGGGACATTAAGGCATGGTGTGACTGCTAGATATGACAGTGCTGTGGGACATTAAGGCACGGTGTGACTGCTAGATATGACAGTGCTGTGGGACATTAAGGCACAGTGTGACTGCTAGATATGACAGTGTTGTGGGACATTAAGGCATGGTGTGACTGCTAGATATGACAGTGCTGTGGGACATTTACTGCTAGATATGACAGTGCTGTGGGACATTAAGGCACGGTGTGACTGCTAGATATGACAGTGTTGTGGGACATTAAGGCATGGTGTGACTGCTAGATATGACAGTGCTGTGGGACATTAAGGCATGGTGTGACTGCTAGATATGACAGTGTTGTGGGACATTAAGGCATGGTGTGACTGCTAGATATGACAGTGTCCTGGGTGGTGTGACTAGATATGACAGTGTTGTGGGACATTAAGGGTGTGACTGCTAGATATGACAGTGTTGTGGGACATTAAGGCACGGTGTGACTGCTAGATATGACAGTGTTGTGGGACATTAAGGCACGGTGTGACTGCTAGATATGACAGTGTTGTGGGACATTAAGGCACGGTGTGACTGCTAGATATGACAGTGACATTGTGGGACATATGACAGTGCTGTGGGACATTGGTGTGACTGCTAGATATGACAGTGTTGTGGGACATTAAGGCACGGTGTGACTGCTAGATATGACAGTGTTGTGGGACATTAAGGCATGGTGTGACTGCTAGATATGACAGTGTGCTGTGGTGTGACTGCTAGATATGACAGTGTTGTGGGACATTAAGGCACGGTGTGACTGCTAGATATGACAGTGTTGTGGGACATTAAGGCATGGTGTGACTTTGTCCTGTTTTGGTGTTCCATAGACCCTCTGCTTCTACACTGTTGACCCATGCCTTCTTCAAACAGGTAGGTCTCATCATCATCAAAATGCTGTGTTTTGGACTGGATTGCATTCTGTGGCACGGTGTGGCTGACTTCGTGTTCATGTATTTTTCTGTGGACTGTATGACAGGTGAAAAGGCATCATACCCGGGACTCCTTCCTCAGTCTCATGTACCCCGCGGTGCCCCTTGGAGTTTCCAGCCCCGATGACCCCACTGTGTCCTGCTCCCCTACCCCGTCCTGTCACCCCCCCACCTCCGCCATCGCTCACTCCACAGAGGAGGTGTGGGACTTCTCCTAACCCTCCTCCCTGCCCTCTTCCACCTCTGTCCCCCACATCCCAAACCCTGACAACCAAGCCTAACTCAAGACAATCAAAACGATCAAAAAAAACAGCGAGCCCAAACCTTTCTACTGTGCTTTGATTGGACCTGTCCTACCCACCACTCTGAACCTTTCTACTGTGCTCTGATTGGACCTGTCCTACCCACCACTCTGAGCCTTTCTACTGTGCTTTGATTGGACCTGTCCTACCTACCACTCTGAGCCTTTCTACTGTGCTTTGATTGGACCTGTCCTACCCACCACTCTGAGCCTTTCTACTGTGCTCTGATTGGACCTGTCCTACCCACCACTCTGAGCCTTTCTACAAGTTTTCTATACTTTTCTATGTTTGTTTTGGAACTCAAATAAGGTTCTGCAGGTGGATGTTTATTGTCTTGAGTCTTGTCCTGGAGGCAGAACTGAGCCATTCCCCCTTAGATAGGCCAGCTGCTGGAATAGGAGGGCGGGATTATTGAAGCTGCTCTGCCTGGACCATCCAATGAGGATCTCTGTGCCATGGGTGTGGCTGCCGGTCGATGACAATGACAATGACAACCAATGACGTTGCAGGACAGTGAGGACACACCCCCTATGCCAGTTTAAAGACCTATCACTGGACTCATATGGATCGTACTACGAACAGTAATGTGAACTATTTTAGGCTATTAGACTGTGAAAGGGCATAGATAATAATGTGCCAGGGTTTGAAGAGGAAGATAATAGATGATGATATGTTATGGAGATGGAGAAGTGTTAAATCACAAGTCTGTGAGCAGAGACGGTACGAGAATAGCTGGTGTGTTAGTGGCAGTTCTGTGGTTATCCCTCTTGTCTTGTGAAAGCAGCCTGATCTCGCGATAGCTCACATTCCCGAAGTGAAAGTAAACGTGAGCTCAGCAGTCCGTCTGATTGACCAGGCTGCTATCCCTCCCCCGTACAACCAGTGAAATCCCTGTGATCAAATAAGAACTATAACACTACCACTACGGTGGTTTGAGATGCACTCGCCTATACATGTCCTCCGAGTCATAATAAACCAATGGGAGGGTCCTCAATTGTATCGTTTTAATGAAATCTGTGAACTGTTGATGATACGTTTATGTGTTTTATTCTGTGATTGATGATTATGTGTATGAGAGACATTTTATGTATCAGTGCATATCAAACATGTTATAGCTGTATGAGCCTTATAGAAGTGTTATAAATATATGCATTATCAATTCTTCTAAAACAATGGCCCTTTTTTTCTTCTCTTTGGAAGTTCTGTATGGTCTTTCTGACATCTCTGTTAAAGCCCAAATAAGCAGAAATCTGTATAAGGGGTTATTGAAGGTTTAGGTCAGGTTGACATTGGGATTGGTGGTTTTTGGCAATAATGTGTTTAGGACTGCATTGCTTGAGGTAGAAGCTGCCCCAACCACAGATCTCGATCAGATTATCCTACCCCACATCCACTTAACCTTTAGGGGGATGAACAAATATCTGACCCTGTGTCAGTGGTTAGGTTTGACTTCTACCCACTCATAGCTACTTCACTGAATACTCTATGCCTAAAATATGGATTAGCGCTGTGGTTGTCAACCTGGGGTACGTATACCACTGGGGGGACTTGGCCTTTCTCCAGGGGGTTTCAGAAGACACCTCCACAACGACTGTCCTGGCTGAGACGCTGTGATAAAATACACCCTGTGATGTCACAGAGGAACCTCTCTAGTGGGTGGAGTCCATATCTCAAAAATAAACAACTAACACCTGACACCATTGGACAATGGAGACAGGAGAGAAAGTGGAGAAAGGTAAAACCACATTGTTTCTTAATTTACATCTTAGTCACGACAAAAATGCTGTGGCTTAGAAACATACCCACCGCCGGTATGTCTACCATTTTGTCCTGGTGAGGGCTATTCGTTCATTTGATCAGCATCTCATTCTGTTTCCAGCAGCTGCGAAGGAGGCCAAGACGGACCTCAAGGATGTGGTAATGTGCATAGATATAGAAAGCTAGATAGGAATATTTGTTGAAGAGACTGCAGGCACAAACTGTCAGCCATTATTATTATACCATCTTAGTTGTATTTCTATGGTAACAGGGCTCTCCATAGGCTCTCTTAGTTCACGTTTAGGCCTTCAGATCTGGCCACATAAACCCCTCCCACCTTATCAATGGCAGGTACTGTTATGTCTGCCACTCGAGTTCATAGTTCAGTCCAACCTGTGTCCTCTGACCATGGGTGTTTAGGAGAAGATGTAGGGACAATGCCAATGACCTTACAGTCCGTGTATTGACCTCTCTGTCTCCCTCCTCTAGCCAGTCCATGTATTGACCTCTCTGTCTCCCTCCTCTAGCCAGTCCATGTATTGACCCTCTGTCCTCTAGCCAGTCCATGTATTGACCTCTCTGTCTCCCTCCTCTAGCCAGTCCATGTATTGACCTCTCTGTCTCCTCCTCTAGCCATGTATTGAGTAGCCAGTCCATGTATTGACCTCTCTGTCTCCCTCCCTAGCCAGTCCTGCCAGTCCATGTATTGACCTCTGTCTCCCTCCTCTAGCCAGTCCATGTATTGACCTCTCTGTCTCCCTCCTCTAGCCAGCCATGTATTGTCCATGTATTGATTGACCTCTCTGTCTCCCTCCTCTAGCCAGTCCATGTATTGATTGTCTCCCTCCTCTAGCCAGTCCATGTATTGACCTCTCTGTCTCCCTCTAGCCAGTCCCCTCCTCTAGCCAGTCCATGTATTGACCTCTCTGTCTCCCTCCTCTAGCCAGTCCATGTATTGACCTCTAGCCAGTCCATGTGTCTCTGTCTCCTCTAGCCAGTCCATGTATTGACCTCTAGCCAGTCCATGTATTCTCTCTGTCTCCTCTAGCCAGTCCATGTATTGACCTCTCTGTCTCCCTCCTCTAGCCAGTCCATGTATTGACCTCTCTGTCTCCCTCCTCTAGCCAGTCCATGTATTGCCTAGCCAGTCCATGTATTGACCTCTCTCTCTCCCTCCTCTAGCCAGTCCATGTATTGAGCCAGTCCATGTATTCTCTCTCCCTCCTCTAGCCAGTCCATGTATTGACCTCTCTGTCTCCCTCCCCTAGCCAGTCCTGAGTCTCCTCCTCTAGCCAGTCCATGTATTGACCTCTCTGTCTCCCTCCTCTAGCCAGTCCATGTATTGACCTCTCTGTCTCCCTCCTCTAGCCAGTCCATGTATTGACCTCTCTGTCTCTAGCCAGTCCTCCTCTAGCCAGTCCATGTATTGACCTCTCTGTCTCCCTCCTCTAGCCAGTCCATAGCCAGTCCATTGACCTCTCTGTCTCCCTCCTCTAGCCAGTCCATGTATTCTCTGTCCTCCTCTAGCCAGTCCATGTATTGACCTCTCTGTCTCCCTCCTCTAGCCAGTCCATGTATTGACCTCTCTGTCTCCCTCCTCTAGCCAGTCCATGTATTGACCTCTCTGTCTCCCTCCTCTAGCCAGTCCATGTATTGACCTCTCTGTCTCCCTCCTCTAGCCAGTCCATGTATTGACCTCTCTGTCTCCCTCCTCTAGCCAGTCCATGTATTGACCTCCTCTAGCCAGTCTGTCTCCCTCCTCTAGCCAGTCCATGTATTGACCTCTCTGTCTCCCTCCTCTAGCCAGTCCATGTATTGACCTCTCTGTCTCCCTAGCCAGTCCATGTATTGTCTCCCTCCTCTAGCCAGTCCATGTATTGACCTCTCTGTCTCCCTCCTCTAGCCAGTCCATGTATTGACCTCTCTGTCTCCCTCCTCTAGCCAGTCCATGTATTGACCTCTCTGTCTCCCTCCTCTAGCCAGTCCATGTATTGACCTCTCTGTACCTCCTCTAGCCAGTCCATGTATTGACCTCTCTGTCTCCCTCCTCTAGCCAGTCCATGTATCTAGCCAGTCCATGTATTCTCTGTCTCCCTCCTCTAGCCAGTCCATGTGATTGACCTAGCCAGTCCTGTCTCCCTCCTCTAGCCAGTCCATGTATTGACCTCTCTGTCTCCCTCCTCTAGCCAGTCCATGTATTGATCTGACCTCTCTAGCCAGTCCATGTATTGACCTCTCTGTGTCTCCCTCCTCTAGCCAGTCCATGTATTGACCTCTCTGTCTCCCTCCTCTAGCCAGTCCATGTATTGACCTCTCTGTCCTCCTCTAGCCAGTCCATGTATGTATTGACCTCTCTGTCTTGACCCTCTGTCTCCCTCCTAGCCAGTCCATGTATTGACCTCTCTGTCTCCTCCTCTAGCCAGTCCATGTATTGACCCTCTAGCCAGTCCATGTATTGACCTCTCTGTCTCCCTCCTCTAGCCTCTGTCTCCCTCCTCTAGCCAGTCCATGTATTGACCTCTCTGTCTCCCTCCTCTAGCCTGTCCATGTATTGACCTCTCTGTCTCCCTCCTCTAGCCAGTCCATGTATTGACCTCTCTGTCTCCCTCCTCTAGCCAGTCCATGTATTGACCTCTCTGTCTCCCTCCTCTAGCCAGTCCATGTCTCTGTCTCCCTCCTCTAGCCAGTCCATGTATTCTCTCTGTCTCCTCTAGCCAGTCCCATGTATTAGCCAGTCCATGTATTCTCTCTGTCTCCCTCCTCTAGCCAGTCCATGTATTGACCTCTCTGTCTCCCTCCTCTAGCCAGTCCATGTATTGACCTCTCTGTCTCCCTCCTCTAGCCAGTCCATGTATTGACCTCTCTGTCTCCCTCCTCTAGCCAGTCCATGTATTGTCTCCCTCCTCTAGCCAGTCCATAGCCAGTCCATGTATTGACCTCTCTGTCTCCCTCCTCTAGCCAGTCCATGTATTGACCTCCTCTGTCTCCCTCTGTCTCCCTCTAGCCTAGCCAGTCCATGTATTGACCTCTCTGTCTCCCTCCCTCCAGTCCTGAGCCAGTCCATGTATTGATCTGTCTCCCTCCTCTAGCCAGTCCTCTGTCTCCCTCCTCTAGCCAGTCCATGTATTGACCTCTCTGTCTCCCTCCTCTAGCCAGTCCATGTATTGACCTCTCTGTCTCCCTCCCTTCTCTAGTCATCGGCGGTTGTACATTTCCAGCAGGCAGCGGAGATGTTATTTCCGTCCCCGGTGCAGGCTGCTCCATGCCGGGGCAGGCTGGGCTTTAAGTGGGCGGTGCGCAGAGTCATCCTGATGACTCGCTTCTGCCGCTACTTCATGTCCCGTTCCAACTATCGCCAATTCATGGAGTTCAACTTCCGGGAGACCATCGCCAACCAGCCGGCCGGTGGGACGGTGCGTCGTGTGTGTGTGTAGGAGAGTGCTACTGTTAAGGGGAAGTGATAAGGTGCTGTGTTTTGCTGGACTAACGGGCCACCAGGTTTATGTAGCGGTCTTGATGGGAGATTGAGACAGAAGCTACAGTTTTGATATCCAGAAAGACTGGAAAGTCAACAATGATTTCTGTTCCTGCAGGGTAAAAGTCTGGTGTTTGACCTGAACCACTTCAAAGTGAAAGAGGTAACGATACCGTATGGATTTAGAAGACCTATGCTGGGTATGACCATACTGTGCTTATGACTGGAAGGAACGCTGTTCTCCTTGGTGTGTGTGTCTGCCTGTGTTGGTGAGTGAAAGCTTTGTGTGTATGTGTTTGAGCGTACGTGTGTGTGTGTGTGTGTGTGTGTGTGTGTGTGTGTGTGTGTGTGTGTGTGAATGCTGTGAGCGTAGGTGTGTGTGTGTCTGTGTGCGTGAAAGCTGTGTGTGAATGTGTGTGAGTGTAGGTGTGTGTGTGTGTCTCTGTCTGAGTGTGAATGCTATGTGTGAATGTGTGTGAGCGTGTGTGTGCTTGTATACGTGTGTGAGCGTTATGTCTGGAACATTCCAGGACCGGATCCCTGTCCTGCTGGTGGAGATTATGCGGAAGTGCCCAGAGGAGCGTTCTGAGTCGGAGGTGTTGCTGGTTCACAACATGCTGAGCTCTGTGAGCATGTTCCGTCGCTACAGTGGAACCTTGCAACTCCTTCTGGCCAGGGTGGTTCGCTATCAGAGGTTAGAGGTCAATCCCCTGTCAATCACTTGGGTTCCTTAGGGTAGTGGTTCCCAAACATATTTGTTTTTTTAATTAAGGAACTCAGTCCGGCTTTGAACTTACTCTTGAAAGTTGTAATAGTAGAATGCACAAGGTGTCATTTCTATATTAGGTATTGCATCATCAGTTCCTCTTGTCATGTCAGTCATTGCAGACCTCAGAGAGCTATTTATAACCTGTCAGAAAGGTCCAGATCAACTGGCCCATGTCAGATAATGTTTTTTAGCCCGTAGATTTGTAGTAATGTTCGTGTCTCTTAAATATCACATGAATACACATTAGACATGGCGAAATGTATAGAATTGCAAGAAAATTAGCTTTAAAACGGCAAAATGTTCTTTTCACCCTGTGACAAAATGTGTAGAATTGCAGGAAATACGCTTTAACCTGCAACATTCTCTCCACCAACAAGAAGGTGTGAACAGTTGATGTCATGATCAGTGCTTGTGCCATAGAAATAGACATGGCGTGCACAGGGAGGCCCCCGGATGTTCCCCAATGCTGGAAAGGAAAGGGGGTACCTAGTCAGTTGTACAACTGAATGCCTTCAACTGAAATGTGCCTTCTGCATGGAAGGGGGGCCTGAGAGAAAACGTTTGTAAACCCCAGTCTTAGGGATGCAGTGGAAACTGTCTAGGTAGTATAGTCCCTCCTTGTTTCAGTCAGTTTGTTTGTTTTAGGGTCAAATAAACACAAGCCTTGTTTTCCTAGTCTGTACTGGGCTCTGCTGGCCTGTATAGCTGCCATTGACCTACTGGTGGGCTATAATAGTCTGGAAACACTTTAGTTGAAGGGGCTTCTTGTGAAGTGTTGTATTGCCTTACAAACATTCATAGGACTTTATAGATGCAGTCATAGAGCGTTATACTGAACTGTACAATAAAGCATGAACCACTTAGATGTAAAGTCCCCTTCGGCTTAGGGGATCTGCGCGGTTCTGGTACTGGTTCCGACCCACATTTTCCATTATAAATCGATCTGTGGACACCGTAGATTGAAATGGCTTGCGTTGAGCGATAGCCCTGGTTCCCATGGACACAGGAGCACAAGCACAACAAGAAGCCATAATATAGACCAATCACAGCAGTTATATTTAACTATGACTGCGTAAGGTACTACAAATATGTTTACAAGGCATTATAATGCTTTACAAGTTTGTTCTTGACTAGTGTTCTGTATTATGTCATGTTCCATGGTTTGTGTGGACTCCAGGAAGAGTAGCTGCTGCTTTTACAACAGCTAATGAGGATCCTAATAAATAACAAAGAGTTTCCAATCACCTCGCGCGGCTATGCCTGCAGGTTGGAGCGTCGCAGAGTGGTCATTAAGAAGGGCCACTGGGGACACAGCTTCTACTTTGTGTTCTCTGGGCTCCTGGCCGTCACCAAGGACAACGACGGTAGCAGTGCCTTCGTGGATAAGGAGCCCATCCTCATCAAGAAGGGCATGAGCTTCGGGGTGAGGCCTCACAATTATATGTTTTAGTAGAAGCTATTTTTTTAAGATGCAATATCATTATCAATAGTCAAAGTAGTGATAGTGGAGGTAGTAGTGGTGAGAATAGTAGTGATATAGTTTAGTGTTTAGGAAAAATATATCTGGGCTCTTGCGAACGTCATAACTCACATACATTCAAAGCCTGATGGGCAACGCAGACGAGTAGCTTCAACCACATGAAATAGCAAACCTGACTGTAGCGAGGCTACTGGCGCAATCGTGTGGTTTTGACTGTTCTGATTATTAATGGTCAGTAACTGTTGTCTGTCAGGATGTGGCCTTGATCAAAACGCTGAGGAGGAATGCCACTGTGGTGTGCATGGAGGAGACGGAACTCATGGTGGTCGACAAGGAAGACTTCTTCGCTAACAAGATGGACGTAGAGCTCAAGAGGGAGTTTGACTATCGCTTCAGCTTCTTCCGGTGAGATTCTGCAGCCAGAGATGAGTTTTAGGATCTGAATATATACCCCCTACAAACTTGTCTTTGTTGAGCAGAGCACCACTCCTACTTTCCTACTGAAGAGCGAAGGCCTCCCTGAATTCCCGCTACAAACCTGTCTTTGTGGTGCAGCACCTTGAACTCCCACTACAAACGGTGTTTCTAACTCTCATTCACCGGGAGTCACATTGCCCCTCTTTGCAACTATTCACCTCGTGCCCCTTCTCTCCCAGGTCACTCCAGCTAGTGTCCTCCTGGTCATACTCTCTCATTGAACAGATGGCTGACCATTCCAAGGCCGAGCAATTTCGATATGGCCACGTGGTCGTCAAGGACACCAACGACATGGGCAACATCATTTTCATTGGCAAGGTAACTGGGGGACAAAGTTGTAGGCCTACAGTGCATGTGGGGAATGTTGGGTAATGTAGTTGCAGGCAGAGATGTTTGAGATGAAATTACAGGGCCAATGTGACGTGTTGAGAGTGGTGGACCTTACCTCCTGCAGTACCTACCAACGCCTCCTAAAACAGTATGCAGACTCAGGTACTGGCACGTGTTTATAATACAATCCTACTGGATTGTGAAGACACACAAAATATGCATACAATATACACAGTTCACATTTCAGCATTAAGTTCTATGCAACCTCAGTTTCCCCTGTATCCTATAGCAACCAGAGTAACACTTATTTTATTTTTATTTAAAAAAAGGTGTCTGTTGTTTATATTGAGTTTTGAGTAAGATTATAACATTTGTGTAATGACATGTGGAAGAACAATAAAAACAAAACATCTCGCTTTCTTTCCCTCTCCATCTCTCTGTCTATGTCTCTCTTTCCCTCTCCATCTCTCTGTCTATGTCTCTCTTTCTCTCTCCATCTCTCTGTCTATGTCTCTCCATCTCTCTGTCTATGTCTCTCTTTCTCTCTCCATCTCTCTGTCTGTCTCTCTTTCTCTCCATATCTCTGTCTATGTCTCTCTTTCTCTCTCCATCTCTCTCTGTCTCTCTTTCTCTCTCCGTCTCTCTGTCTATGTCTCTCTTTCTCTCTCCGTCTCTCTGTCTGTCTCTCTTTCTCTCTCCATCTCTCTGTCTGTCTCTCTTTCTCTCTCCGTCTCTCGTTCTCTCTCCATCTCTCTGTCTATGTCTCCCTTTCTCTCTCCATCTGTCTGTCTGTCTCTCTTTCTCTCTCCATCTGTCTGTCTGTCTGTCTCTCTTTCTCTCTCCATCTCTCCGTCTGTCTCTCTTTCTCTCTCCATCTCTCTTTCTCTCTCCATCTCTCTGTCTGTCTCTCTTTCTCTCTCCATCTCTCTGTCTATGTCTCTCTGTCTCTCTGTCTATGTCTCTCTTTCTCTCTCTCTCCATCTCTCTCTTTCTTTCTCCGTCTCTCTGTCTATGTCTCTCTTTTCTCTCCATCTCTCTGTCTATGTCTCTCTTTCTCTCTCCATCTCTCTGTCTATGTCTCTCTTTCTCTCTCCATCTCTCTTTCTCTCTCCGTCTCTCTGTCTGTCTGTCTCTCTTTCTCTCTCTGTCTCTCTGTCTGTCTGTCTGTCTGTCTGTCTTTCTCTCTCCGTCTCTCTTTCTCTCTCCGTCTCTCTGTCTATGTCTGTCTCTCTTTCTCTCCGTCTGTCTGTCTGTCTGTCTGTCTGTCTGTCTGTCTCTCTTTCTCTCTCCGTCTCTCTTTCTCCCTCCGTCTCTCTGTCTATGTCTGTCTCTCTTTCTCTCTGTCTCTCTTTCTCTCTCCGTCTCTCTGTCTATGTCTGTCTCTCTGTCTATGTCTTTCTCTCTCTCTCTCTCCCTCTCTCTCAGTAAGCAGAGGTACATGTTTGCCAACACATGGATTCAAAGGCGAGCTGACAAACCAACCAGGAAGGTAATGTAACTGACCTGGATGTACCACACATCAGTGACATCGCTGCATCTCAGCTGTGTCCAGTTAGTTCGCTGCCCAGTGATGAGTTGTGTCTGTCTGTTCTACTCTTCCTCAGTGTCATAAAACACAAAGTCCTCCTCAATAATCCTCCACGTCCTCCCAGAGGACTTCCTGCAGACCTGCCCACCAGCGCCTGTTTCCTGATCGATACCCTTCATCAGAGCGGCACATTTGTACGTAGCCCTGAGGTCCAGACGTTACCCACATCAACATAGGAAGAAACCTGTATGGTACTTGTGCCTTGTGTTCAGCATGAATGACCATGTCATAACATGATAATATGACATCCATGGCATGCTGTGTTCTGGGCATAGAGTTGTAATCACTTCCTGAGGTTAAACTCTTCCTCTAGTGTTTTCTAACTCTGTGGTTCCGTGTATCTGCTGTGTGGTGTGGTTCAGGGTCTGAACCAGTACCTGATGCCGTCGAAGCAGAGAGACTGTCGCAGGTTCACTCTGGTCAGCCAGAGCGTGGAGATCCTGCGGGTGGAGAAGACTCGCTTTGACAAGCTGGTGGACAACACCACCATGAAGAAGCTGGAGGCCCTGCAGAAAACCTACCCAAGGTGAGACTTATGGATACCAGTTCAGATGGGCTGCCCTTACTGGTGCAATTCATAGAAAAGATGGGGCACCAGAAACAACCACTAGCCCCTACCCTCTAGGTGTTTGTGTAGATCTAAGACGACTCAGGACTAGATAGGTGTAAGGCAAGCAATCCACAGAAGGCAAGGTGAAACTTTCACTGTATTGCTTATACCTATCTCGTCCTCTCAGATCTAGCGAGGGAGAATGTACGCATTACTGTACGTCGCTTTGGAAAAGAGCGTCTGCTGAATGGGAAATATATTATTATGACCGCTTTTGTGTTATCTTCCTGTGTAGCGACGACGAGCTGTGCACTGTGTTCCTGGAACACAGCCGCTGGAAGGACTACAGACACAGTGTGGTACAGGCCCTGTTCCCCGACCGGGTCACCCCAATCAGGAGCCCCAGAACCCAGAAGCAGCAGGGCCACTGTGGCCCCAGCCAGGCCCTTCAGCAGACCAGACACGTGGTCAACAGAACCCAGAAGCAGCAGGGCCACTGTGGCCCCAGCCAGGCCCTTCAGCAGACCAGACATGTGGTCAACAGGCTGAAACAGACAAAGCAGAGGGTTGAGCCAAACAATAAAATAATGAAATAAAGGAATAACTGATGAATGAATACATAGACATGGTTTTATCAATATGCTTCAAGTTTGAGCGTTTGCTGCATTTTTCATTATTTTCATCCTTATGGCTCATGCCTACCTTGCAACCAAAAACTATTTCACGGCATTTTAGTTAACATCAGGCAGAAATCAAATTATCTGCACACCATAATACCTTTTCTCAAGAAGAAATGTTTTGAAGTATAATTTCTCATGAGTGGGTCATGAGAAGACATTCTTTAAACCCTTCTGCCCCTGCCTCTGCTCTCTGTGAGTAGAAAGCTGAAGGAACTCGGTTGTCACTAGTTAACACAGCCACAAAGTCGAAATTGACTATATTGTGAAAAAAAGAAAGAAAGAAAACACAAATGTGTTTTATTATCTTAATGTAAGGTTAGGGTTAGACATAAGGTTAGCAGTGTGCTTAGGATTAGGTGTAAAAACAGATCTTAAGAAGAGAAATTGTAGAAATAGACAGAGGGTTTAGACATAATTATGGCTATGTTCCTCTGCCCAGTTGCTGATGATGCATGCTAGATCTTACAAAGCCTGGATATTGTTTAAGTATCAGCTTGCCACATCATGGACACAATCCCTGCTCAGATGTTGCATATATCAACCAATGGTTCCGTGCGACGTCGTCGACAGTGTCATCCCCTGACAGATTCCGATAACATATGATGTTACGACTGAGGAACTCCTATAATTTTACCATAGTAGGCGGTAACTGCATAACAACATGGTGATCAGCTGAAAGTAACCAATCACAGCCAAACTTAAGCTCGGTTCCCTCGCAACCAAGACCCACCCCTAACGACCCACGAGCTCCACATCGGCAACGTAAAGGGATTGATGACTGTCGCAAACTCTGCAGCCTAAGAAAAATACTGAAATAATTCCTCCATAGACATACATGTATAGCTGAATGTTTTATGCCTCTGAAATATATATATTGTGTCCGGCAAATAAATGTAATTGTATTCAAAGCTCGCCTTACTCAGCCTATCTAGCAAGGCAATTGACGAGAGCTGAATACAAAAATATTTTGACTTCCGGATTTACATGTCAAAATAAAAGCACAGTTTTTTAAAATGAAAATCAGTTATTGTTTAGCTTTTCCCATTTATAAAATTATGTTTTCCAAAATAAATTCACGATCTGAGTTATGTGCACCCCTGCTCATTGTGGAGTGGTTTAGCCCAATCAATGTGTTTTATTGTTATTGGCTTTGCCAGTCTTCTGTAAGTATCCCCATATGTTGGTAGGCTGTATTTTGTCTCAACTCTAAAACAGTAGGCTAATTTAGGCCAAATCCAGTTTGGATTCAGTTCAGTTATATTTATTTATGTATTTAAAATAAAAAACAATGAATGAATCGTTCATCGTTTAAGTTATTTTGTCAATTTTGGCAACATTATTATTTATCACTATACACTTCTACCTATGTTTTGTTTTAAAAAACGTTGTTTTTTAGATTCCCTTGGGCTTAATAAATGAGAACGTTTACTTTGAAAATGGAAAAAATTGACATCAGGAAGTAGTTGGCCGCGTTTCGCACATTGTAGACAGCTTCACGGGTGGCAGTGCCACAACACTAACCGCCAGTGTTTGTAGCTATCCCAGTGTACAGGAATGGGCTGGCTGTAACATTTTGTCGTTTTCGTTAGTAATGCGTGCGTTTGCATTGTTTATGTGGTGACATTTCTAAATGTCTAAATTCTAGGGCAAGGTCAAGCAAATTCACAAACTCGTTTCGTCGTTTGTGTCAAATGAGAAGTAACGTTAGACAGGAAAAAAAGGCTTCGTCGTTTTGACACATCACAGGTAAGAACGATAATGCTAGTTAATTCATATGAGCCTCCTTGTTTCACAATGACAGCTTGGTAGCTAAGTAACTTTGCTAACTCGAGCGTTTTTCGGCGTACTGCAACCCCAAGTTAGCTTGCTAATGTTAGTTAGCTTTGTGTTTTATTTCGTCAGCTGTATCCTTCTCTTGCAAAAGAAGGGCAGAGATCTAATTGAACAGAACGAGCCTGGGCTGATGGCTGATTCATAGTGTTTGTTTACAGCAAGCTAAATTAGCTATCATAACCAGTCAGCTAACGTTATCAAAGGTATAGCCTACTTGTGTTGTGTTTATAAACAAGTGCTGTTAACTATGTATAAACTGGCGCCACAGGACTTGTGTATCTGACATACTGACTTTGTTTGTGGCTTGTCTTTCCAGAGAGGGGCAGAGTCGGTGGCATATGAGTCGAGAAGTGGACCTAGTGCGACTTCGACCGTGGAAATCTCACCGCAGCAGGAAACGCGAAACCTTGGGAATCCATCAGTCACGATGGAATAATGCTTTAGGAAGTTCCAAAATCAAGAAACAACGCCACTGGGATTACATTTGAATATTTTGTTTTTCCTTTCTAAATAGAAAGGTATTTGAACTATTTTCGGAGTTGTCTTTCATTGTGACGTTAAACTTAACATCTCAAATCGTTATGTATACGAGCAATGCCCGAATGAGGATATATAGCTAGGGGCTCAATATGAGGAATCCGGAGAATTGACCTCTGTTTGGAACCCCACCACGCGCCTTGGAGAATGGCATCAAATGAAAGATTGTATGAGGTCTGGATGCTGTATTGCAACAAGGTAAACAAACCAGTCTCTTGATCTGTTTGACACATAAAACATGCATTAGAATCTGTGCCCATCTCTGAGCATAAACTCGGTGTACTGTCAGTAAGACCAGACAGTAAGGTCTATTACAATAGCTGTGGTATATTGAGATGTTGTAATGGGTGATTATCAATCAATCAAATGTATTTATAAAGCCCTTTTTACATCCGCTGATGTCACAAAGTGCTGTACAGAAACCCAGCCTTTAACCCCAAACAGCAACCAATGCAGATGTAGAAGCACGGTGGCTAGGAAAAACTCCCTAGACAGGCCAGAACCTAGGAAGAAACCTAGAGAGGAACCAGGCTCTGAGGGGTGGCCAGTCCTCTTCTGGCTGTGCCAGGTGGCGATTATAACAGAACATGGCCAAGATGATGAATTGTAATCGGGCTTGAATTTATAAGCCATCCTGTTCTTCCTCCACTATTCTCAGTAACAGCTGCTGGACTGTCTTGCACTGTGTAAAGTCTATCTCCTGGTATTTAGATTTTAGTTGAGTGACGTCTTGTGGTATGTACAAGGGTATAATACAATTCCATAGATTCTGTTTTGTATTGCAACCTAGCTAGACCTATTTCCCCCTTGATTGACTGTAGTAGCTACAGTTGTTTCATTGCACTGGATGACCAATCACTGCTTGGTGCCTGAGCCTCTCCTCATGTGAGTCTCAGCTGCAGTCAACACATTCCCTCTTTAATCCCACTCAAAAGGACAACCCTCTCATAAGCAGTAGCCTTTTGATCTTACCTGTTCTCCCACACCACACAGGGCAGGAAATGCTATGGCACACGTTTTTACTATTATCCTGCCTGAGTGCCAGTCTTTGTGTTGTCATGCCAACTCCCTTTAAATTATTGTCATGCTCAACATGAGTTGACCAGAGCACAAACAGATCTGGGACCAGGCTAGTTTAGTATCAAACCAGATTTTATTTGTCACCTGCTTTGTAAACAATACGCGTACAAAACATTGAGAACACACTTGATCTTGCATTCACTTCTCAGTCCTGTGTTAAATGGCAGGCATTGTGGAGAGTACACACATTGTCTTTGTTCTATTAAGGGAGTGTGTTTACATTGGGTCAGACAGAAGGCTAGAAATTCAATCTCCTACAGCAGCAGGCCTGTATTTCACTCTGCATGTGGCCACAAACCCTATGAGGCTTTGCTTAAATTGCTTAGATAATTTGTAAGGACCTTTACCTCCCCCAGAGTGGCCGCAATGTCAACACTGGCTCAGGGGTCTCCTCTTCAGTGTGTGTCAGGGTTCCCAGGATACATCAGGAGCAAGGGGAACTTGTAGTCCATCACGTGAGCTAAATCGCCTCCGGAATGTTTGTTGTGAGGCTGCCCATTGTCTCCACTTGCCCTCAAGACGCCATACACTCCAGTGTTGCAGGTTAATGATGTCACACCTCATTGAGGGATAGGCTCATTACACCCTAGTGTACCAAGATAACTGACCTTTAACACAGCATGGCATATGAACAATAATGGGAGCTTAGTTAAGCTAAAATGACCAACTGCTTGACTTTGGGGTTAGGATCGTAAGGCTGCGTACTCAATCCTAAAGCTGCCTCACGCTACAGAAACAGGTGATTGTCCCCTGCCCTATGGGCCATTCTGGCTCGGCTACCTAGCTAAAATATCCAGTACAACTGTGGTCGCTCTAACTTCCATTAGATCAGTGTGACTGAACTGTTACTCACCTCTATAATGATTAACCCAAGCAGGGCTGGCAACACTACGGGGCCAGAGGTTGACAGAGACATCACAGTAAGTCACCCTGGTCCCTGGGGTGGAGTCACACCTAGCAACAAGTGTTGACGGTTGAGCAGCCTAATTAAAGGGAGTAGTGGTGCTGCGGTCAGGAACTAGTTTATCCTGTAGCTGTAGGTCATAGTAAAAGGCTTTGACACTAATTAATTCACCTCCAACTCAATTTGGTGAATGTGTGATGCTTGAATACTGGCCTGTCAGATATGCAATAAGCCTGAACCCCTGGGCCGTGTTCATTAGGGTACGTAACTGAAAATGTTTTAAAATGTAAAACAAAAATGAAGGTTTCTTATTGGATGAATCCATGATGTCCCTGCCTCCCTGTTTCAGTCCGTTTCTGTTTGGTGCATATTGAACACAACCCGCAGTGAGTTTCTTTCCTCCATAGTTAACTAGCCTAGCCCACTCCATACATGTTGTAAATCTGTGGGTAGGCTAACTGGGAAAGCACCAGTCATTTAATTCCAGTTCATGTAGAAGCTAAAAGGTAGCAGATGACCACTGAGCCGGTCACATTACGATCCTCTTACCCAGCAGTCCGTGTGGTGTCACTGTCATCAGCCTGGAGTATCGTCCCTGGCTCGCTCGTTCGCCCCAGCTCTGGCTCCCTCGCCCTTCTCTGGCTCGCCTGCCCGGCTCTCGGCTCTGGCTAGTGGGTGAGAGAGCCAGAGCCATGCGGGCGAGCGAGAGAGCCAGAGCCATGCGGGCGAGCGAGAGAGCCAGAGCCGGGCGAGCCAGAGCAGGGCGGGCCAGAGCCGGGCGGGCCAGAGCCGGGCGGGCCAGAGCCGGGCGGGCCAGAGCCGGGCGGGCGAGCCAGAGGGCCGGGCGGGCGGGCCGGGCCGGGCGAGCCAGAGCCAGAGCTGTGCGGGCGGGCGAGAGAGCCAGGGGCGGGCGAGCTGGGCTAGACGAGCGGGCCGGGCGGGCGGGCGAGCGGGAGAGCCAGTGGCGGGGGAGCGGGCCGGGCGGGCGAGAGAGCCAGTGGGTGGGCGGGGGGGGTGGGCGAGCGGGCCGGGCTGGCGGGAGGGCGAGAGAGCCAGGGACGTGCGAGCTGGGCCAGGCGAGCGGGCCGGATGAGAGAGCCAGAGCTGTGCGGGCCGGGCGAGAGAGCCAGAGCTGTGCGGGCCGGGCGAGAGAGCCAGAGCTGTGCGGGCGGGCGAGAGAGCCAGGGGCGGGCGAGCTGGGCTAGGCGTGCGGGCCGGGGGCGGGCGTGTGGGGGGCGGGCGTGTGGGCCGGGGGCGGGCGAGCTGGGCGGGGCGGGTGGGCGGGCGAGAGAGCCGCGGGCGGGATAGCCAGGGGCGGGATAGCCAGGGGCGGGCGAGCTGGGCCAGGCGAGCGGGCCGGGCGGGCGGGTGAGAGAGCCGCGGGCGAGCTGGGCTAGGCGAGCCGGCGGGCGGGCGAGAGAGCCAGGGGTGGGCGAGCTGGGCCAGGGGCGGGCGAGCAGGAGGGCCAGGGGCGGGCGAGCAGGAGAGCCAGGGGCGGGCGAGCAGGAGAGCCAGGGGCGGGCGAGCAGGAGAGCCAGGGGCGGGCGAGCAGGAGAGCCAGGGGCGGGCGAGCTAGTTCGCCTGGCTCTCGGCTCTCTCCTTTCCCTCCTCTCGGCTCTCTCCTCCTTCACTGTGTGCTATAAATATCACCAGCAACATCAGTAATGTCATAGTGTTTATGTATCGACCACACCTCGTGGTTTAGCCCCTCCCATGTGTGCACTATAAATACTACTGGTGCCGTTACATCAGTCAATCCCAGGATAGTGAGTACTGGAGATTGATGGGGAGGAGAAGGTGACCAGATGGACCATGAAGGCAATAAAGACATTGGTAAAATAGAAACTGTTTGGACAGGACATCTACAGTAGACATTGTGTTAAAACAGACAAACTGTTAGGGGAGGGGACATCTACAGTAGACATTGTGGTAAAACAGAGAAACTGTTAGGGAGGGGACATCTACAGTAGACATTGTGGTAAAACAGAGAAACTGTTAGGGGAGGGGACATCTACAGTAGACATTGTGGTAAAACAGAGAAACTGTTAGGGAGGGGACATCTACAATAGACATTGTGGTTTTGAGTCGCCCCTCACCATTTCCTCCAGCAGTCATACTCGGTCACCATGCCAACCATGGCCTTCTGGTAGGGTGAGGAGGGCAGTGCCGGTCGTAAAGGAAGCGATATAACTCCTTCGTAATGCTCTCTTCACCTCTGGATGGCATCTCCTCTGGATGGCATCTCCTCTCCATGGCATCTCCTCTCCATGGCATCTCCTCTGGATGGCATCTCCTCTCCATGGCATCTCCTCTGGATGGCATCTCCTCTGGATGGCATCTCCTCTCCATGGCATCTCCTCTCCATGGCATCTCCTCTGGATGGCATCTCCTCTCCATGGCATCTCCTCTCCATGGCATCTCCTCTGGATGGCATCTCCTCTGGATGGCATCTCCTCTGGATGGCATCTCCTCTCCATGGCATCTCCTCTGGATGGCATCTCCTCTGGATGGCATCTCCTCTCCATGGCATCTCCTCTCCATGGCATGATGGCATCTCTGGATGGCATCTCCTCTGGATGGCATCTCCTCTCCATGGCATCTCCTCTGGATGGCATCTCCTCTGGATGGCATCTCCTCTGGATGGCATCTCCTCTCCATGGCATCTCCTCTCCATGGCATCTCCTCTGGATGGCATCTCCTTAAGGGAAGATTGATGTTGATAACCTTGTCGGCTCAGGCTAGTGAGGTCCTACCGGGTCATGTTTTATTAAGATTCAGTGAGGGGGGTCGTCCTGATTTCATGAGGAATGGTCACATGCTTGGTACAACAACAGTTATAGTCTATCCCCCTGCCAAACCAGCTGACTAATAACAACCCACAATTCACCCTGCTGGGAAGGTCCCATGGGGTCATGTGTTATTAAGTCTCAGGGAGGGGGTGGTCAGGATATCAGGATGGATGGTGACATGTTGGGCACAGGAAACCCAGATTACCCACCCCCCAAACCGGCTGACCATAAGAAAACACACTAATAGGAAATACGTCATCAGTCATTAAAGTCTGTCAGATCGTTTCAGAGATATTACTAATAGGTTGCTACCCAGATGTTGAGCTCATCTGATCTGAATTCATCCGGCCAGTGTTGCTTGGTGTTGGGTCTGCAGTGGTGCCACAGCAAGCAGGCCCAGGGTGTGTCCCTCTCTGCTCTGCCCTCCCTGTCTCAGCCCCGAGCCCTCAGTGGACATCTGTACTCCCTGGCTGCCCAGTGAAAGAGGGCATTCTCTTTAACCACTCACACACACTCCCTGGGGCTAGTGCCCAAACCTGCTCTGGCTCACACAGTCAAGGGGAAGGAACACACACATTGAGAGCGGAATGAACAAGATCGTCATATGTTTTTGCTGTACAACCTTGTTGATTCCAGTATACACAGACAGACACTTGTACAGAACTCTGTATCCAAGTCCCTCTCAAACGCTCCGTCAAGTCACTTGCTGATCTGATGACCTCACTTTTGGAATTCTTTCGTGTTCTGGATCATTCCCACTGTGACACGCAGCAGGCTGAGGCTTTCCTAGACTTGTCCTGCCCTGCTCTCGTGTCATAACCAACCGTACTGCACATTTATAGGGCCCTGAATAGTATCGGCTAGATGTAAGAAATAGGGTCATTTACATGTAACTGAACTGGGCGTCAGAAAACCACTTCATCAGAAGTGTCACTTGAAAATCGACGAAAGGCAGGGACAGACTGGTAGGATGTTTGAATGTCTGCCGGACAAGAGTAGTTAGCACCCCTGAACAGAGGTCGTCCGTAATTTACAAACCGATTCTACATGAGGAAAAGGGCTAAAATGCCGGCCGTCAGTCGCCATCGGTCGGTGTTCACTATAACACACCGCGACGACAGCTGACGAATGAACACCATGTGTTGTGCACACCGACAATCAGTCTGGTGGGGTTTTGTCCTGAAACGGGTGTTACTCTGAAGGACTTAGCAGGCACATGCCAGGGGTGTATTTATTCATTAGTGCACACCTTAGCAACACATTTGGCAACGAAAACCAACGTTTGTTATTGGACAAGTTCTGGTGATCCCTCTTGGTTTTGGTCCGTTTGCTTCCAGTTGATAGTGAATAGCCTACACTCCAGAAGTGGAGAAACGCTGCTTTGTCAAACAAATGGTCCTAAGCACTGTACTGCCCCACCAAACAATATAGCCTCCTGCCTTATTGAACAACACTTAGTCTAACACAGCAGTATTCATTCCTGCCACTCCTACTGGTTCCACAATAATACTCTGGGCCTTTTCTCATATCAGTCCCCCTTGACCTGAATCAGTGTTCTGTCAGGCAAGCCTTGGAACTCCCCTGTCCTACCTCCCTCTCGACCCCCCTCTCTACCTCCCCACCCTGGGCAGAGATAGAGCTTAGGCTAGCCAGGGTGTGGAGATGACTGGCATTCTCAGAGTGGGAGGGTGATGTGCTGTCTGTCTGTGAACAGTGCTGCTGTCCTCTGGCTCTCTGCATTGTTCCCAGGAATGTAGGAAATGTCTGAAAGCAGCTGCTCGTGACTCCCCTCGGGGGTAGAGAATGTGGCGATGCCTGTTTTTCAGGCAGACAGGTGCACTCCTCATTACACACACACACACACACACACACACCTGAGTTCACTGTAATCTGCCCCTCCTGACATACTACAGTTAGTGGAATCATTATCTCTCTATTCTCACATGACAACCACTAACATGTGTTTATTTCCTTCTCCCTCTCCTCCTCTTCACCTCACCCTCCTCTTCTCCCTCTCCTCCTCTTCACCTCACCCTCCTCTTCACCTCACCCTCTTCTTCCTCTCCACTCTCTTCCTCACCCTCTCTTCTCCCTCTCCACTCTCTTCCTCACCCTCTCTTCTCCCTCTCCACTCTCTCCTCACTCCCCTCTCTCCCTCTCTCTTCTCTTCTCTCTCCTCACCCTCTCTTCTCCCTCTCTTCCTCCCTCTCCCTCCTCCTTCATTCCGTCCTCCCATCCCTCTCTGTGACAGAGGGACCCAGACTACCTGAAGCTGTGGCTGGAGATCTTCATTGGCTCCTATGAGAGATGTCTAGATGTGGACTTTGAGAAGCCACCCTCCAGGTAAGCATAGCCCCAGAGGTGGGACCAAGTCACTATTATTTCAGTCACAAGTCCCAAGTAGGACGGGTCGAGTGTCGAGTCAATCCAAGTAGGACGGGTCGAGTGTCGAGTCAATCCAAGTAGGACGGGTCGAGTGTCGAGTCAATCCAAGTAGGGGTCGGGTCGAGTCAATCCAAGTAGGACGAGTGTCAATCCAAGTAGGACGGGTCGAGTGTCGAGTCAATCAAGTAGGACGGGTCAGTGTCGAGTCAATCCAAGTAGGTCGGGTCTCGAGTCAGTCCAAGTAGACGGGTCGGGTCTCGAGTCAGTCCAAGTAGAACGGGGGTCTCGAGGGTCGGGTCTCGAGTCTCGAGTCCAAGTAGGACGGGCCGGGTCTCGAGTCAGTCCACGTAGAACGGGTCGGGTCTCGAGTCAGTCCAAGTTGTGTGTTCTAAGAGCAAGTCATGTCAAGTAAAAAAATAAAAATAAACCATCTAATCAGGCAACGACTTGTACTGTAGCTTATTGGTTTTCAAATGTTTTGACCCATGACCCCTAAAAAGTAGCTAGCGGCCTCCGCGCACACAGGCAAGTGCCCCCCATCGCTGTGCAAATGAAGCCTGTCTTTAGGGTCATAAACGGGGACGCATTTTCAAAACACAAGATACAGAAATAGACTATAGGGTTCCATAACCAGCTCTGGAATCTGTGTTGGGGTTCCATAACCAGCTCTGGAATCTGTGTTGGGGTTCCATAACCAGCTCTGGAATCTGTGTTGGGGTTCCATAACCAGCTCTGGAATCTGTGTTGGGGTTCCATAACCAGCTCTGGAATCTGTGTTGGGGTTCCATAACCAGCTCTGGAATCTGTGTTGGGGTTCCATAACCAGCTCTGGAATCTGTGTTGGGGTTTCCTAACTCTGGAATCTGTGTTGGGGTTTCATAACCAGCTCTGGAATCTGTGTTGGGGTTGGGGTTTCATAACCATAACCAGCTCTGGAATCTGTGTTGGGGTTCCATAACCAGCTCTGGAATCTGTGTTGGGGTTCCATAACCAGCTCTGGAATCTGTGTTGGGGTTCCATAACCAGCTCTGGAATCTGTGTTGGGGTTTAACCAGCTCATAACCAGCTCTGGAATCTGTGTTGGGGTTACATAACCAGCTCTGGAATCTGTGTTGGGGTTTCATAACCAGCTCTGGAATCTGTGTTGGGGTTCCATAACCAGCTCTGGAATCTGTGTTGGGGTTCTGGAATCTGTGTTGGGGTTCCATAACCAGCTCTGGAATCTGTGTTGGGGTTCCATAACCAGCTCTGGAATCTGTGTTGGGGTTACATAACCAGCTCTGGAATCTGTGTTGATGTGAAGGTTCTGTGCATGTCTGTATGTTTGCACGGACATCATTGTTTGAGAGCGTTTCAGAAGAAGCACATGCAGTATGGAATCTGTGGAGAGGTGATGTAACTCCTCTGCTCTTCCAGCTGTGGTCTGGTCACATGACCAGTGAAATGCCCAGTCAGTCCTGTCAGATGGTTACGTAAGGCTCTGGTCTGTGTGTGGGACTGGATAAGAGTGAAGTGTGGATCTGTGGGAAACAGATTACTTTCCATTAGATCTGCCAGTCTGTCGTTTGTCGGTTCGTTGCCAGCCTCTGGAATCTGTGTTGGGGTTTCCCACTCCACCTCTCTCTTTCTGTGTTGGGGTTTCCCACTCCACCTCCCCCTCTCTTTCCCACTCCCAGCTCTGGAATCTCTTTCCCACTCCACATAACCAGCTCTTTGGACTCCACCAGCTCTGGAATCTGTCTTTCCCACTCCACCCAGCTCTCCCACTCCATCCCCCTCTTTCCCATCCACCAGCTCTTTCCCACTCCACCACCCCTCTTTCCCACTCCACCACCAGCTCTGGAATCTGTGTTCTCTTTCCCATAACCAGCTCTGGAATCTGTGTTGGGGTTCCATAACCAGCTCTTTGGAATCTGTGTTCTTTCCCATAACCAGCTCTGGAATCTGTGTTGGGGTTCCATAACCAGCTCTTTGGAATCTGTGTTTCCCACATAACCAGCTCTGGAATCTGTGTTCCCACATAACCACCTGGAATCTGTGTTCCCACATAACCAGCTCTGGAATCTGTGTTGGGGTTACCCATAACCAGCTCTGGAATCTCCACCCCCTCTTCATAACCAGCTCTGGAATCTGTGTTCTTTCCCACTCCACCTCTTTCCTCTGGAATCTGTTTCCCACTCCAATCCCCAGCTCTGGAATCTGTGTTGGGGTTCCCATAACCAGCTCTGGAATCCACTGTCCCCCATAACCAGCTCTGGAATCTGTGTTGGGGTCCACATAACCAGCTCTGGAATCTGTGTTGGGGTTACATAACCAGCTCTGGAATCTGTGTTCTGATGACCTCTAACCAGCTCTGGAATCTGTGTTGGGGGGACATAACCAGCTCTGGAATCTGTGTACAGGGGACATAACCAGCCCTGGAATCTGTGTACAGAGGGGGACATAACCAGCTCTGGAATCTACAGAGGGGTTGGGGTGATGACATCTACAGAGGGGGACCAGCTCTCTCTGATGATCTCTGGAATCTTACAGAGGGGGACAGGACAGGCCCATTCCTCTCTGATGACCACCCACATACCATTGTTCCCATTCCTCTCTGATGACCCACTGTCTACAGAGAGGGACAGAGAGAGCTCTGGAATCTAGCTGTTGGGTTTCACATAACCAGCTCCATCAGCCTCTGATGACCCTGGCTCCCAGCCCATTCCTCTCTGTTATGACCCCTGTCTATCTGTGTTGGAGCAAATACTAGTGTAAAGGTTATCATGGTGTGTGCTTAGGTAGATGTGTGTAAATGTGTGTGATGTACCAGGCCTTAGAAGTTTGCCCATTTGTCAGTCCTGTCAGATGGTTGTGTGTGTGTGTGTCTGTGTGTGGGACTGAGCTTGAGTGCACCAGTACTGCTTGGTGCGGTAGCAGAGAGAACAGTGTGATTTGGGTGACTGGAGTCTTTGGCAACTTTTAGGGCCTGGTAGAAATTTGTCAGGGTGCGTGCGCTTGCTTGCATAGTATTTGTGCAGATGTGTGTGACCCAGGTCCAGTTGCCATGTTTTGGTGTTCCCCTTATTCCACCCCCTCTCTCTCCCTCCCCAGGTTGGAGGAGGTGCCTCCAGTGATGACCCTGTTGCCAGACAACATCCTGCTTCCCACGGCACCAGCTGCTCCAGTTGTCCCAGGCCTCGGACCAGCAGCAGAACCTCCCCCTCCTGCTGGTCAAATTCCCATCCACCCTCCATCTGCAGTCTTTTGTTTCCACCTCCCCCTCCTTCCCACCCACCTAGACCCTTTCTGGTCCTCTCCTCCCTTCCCCTCCACCTCCCCTCTCTTTCCCACTCCACCTCCCCCACCTACCTGGACCTGGTTGTCTTCAGTCCCAGTCTGGCCCCTCCTCCACCCAGGCCCAGTGGTACCGGTCCAGTAGTCTGGCCCCCTTCCACCTACCTAGACCTGGTTGTACTGGTCCAGTAGTCTTCCCACTCCACCTCCACCTACCTAGACCTAGTCCCACCGGTCCAGTAGTCTGGCCCCTCCTCCACCACCTAGACCTAGTCTTTCCGGTCCAGTAGTCTGGTTCCCTCCACCTACCTCCCCCGGTCCAGTAGTCTTCCCCTCCACCTACCTAGACCTCCCCCCAGTAGTCTCCCACTCCACCTCCCCCCTCCACCTACCTTTCCCACCCACCGGTCTTTCCCACTCCACCACCTAGACCCTCTTTCCCGGTCCACCTCCTGGCCCTCCTTTCCCACCTAGACCACCCCCCCTCTTTCCCACTCCAGTAGTCTGGCCCCTCCCTCCACCACCTAGACCTTCCCACGGTCCAGTAGTCTGGCCCCTCTTTCCCACCTACCTAGACCCACCCCCTCTCTTCCCCTACCTAGACCTCCACCGGTCCCCTCCACCTACCTTCCCACTCCACCGGTCCCCCTCTTTCCCACTCCACCTACCAAGACCTGGTTGTCCTTCCCAGTCCAGTCTCCCCCCTCCCTCCACCTACCAAGACCTGGTTGTACCGGTCCACTCCATGTCTGGCCCCTCTCTCTTTCCCACTCCCACCACCTAGACCTCTTTCCCGGTCCAGTAGTCTGGCCCTCTCCCTCCACCTACCTAGACCTGCTCTCTCTTTCCCAGTCTGGCCCCTCCTCCCTCCACCTACCAAGACCTGGTTGGGTCCCAGTCTGGCCCCTCCCTCCACCTACCTAGACCTGGTTGAACCCATTCCAGTAGTCTCTCTGACTCCACCTACCTAGACCTCTTGAGGGGTCCAGTAGACTGGCCCATTCCCTCCACCTACCTGACCCCTGTCTCCAGTAGGGGGACAGAGACCAGCTGCCCATTCTTGTCCTCTAGATGACCCCTCCCTCCAGGGGGACCTAGTTGTTCTTGGCCCATTCCTCTCTGATGACCTACCTGTCTACAGAGGGGGACAGAGACTGGCCCATTCCTCTCTGATGACCCCTGTCTACAGAGGGGGACAGAGACAGGCCCATTCCTCTCTGATGACCTGTCTACAGAGGGGGACAGAGACAGGCCCATTCCTCTCTGATGACCCCTGTCTACAGAGGGGGACAGAGACAGGCCCCTTCCTCTCTGATGACCTCTGTCTACAGAGGGGGACAGAGACAGGCCCATTCCTCTCTGATGACCCCTGTCTACAGAGGGGGACAGAGACAGGCCCATTCCTCTCTGATGACCCCTGTCTACAGAGGGGGACAGAGACAGGCCCATTCCTCTCTGATGACCTCTGTCTACAGAGAGGGACAGAGACAGGCCCATTCCTCTCTGATGACCTCTGTCTACAGAGAGGGACAGAGACAGGCCCATTCCTCTCTGATGACCTCTGTCTACAGAGGGGGACAGAGACAGGCCCATTCCTCTCTGATGACCCCTGTCTACAGAGAGGGACAGAGACAGTTAGGTTCACTGTTAGCTGTACAGTGGATGGTTTCATAACATTAATCTATCAGCAAATACTAGTGTAAAGGTTATCATGGTGTGTTGCTTAGGTAGATGTGTGTAAATGTGTGTGATGTACCTGAAGGCCTTAGAAGTTTGGGTGGATTTATTTGTGTGTGTGTGTGTGTGTGTGTGTGTGTGTGTGTGTGTGTGTGTGAGCTTGGTGCACCAGTACCGCTTGCCGTGCGGTAGCAGAGAGAACAGTGTGATTTGGGTGACTGGAGTCTTTGGCAACTTTTAGGGCCTGGTAGAAACGCCTGGCAGGGTGTGTGCGCTTGCTTGCATAGTATTTGTGCAGATGTGTGTGACACGCAGGTGAGAGTTGCGCATGTTTTGGTGTTCCCCTTATTTCACTGGTCCCTTTCTCTCTCTCCCTCCCCAGGTTGGAGGAGGTGCCTCCAGTGATGACCCTGTTGCCAGACAACATCCTGCCCAGGTGTTGCGGCACCAGCTGCTCCAGTGTGTCCAGAAGGCCTCGGACGGGCTGGAGCAGGAGTCTGCAGAACCTGGCCCTCCTGCTGGTCAAATTCCTCATCGTCATCTGCAGGTTGGTCCTGGTGTTTCTGTAGTGGACCAGAAGTCCAGTAGTCTGGCCCCTCCCTCCACCTACCTAGACCTAGTTGTACGGTCCAGTAGTCTGGCCCCTCCCTCCACCTAGACCTAGTTGTACCGGTCCAGTAGTCTGGTACCGGTCCAGTAGTCTGGCCCCTCCCTCCACCTACCTAGACCTAGTGGTACCGGTCCAGTAGTCTGGCCCCTCCCTCCACCTACCTAGACCTAGTGGTACCGGTCCAGTAGTCTGGCCCCTCCCTCCACCTACCTAGACCTAGTGGTACCGGTCCAGTGGCCCCTCCCTCCACCTACCTAGACCTAGTGGTACCGGTCCAGTAGTCTGGCCCCTCCCTCCACCTACCTAGACCTGGTTGTACCGGTCCAGTAGTCTGGCCCCTCCCTCCACCTACCTAGACCTAGTGGTACCGGTCCAGTAGTCTGGCCCCTCCCTCCACCTACCTAGACCTAGTGGTACCGGTCCAGTAGTCTGGCCCCTCCCTCCACCTACCTAGACCTAGTTGTACCGGTCCAGTAGTCTGGCCCCTCCCTCCACCTACGTAGACCTGGTTGTACCGGTCCAGTAGTCTGGCCCCTCCCTCCACCTACCTAGACCTGGTTGTACCGGTCCAGTAGTCTGGCCCCTCCCTCCACCTACCTAGACCTGGTTGTTCTGGTCCAGTAGTCTGGCCCCTCCCTCCACCTACCTAGACCTGGTTGTTCTGGTCCAGTAGTCAGTCCCTCCATTTACCTAGACCTCTGTACCCGGTCCAGTAGTCTGGCCCCTCCCTCCACCTACCTAGACCTGGTTGTAAACCTGGTCCAGTAGTCTGGCCCTCCCTCCCTCCACCTACCTAGACCTGGTTGTACAGTCATCATGGTCCAGTAATCTGGCCCCTCCCTCCCTCCACCTACCTAGACCTGGTTGTACCGGTCCAGTAGTCTTACCATCTATTCCCTCTTTTTTTTTTTATAGTAGAAAGAACCTTGTGGTACCGGTCCAGTAGTCAAAAACCCCTCCCTCCACCTACCTAGACCTCTAATTGTAATGTCCTGGCTATTCTGGTCCCTCCCTCCTACCTACAACAGACATGACTCTAGTTGGAACCTGTCCTACTATAACAGACATGACTCTCTGTTGGAACCTGTCCACTATAACAGACATGACTCTGGTGGAACCTGTCCCTAGTAACAGACATGACTCTCCTGTTGTTACCCTCCTACTATAACAGACATGACTCTCTGTTGAACCTGTCCTACTATTCATGCCCTCTGTTGGAACCTGTCCTTAACAGACATGACTCTCTGTTGGAACCTGTCCCTACTATAGACATGACTCCTCTGTTGGAACCCTCCTACTATAACAGACATGACCTCTGTTGGAACCGGTCCTACTATAACAGACATGACTCTCTGTTGGAACCTGTCCACTATAACAGACATCTCTCTGTTGGAACCTGTCCCACTATAACAGACATGACCCTGTTGGAACCTGTCCCTCCACTATAACAGACATAGACTCTCTGTTGGAACCTGTCCCACTAGTAACTGGTCCCTACTAAAACAGACATGTTTAGTTTTCTCCTCCTGTTCCTGTCCCCTAACCAGACCTAGTCTGTTGGAACCTGTCCCTACTATAACAGACATGACTCCCTGTTGGAACCTGTCCCTACTATAACAGACATGACTCTCTGTTGGAACCTGTCCCTACTATAACAGACATGACTCTCTCTTTGGAACCTGTGGAACCTGTCCTACTATAACAGACATGACCTCCTCTCCTCTTTGTCCTAGTGTCTGTGGTTGGAACCTGTCCCTACTATAACAGACATGACTCTCCTCTGTTGGAACCTGTCCCTACTATAACAGACATGACTCTCTGTTGGAACCTGTCCCTACTAAAACAGACATGACTCTCCTCTCTGTCCACCTACTCTGTACTGTGTGTTGGAACCTGTCCTACTATAACAGACATGACTCTCTCTCTGGAACATGTCCTACGGTCTCTAACAGTGACCTCTGTTGGAACCTGTCCTACTATAACAGACATGACTCTCTCTGTCCCTACTAACAGACATGACTCTCTGTTGGAACCTGTCCCTACTATAACAGACATGACTCTCTGTTGGAACCTACTATAACAGACATGTCCTGTTACCTGTATAACAGACATGACTCTCTGTTGGAACCTGTCCCTACTATAACAGACATGACTCTCTGTTGGAACCTGTCCCTACTATAACAGACATGACTCTCTCTGTTGTTACCTGTCCCTACTATAACAGACATGACTCTCTCTGTTGGAACCTGTCACTACTATAACAGACATGACTCTCTCTCTGTTGGAACCTGTCCCTACTATAACAGACATGACTCTCTGTTGGAACCTGTCCCTACTATAACAGACATGACTCTCTGTTGGAACCTGTCCCTACTATAACAGACATGACTCTCTGTTGGAACCTGTCCCTACTATAACAGACATGACTCTCTCTGTTGGAACCTGTCCCTACTATAACAGACATGACTCTCTCTGTTGGAACCTGTCCCTACTATAACAGACATGACTCTCTGTTGGAACCTGTCCCTACTATAACAGACATGACTCTCTGTTGGAACCTGTCCCTACTATAACAGACATGACTCTCTGTTGGAACCTGTCCCTACTATAACAGACATGACTCTCTGTTGGAACCTGTCCCTACTATAACAGACATGACTCTCTGTTGGAACCTGTCCCTACTATAACAGACATGACTCTCTGTTGGAACCTGTCCCTACTATAACAGACATGACTCTCTCTCTGTTGGAACCTGTCCCTACTATAACAGACATGACTCTCTGTTGGAACCTGTCCCTACTATAACAGACATGACTCTCTGTTGGAACCTGTCCCTACTATAACAGACATGACTCTCTGTTGGAACCTGTCCCTACTATAACAGACATGACTCTCTCTGTTGGAACCTGTCCCTACTATAACAGACATGACTCTCTCTGTTGGAACCTGTCCCTACTATAACAGACATGACTCTCTGTTGGAACCTGTCCCTACTATAACAGACATGACTCTCTCTGTTGGAACCTGTCCCTACTATAACAGACATGACTCTCTGTTGGAACCTGTCCCTACTATAACAGACATGACTCTCTCTCTGTTGGAACCTGTCCCTACTATAACAGACATGACTCTCTGTTGGAACCTGTCCCTACTATAACAGACATGACTCTCTCTATTGGAACCTGTCCCTACTATAACAGACATGACTCTCTGTTGGAACCTGTCCCTACTATAACAGACATGACTCTCTGTTGGAACCTGTCCCTACTATAACAGACATGACTCTCTGTTGGAACCTGTCCCTACTATAACAGACATGACTCTCTGTTGGAACCTGTCCCTACTATAACAGACATGACTCTCTCTGTTGGAACCTGTCCCTACTATAACAGACATGACTCTCTGTTGGAACCTGTCCCTACTATAACAGACATGACTCTCTCTGTTGGAACCTGTCCCTACTATAACAGACATGACTCTCTGTTGGAACCTGTCCCTACTATAACAGACATGACTCTCTCTCTGTTGGAACCTGTCCCTACTATAACAGACATGACTCTCTCTGTTGGAACCTGTCCCTACTATAACAGACATGACTCTCTGTTGGAACCTGTCCCTACTATAACAGACATGACTCTCTGTTGGAACCTGTCCCTACTATAACAGACATGACTCTCTCTGTTGGAACCTGTCCTCTACTATAACAGACATGTCTCTCTGTTGGAACCTGTCCCTACTATAACAGACATGACTCTCTCTGTTGGAACCTGTCCCTACTATAACAGACATGACTGTTGGAACCTGTCCCTACTATAACAGACATGACTCTCTCTGTTGGAACCTGTCCCTACTATAACAGACATGACTCTCTCTGTTGGAACCTGTCCCTACTATAACAGACATGACTCTCTCTGTTCATGTCTACTATAACAGACATGTCTCTCTGTGTCTATGACATGACTCTCTCTCTGTTGGAACCTGTCCCTACTATAACAGACATGACTCTCTCTGTTGGAACCTGTCCCTACTATAACAGACATGACTCTCTCTGTTGGAACCTGTCCCTACTATAACAGACATGACTCTCTCTCATGGATCGGTCTCTCTGTGTCTGTGTGTTGGAACCTGTCACTACTTTAACAGGCTATAACTTTCTCTCTCTGCAGGAACCTGTCCAATGTGGAGGAGATTGGCACCTGCTCCTACATCAACCATGTCATTACCATGACAACGCTCTACATCCAGCAGGTCTGATTCCTCTCCCCTTTCTCAACCCTCCTCTCCCCCTTTCTCCACCCTCCTCTCCCCCTTTATCCACCCTCTTCTCTCACTTTTTCCACCCTCTTCTCCCCCTTTATCCACCCTCTTCTCCGCCTTTATCCACCCTCTTCTCCCCCTTTATCCACCCTCTTCTCCCCCTTTATCCACCCTCTTCTCCCCCTTTATCCACCCTCTTCTCCCCCTTTATCCACCCTCCTCTCCCCTTTATCCACCCTCTTCTCCACCCCTTCTCCCCCTTTATCCACCCTCTTCTCCCCCTTTATCCACCCTCTTCTCCCCCTTTATCCACCCTCTTCTCCCACTTTATCCACCCTCTTCTCCTCACTTTATCCACCCTCTTCTCTCACTTTATCCACCCTCTTCTCTCACTTTATCCACCCTCTTCTCCCACTTTATCCCCTCTTCCTTTCTCTTCTCCCCCTTTATCCACCCTCCTCTCCCCCTATCATCGCCTTCCTGACTCTGTTTCCTTTTTTTAGCATGTCACAATGATTAAGTTTATTTTTTTAGCATGTCACAATGATTAAGTTTGTTTTTTAGCATGTCACAATGATTAAGTTTGTTTTTTAGCATGTCACAATGATTAAGTAGGTACATTCCCGTGAGATTACACATTCCTGTGTGTGTGTCTTCTAGCCTCACCATGCTCTCTCCTACAGCTGAAGAGTAAGACCAAGGAGAAGGAGATGGTGGACCAGACTCAGGCCGAGGAGTTTGTCCGCCACTCTCTGGCCTTCTGCGAGAGCCTGTACGACCCCTACCGGAACTGGAGACATCGCACCTGCGGGATACACTAAGTCGCTAACTCTAGCAGAGTTTGTTTATTTGATTTATTATTCTTTATTTAACCAGGGAAGTCACAATGAGATTGACATTTATTTGTCAAGAAAGCTCTGGAGCAGACAGTGAACAATGTTCCCCAAACATCTCCTGATGTGACCCCAGCCAGTCCACTTAGTCCATCTATTTGATCTTTTCCAGTACCTGATTGACCTTAACTTATCATAGATCGTGTGACCTTCTTAACTTATCATAGATCGTGTGACATTCTTAACTTATCATAGATTGTGTGACCTTCTTAACTTAACATAGATCGGGGGACCTTAACTGAACATAGATCGGGGGACCTTAACTGAACATAGATCGGGTGACCTTAACTTAACATAGATCGGGTGACCTTAACTTATCATAGATCGGGTGACCTTCTTAACTTACCATGGATCGGGTGACCTTCTTAACTTATCATGGATCGGGTGACCTTCTTAACTTATCATGGATCGGGTGACCTTCTTAACTTATCATGGATCGGGTGACCTTCTTAACTTATCATGGATCGGGTGACCTTAACTTATCATGGATGGACCTTCTTAACTTATCATAAGGTGAGCTTGATCTTATCATAGATGGTGCGATGGATCCTTATTAACTTATTGGAACTGTAGTAGATCCACAGTGTGATTGGTTGAGCCAGTAAGGGGAGGACGACTCATAATAATAGATGGTCTGTAGATAGTACAGGACTAGACTGTAGTAATAATAGACTCATAATAATAGATGGAACTGTAGTAGATCCACAGTAAGGGGAGGACAGTAAGGGGAGGATGACTCATAATAATAGATGGAACTGTAGTAGATCCACAGTAAGGGGAGGAGGATGATCCTCATAATAATAGATGGAACTGTAGTAGATCCACAGTAAGGGAGGATGACTCATAATAATAGATGGAACTGTAGTAGATCCACAGTAAGGGGAGGACGACTCATAATAATAGATGGAACTGTAGTAGATCCACAGTAAGGGGAGGACTGTAGTAGAGACTCATAATAATAGATGGAACTGTAGTAGATCCACAGTAAGGGGAGGACGACTCATAATAATAGATGGAACTGTAGTAGATCCACAGAATGGAGTGAATGGAGATCCACGTGTTTGACCATTCCATAATTCCAGCCATCATAGATGGAACTGTAGTAGATCCACAGTAAGGGGAGGACGACTCATAATAATAGATGGAACTGTAGTAGATCCACAGTAAGGGGTGTAAGGGCTCTGGGTACTGGAGGAAGGGTAGTAGATAACCACAGTGGGTAGGAGGAAGCACTCATAATAATAATGGAACTGTAGTAGATCCACAGTGGCGATCATAATAATAGATGGAACTTAGTAGATCCACAGTAAGGGGATGGTCATAATAATAGATGGAACTGTAGTAGATCCACAGTAAGGGGAAAACACTCATCGTAATAGATGGCTTGAATGTTGTAGTTTCTTCACAGTAAGCTCGGCTTGGTTTACCATAATTAGTATGGAACTATAGTTTTTCCACAGTCCAAGGGGAGGTGACTCATAATAATAGATGGAACTGTAGTAGATCCAAGTAAGTGAGGACGTGGAACTGTAGTAGATAATAGATGGAACTGTAGTAAACCCTCCACAGCAGTGAGGACTGCTCATAATAATAGATGGAACAGAGTTTGGACAGTAAGGGGGGGTCATAATAATAGATGGAACTTTTCTGACACCGTGTGTTTTGAACTGTAGTAGATCTCCAGGGACCAGCGGAGTACAGTGGAGAATAGCAGACAGAAACACAAAGCAGATCCTCTCACCGTGGAGATGGTTTGACTCATTCTTCTACTGTGAGTTTGATTTCTTTTTCAAGCTGTAGTAGATCCACAGTAAGGGGAGGACGGATGGAACTGTAGTTTGTCCATAATAGATGGAACTGTAGTAGATCCACAGTAAGGGGGTCGACTCATAATAATAGATGGAACTGTGTAGTCATTAACAGTAGTGAATGAGGAAGCTCATAATAATAGATGGAACTGTAGTAGATCCACAGTAAGGGAAAACGACTCATAATAGATGGAACTGTAGTAGATCCACAGCTAAGATGGGAGGACGCCTCATAATAATAGATGGAACTGTAGTAGATCCACAGTAAGGGGAACGACTCATAATAAGAGCTGGAACTGTAGTAGATCCACAGTAAGGGGAACGCCTCATAATAAGAGCTGGAACTCTAGTTCCTCTCCCAGCTTATGTCTGGAATGGGAACAGTTTGATACCATTAATCAGAGCTCCACTCATCTTTTCACTCTCCCAGCTGGGTACTAGGAACAGCCTAACCCCCTCTCGTGGGTACTGAAGCACCAGATACAACGCTCTTAGGATCTGGCCTCTGGAACTTCTGAAAACACTGCAATCCCCTGGAGCTCTGGTTTACCTGAATGGAACAGTGTTGGTTCTAATCCTGTGCTAAACCCTCAGCAGTGTTCCTGCTCACAGACACCAGACAGAGTTTGGACAGGGGGTCTTTGCCCTCTCCCAGCTTAGGAACAGCCAGCAGCTCCTCCCCATCAGTTATCCTCTTAGCGGGGTCGTTCAGTGAGCCGTCATTCTGAATGAGGAAGCCTCTCTTTCCTCTCCCAGTTAGGAACAGCCTCCCCTCAGAGCTCCACTCTCTTTCCTCTCCCAGCTTAGGAAACCGGAACTCAGAAGCACCAGATACCCTCAGGAGCTCCAGCTCCTCTCTTTCCTCTCCCAGCTTAGGAACAGCCTCCCCTCAGAGCTCCACTCTCTTTCCTCTCCCAGCTTAGGAACAGCCTCCCCTCAGAGCTCCACTCTCTTTCCTCTCCCAGCTTAGGAACAGCCTCCCCTCAGAGCTCCACTCTCTTTCCTCTCCCAGCTTAGGAACAGCCTCCCCTCAGAGCTCCACTCTCTTTCCTCTCCCAGCTTAGGAACAGCCTCCCTCAGAGCTCCACTCTCTTTCCTCTCCCAGCTTAGGAACAGCCACTCTCTTTCCCTCAGAGCTCCACTCTCTTTCCTCTCCCAGCTTAGGAACAGCCTCCCCTCAGAGCTCCACTCTCTTTCCTCTCCCAGCTTAGGAACAGCCTCCCCTCAGAGCTCCACTCTCTTTCCTCTCCCAGCTTAGGAACAGCCTCCCCTCAGAGCTCCACTCTCTTTCCTCTCCCAGCTTAGGAACAGCCTCCCCTCAGAGAAAACTCCACTCTCTTTCCTCTCCCAGCTTAGGAACAGCCTCCCCTCAGAGCTCCACTCTCTTTCCTCTCCCAGCTTAGGAACAGCCTCCCC
This sequence comes from Oncorhynchus masou masou, assembly GCF_036934945.1. Taxonomy (NCBI): domain Eukaryota; kingdom Metazoa; phylum Chordata; class Actinopteri; order Salmoniformes; family Salmonidae; genus Oncorhynchus; species Oncorhynchus masou. Next base: position 8,975,789 of record NC_088218.1, on the reverse strand, counting down.
TCAGAGCTCCACTCTCTTTCCTCTCCCAGCTTAGGAACAGCCTCCCCTCAGAGCTCCACTCTCTTTCCTCTCCCAGCTTAGGAACAGCCTCCCCTCAGAGCTCCACTCTCTTTCCTCTCCCAGCTTAGGAACAGCCTCCCCTCAGAGCTCCACTCTCTTTCCTCTCCCAGCTTAGGAACAGCCTCCCCTCAGAGCTCCACTCTCTTTCCTCTCCCAGCTTAGGAACAGCCTCCCCTCAGAGCTCCACTCTCTTTCCTCTCCCAGCTTAGGAACAGCCTCCCCTCAGAGCTCCACTCTCTTTCCTCTCCCAGCTTAGGAACAGCCTCCCTCAGAGCTCCACTCTCTTTCCTCTCCCAGCTTAGGAACAGCCTCCCCTCAGAGCTCCACTCTCTTTCCTCTCCCAGCTTAGGAACAGCCTCCCCTCAGAGCTCCACTCTCTTTCCTCTCCCAGCTTAGGAACAGCCTCCCCTCAGAGCTCCACTCTCTTTCCTCTCCCAGCTTAGGAACAGCCTCCCTCTGAGCTCCACTCTCTTTCCTCTCCCAGCTTAGGAACAGCCTCCCCTCAGAGTTCCACGCTGTCTTTCCTTCCTCACTCTATTCTTCCTCATACCTCTGACTCTTTCAGTCCTCTCACTCTATCCCAGATGAATCCAGTCTTTGTGTCCTCTCCTTAGTCTATTTGCCAGGCTGTCCAGATCAGCCTGATAGTGAACGGTGGCTGTCTGGGCCTCTGGCGACAGCGGCCATCTTGGAACAAACAGCCTCTCTTTGTGTCTGTGGTTTCTGTCAACACCACAGAGAGAACTCTTCAGCTCCAGCCAGTCGCCTCAAGGCCACTCCAGCAACCTGCCACAGTGTGCGCGCACGCGTGTGTGTTAGCGCATGCCCGTGTGTGTGTTAGCGCATGCCCGTGTGTGTGTGTAAAGTGTGGGAGGCTCCGAGAGGATATGACTGGTACAGTAGAGTGAGGAATAGTGTGTGGAAGAAATGGGGAGGGTGACGAGGTGTGTGTGTGTGTGGGGGACGGGGTGTGTGTGTGGGGGACGAGGTGTTTGTGTGTGTGGGGGACGGGGTGTGTGTGGGGGGACGGGGGTGTGTGTGTGTGTGGGGGACGAGGTGTGTGTGTGTGGGACGACGACGAGTGTGTGTGTGTGTGGGGGGGGGGGACGGGACCATCTGTCTTGTCTGGGATCATTGGTTCTGACCTAGCTTTATCCCTCTGGGATTGGTTTGCTTCTGTCTGGGGTTGGCCTGTAGAGGGAACGGTGCTGACCTGGGAGGCCATGCTGCTGCTGCTGCTCACTGGGATGTGTTGACAGATGAGTTACTGTATGACTGAAAAGACTGGCCCCAAGGGAACATGATAGAGACTGTGTGTCTGTGGGCATGTGTGTGTGCATGTCACGGTGTGTGTGATGCGTGTGCGACTGTGTGCATGTGAGTGAATGAATGTACTGTTTGTATGAGCGAGACAGGCAGCCGTTCAAGAGGCCGTTCTCAGCACCAGACCAGACTGAGATGGAGCCATTCAAGAGTTCTCTCAGCAGCAGACCAGACTGAGATGGAGCCATTCAAGAGGCCGTTCTCTCAGCACCAGACCAGACTGAGATGGAGCCATTCAAGAGGCCGTTCTCTCAGCACCAGACCAGACTGAGATGGAGCCATTCAAGAGGCCGTTCTCTCAGCAGCAGACCAGACTGAGATGGAGCCATTCAAGAGGCCGTTCTCTCAGCAGCAGACCAGACTGAGATGAGATGGAGGCCGTTCTCTCAGCACCAGACCAGACTGAGATGGAGCCATTCAAGAGGCCGTTCTCTCAGCAGCAGACCAGACTGAGATGGAGCCATTCAAGAGGCCGTTCTCTCAGCACCAGACCAGACTGAGATGGAGCCATTCAAGAGGCGTTCTTCAGCACCAGACCAGACTGAGATGGAGCCATTCAAGAGGCCGTTCTCAGCACCAGACCAGACTGAGATGGAGCTATTCAAGAGGCCGTTCTCTCAGCACCAGACCAGACTGAGATGGAGCTATTCAAGAGGCCGTTCTCTCAGCAGCAGACCAGACTGAGATGGAGCTATTCAAGAGGCCGTTCTCTCAGCAGCAGACCAGACTGAGATGGACTATTCAGACTGAGATGGAGCTATTCAAGAGGCCGTTCTCTCAGCACCAGACCAGACTGAGATGGAGCCATTCAAGAGGCCGTTCTCTCAGCAGCAGACCAGACTGAGATGGAGCCATTCAAGAGGCCGTTCTCTCAGCAGCAGACCAGACTGAGATGGAGCCATTCAAGAGCACCAGACCAGACTGAGATGGAGCCATTCAAGAGGCCGTTCTCTCAGCAGCAGACCAGACTGAGATGGAGCCATTCAAGAGGCCGTTCTCTCAGCACCAGACCAGACTGAGATGGAGCTATTCAAGAGGCCGTTCTCTCAGCAGCAGACCAGACTGAGATGGAGCTATTCAAGAGGCCGTTCTCTCAGCAGCAGACCAGACTGAGATGGAGCCATTCAAGAGGCCGTTCTCTCAGCACCAGACCAGACTGAGATGGAGCTATTCAAGAGGCCGTTCTCTCAGCACCAGACCAGACTGGCCTCATGTTGTGGGTGTTATATTTGCATAGTTAACAAAACAGCCACAGTGTTCCATATCCACTGACTGTTGTGTGTTTCAGAGTGCTTCCAGGAGAGTGAACACCTTAAGGACAGTCTGAAATGCTGTCTGTTACACCTGTTTGGAGCCATTGTGGCAGGGGGACAGGTGAGAATCAAGATGCACTCTTTTACACCCTACACCCTACACTATCCCCTACACCCTACACTACACCCTACACTACACCCTACACTACACCCTACACTATCCCCTACACTACACCCTACACTACACCCTACACTACACCCTACACTACACCCTACACTATCCCCTACACTACACTACACCCTACACTATCCCCTACACCCTACACTACACCCTACACTATCCCCTACCCCTACACTACTACACCCTACACTATCCCCTACACCCTACACTACACCCTACACTACACCCTACACTACACCCTACACACTACCTACACTACACCCTACACACTACACCCTACACTACACCCTACACTATCCCCTACACCTAAAGTCATGTGACCACTACACTACACTACTACACCATCTACACTAAAGTCATGTGACCCTACACCATACAGCATATCCCCTACACCCTACACTCACAGCATACCCCTACACTATCCCCTACACCATCCCCTAGTCACTATCCCCTACACCCTACACATATAAAGTCATGTGACCCTACACACCCTACACTCATGTACACCCTACACCATCCCCATATAAAGTCACACCCTACACTATCCCCACACACCCTACACACATTTGACCCTACACTATCCCAGCATATAAAGTCATGTGACCCTACACATCCCCTAAAGTCACCCTACACATCCCCATATAAAGTCATGTTTGCCACATGAGAACACTTTATTTTTATAACCAGTTAACCTACAACTATCCCAAAGCTGCGACAAAAACACCCTACACTATCCCAGTCTAACACCCTATGTACACAAATGTAGGGAGTTTAAATAATAGGCGCGAGAGGCTAAATAATTACCCTACACATTAACACTGGAGTACACCCTACACTATTTACACCACACTACACTACACCATCCCCTATACTACACCCTACACTATCCCCTACACCCTACACTATGGTGACCAATGACAACACTATCCCAGCATATAAAGTCATGTGACCCAACACCATCACAGCATATAAAGTCATGTGACCCTACACCATCACAGCATATAAAGTCATGTGACCCTACACCATCCCAGCATATAAAGTCATGTGAAAATGGATAAATACAACAATTTCCTCATCAATCTATACAATTCCCCACAATGACAGTGAAAACGTTGTTTTTTTAAAGAAATATAATTAAAAATATAAACAAATACGTTATTTACATAACTATTCAGAACCTTTGCAATGAGACTCGAGATTGAGCTCAGGTGCATCCTCTTTCAATTGATCATCCTTGAGATGTTTCTACAACTTGATTGGAGTCCACCTGTGGTAAATTCAATTGATTGGACATGATTTGGAAAGGCACACACCTGTCTATATAAGGTCCCAGAGTTGACAGTGCAAGTCAGAGCAAAAACCAAGCCATGAGTTTGAAGCAATTGTCCGTAGAGTTCCGAGACAGGATTGTGTCGAGGCACTTATGTGGGGAAGGGTACCAAAACATTTCTGCAGCATTGAAGGTCCTAAAGAACACAGTGGCCTCCATCATTCTTAAATGGAAGAAGTTTGGAACCACCAGCATCCCAGAGTCGCCTCTTCACTGTTGACGTTGAGACTGGTGTTTTGCGGGTGCTATTTAATGAAGCTGCCAGTTGAGGACTTGTGAGGTGTCTGTTTCTCAACTAGACACTAATGTACTTGTCCTCTTGCTCAGTTGTGCACTGGGGCCTCCCACTCTTTCTATTCTGGTTAGGGCCAGTTTACGCTGTTCTGTGAAGGGAGTAGTACACAGCGTTGTACGAGATCTTCAGTTTCTTGGCAATTTCTTGCATGGAATAGCCTTCACTTCTCAGAACAAGAATAGACTGACAAGTTTCAGAAGAAAGGTCTTTGTTTCAAACCCACAAATGCTGATGCTCCAGATACTCAACTAGTTTAAAGAAGGCCAGTTTTATTGCTTCTTTAATCAGGACAACAGTTTTCAGCTGTGCTAACATAATTGCAAAAGGTTTTCTAATGATCAGTTAGCCTTTTAAAATGATCAAATTGGATTAGCTAACACAACGTGCCATTGGAACACAGGAGTGATGGTTGCTGATAATGGGCCTCTGTACGCCTATGTAGATATTCCATTAAAAATCATCCGTTTCCAGCTACAATACTCATTTACCACATTAACAATGTCTACACGGTATTTCTGACCAATTTGATGTTATTTTAATGGACAAAAAATGTACTTTCAAAAACGAGGACATTTTTAAGTGACCCCAAACTTTTGAATGGTCGTGTATGTGAGAGTGGATTGTCAGACTTCACTAGCATGAAACTAAATACAGGCACAGACTGTGTGTGGAAAATGATATATGACTGAGACTCTCTCTAATACCACATTGCAGAGTTATGTGCATCCTTTCAAGCACACCCTTCTCATTAACCTGTGGTGAGTTATTCACATTTTTTTATGATTAAATAAGGTTTTATATGTAAGATGGTTAAATAAAGAGCTAAATTATTGATGATTATTATTATTTGTGCCCTGGTCCTATAAGAGCTCTTTGTCACTTCCCACGAGCCGGGTTGTGACAAAAACTCACACTCATTCTTATGTTTAATAAATGTATTGTATAGTGTGTGTGTGTGTGACAGGCTTACAATGATGGCAGAAAACAATATTTGAGAGTGCGCTGACCCTGGTGCTAGAGCTAGAGGGGGTACGCAGCTGGAGGTTGAATGTTTGAAGGGGTACAAGACTATTCAAAGTGTGGGAGACCACTGCCCCAAAAAATTTGAGTCTGTAATCGCTGCCTAAGGTTGCTTCAACAAAGTACTGAGTAAAGGGTCTGAATACTTACATAAATGTGATAAATCTGTTTTTTATTTGAAGTAAATTTGCAAACATTTCTAAACCTGTTTTTACTTTGTCATTATGTGGTTTTGTGTGTAGATTGATGAGGGGGTAAAAAAACTATTTGAATCAATTTTAGAATTAGGCGGTAACGGAACAATGTGTCAAATTCAAAGGTTCTGAATACTTTCCGAATGCACTGTAGCAGCACGCAATGGTCCTCATTTACACTGTGGTATATACCATCCTTTAAACTGTAGAGCACGCAATGGTCCTCATTTACACTGTGGTAAATACCACCCTTTAAACTGTAGAGCACGCAATGGTCCTCATTTACACTGTGGTATATACCACCCAATGGTCCTCATTTACACTGTGGTATATACCATCCTTTAAACTGTAGAGCACGCAATGGTCCTCATTTACACTGTGGTATATACCATCCTTTAAACTGTAGAGCACGCAATGGTCCTCATTTACACTGTGGTATATACCACCCTTTAAACTGTAGAGCACGCAATGGTCCTCATTTACACTGTGGTATATACCATCCTTTAAACTGTAGAGCACGCAATGGTCCTCATTTACACTGTGGTATATACCACCCTTTAAACTGTAGCAGGACATTTAGTGGTATATACCATCCTTTAAACTGTAGCAGGACATTTAGTGGTATATACCATCCTTTAAACTGTATTAGGACATTTAGTGGTATATACCATCCTTTAACCTGGAGCAGGACATTTAGTGGTATATACCACCCTTTAAACTGTAGCAGGACATTTAGTGGTATATAACCATCCTTTAAACTGTAGCAGGACATTTAGTGGTATATAACCATCCTTTAAACTGTAGCAGGACATTTAGTGGTATATACCATCCTTTAAACTGTAGCAGGACATTTAGTGGTATATAACCACCCTTTAAACTGTAGCAGGACATTTAGTGGTATATAACCACCCTTTAAACTGTAGCAGGACATCTGCTTGTGAATGCTTTCTGAAGCATGTAGAGGTCGTAGAAAGCGTTTATGAAGGCTCCCTCCCTCCCTCCACAGCGTAATGCTCTACTAGCCATCTCCCCAGCCACCATGGAGGTTCTGCTGCGTGTGCTGGGGGACTATGAGGGGGGAGACATGGACGGGGAGGACTGGGACAGTGAGGCTCCAGACCGGAAGTCCCTGCTCACCCTGGGCTGTCTGAGGGAGGTGGTCCACTCCCTCCTGGCCAGCAGCTCAGACCAACGCCAGGTCACTAGAATTATATATATTTTTTTTTAACATAGATTGCTTTTCTTTTCCCAGATCAATAAATTGCAGTTAACAATAGTTTAGGAACTTTCACAAATCCTAGTTAAAAAAATCTAATCATTCATGATAGTAATAGAATACAATTTCATATTGGTCACTCTAAAAGCAGGTCAGTGCTTTTAGAGTGACCAGTAGTGTGTGCGTGTGTGTGTGTGTGTGTGTATGTACTGCTATACAAACAAGTCATAAAGCATGATTTACATTATTCATTATTAACGTTGGTTTCTGCATGTGACTGACGAGGCTTCTTCTTTCCAAACTGAGACCTTGAAACTGGGATACTCTTTTTGGTTCCCAGAACAATGTTCTGGGAGTACTGCCAATTGGTCTGAGGAGGTCACAGTCACCAGCACAAACCAAGATAAAGTTAGAGTCGATGCTATCTCTTCAGACAACGTCATTTATACTCACACTATTTAGGGAAGAGGGTGTTGTTCTGACAAGAGCCAGACGGTTGACTTTATAATGTTTTTATCTTCAGATTTTATAAATAATGTGTATATTGTCGATTTCAATTGGCTGAATCGATTTGCTAATGTAGCTTATTTGAAATGTAATAAAATAACATTCCTTCATTCATACAGGTGGAGATCGGCTCGGTGCTGGAGAACTACTTCAAACTGCTCAACTCTGATCCGGCGGCAGCGGCCGTGCAGCAAGGGGTCAAAGGTCATAAGGTGCTGGGCCGCCACTGGGAGAGCCGCTTCGTAGCGCTGCAGGTGCACATGCTAGGTGAGTGACCGAACCCGGATTGTCATGTACGCCACAAAGCTGCAATAGCCCACTGAGCTAAAGCCTAGGCATTAGCTCAGGAAACTAACGCAAGTCTTTACGTCTCAGACAAGGTTACTCTTTATACCAGTGTGGTTTACTGAACTACTTCCATTACCACTAGCACCTAGTATAGGTTGAGTGTTGACCACTGTCACCTGACTTCTGATTTCCATGATTTATGAAGCACTTAGAGAGAGGCCTTTTATAAATAGTTTATGAAGGCTCTCTCTCTCTCCTCCTCTCTTTCCCCTTATCGCTCTCTCATATCCCATTCCCCTTCTTCTCCTGTGTCTGTGACCTCCAGACACTATCAGGGATATGTTCCTGTGTTCGGACCGTCCCGTCCTGCAGGCCATCTTCCTCAACAGCAACTGCTTCGAGCACCTGACACGCCTCCTACAGAACAGCAAGGTATGGTCTCGCTCAGCCCTGGCACAAAGGACGTTGAACATGAGGATTGGGGGGGCGCGTCTTAGCCTACTGTTTACTGTGTGTGTTTTTCCTCAGCGTATCAAGGCAACCCTGTCCAGGAAGCATAGTGTTACCTTACACTGTGTGTGAGCCATTCAATACAGGCTCACTGTGCATGTTATGACTTTACCTCCCCACTTAGTGCTGGAGCACTTAGGTACCACTAACCCCCCCACCCAGCCCCTCTGTAAGTCACAACCTTTACCTTCTGACCCCCATCCACCACTCTTTTCTCTCTCCCTCACCCTGCCCCCCCCCCCCCCCACCACGTCCTGTTGTTGGTTCAACTCTGCAGCTGGTTAATGCTAGGTGCACGACAGCAGAGAAGGACCAGAAAGATTTCACCAACAGGTTACTGACAGTGACAGGAGAGAGTGACACCCAGGTATACTGCCACCCTGTCACCACCGTCACTCATGCTATCGTCACCGCCATCCCCGTCAAGATGGCCACTCCATGACAAGATGTACATCTGTGCTGCCCTGTCGTCAGAATCAATCAATCAATCAATCAATCAATCAATTAAGCAGTCACTCAATCAAGCAGTCAATCAATAAATTAAGCTGTCTCTCAAGCTCTCATTCAATAAATTAAGCAGTTACTAAATTAAGCAGTTACTCAATCAAGCAATCAATCAATTAAGATGTCTATCAAACTGCCAATAAATTAAGCTGTCAATCTGTCATTCAATCAATCAAGCAGTCTGTCAAGCTGTACTTCAATCAATTAAGCAGTCTTTACAGTAACATTTGTCTGAAATTACTTCAAAGTAACTTTTATAGAATGTAGCCCGATCTCCAAAAGGCAACAACATCACCTGCAGTGTGTGGTCAAACCGCCCCCCCCTGTTCAGTGTTATTCACCTGGCCTCCCCTGCACTCACAAACACTCACTGGTACCCTTTAATGTAGTTTTGCAGTGTTCTCTTGACATACAGTGGTCTGTAGTGTGTCTCTTGGTCTGTAGTGTGCTTTAGTCACCTGTAGTGAATCATCTGTAGGCAGACACTCACCTGTTGGTCTGGTTATCATGCGGCCAGGTGATTTCACACACTCTACAAAGTATTCCTTTGTAGTCAGGCAGAGTTTGAGCACCTGTAATCCGATACTCCGACTCTGTGTAATGGCCACCCATGGTTACCTAGCAACCTGACCACAGTCAGACCTATGCTGTCTCCTCTCCTATAGGTCAGCTGCGGAATGAATGAATGAAGAGGAAATACTTTATTCATCCATTATCCTTACAGTCCACAGACATGTTTTGTTTTATTACCCAACCTGAGACACACACACACACACACACACACACACACACACACACACACACACACACAATGAAAGGTTGGTGGTTCGAATACTCGACCCGTGAAGGTGAAAATCTGTCTGTGTCCTTGAGGAACGTACTTAACCCTAGTTTGCTCCAGGGGTGCCTTACTACTATGGCTGACCCTGTAAAACAACACATTTCACTGCACCTTTTTGTTGTTAACTCAACAAAAAAAGAAACGTTCTCTCACTGTCAACTGCGTTTATTTTCAGCAAACTCAACATGTGTAAATATTTGTATGAACATAACAAGATTAAACAACTGAGACACAAACTGAACAAGTTCCACAGACATGTGACTAACATAAATTGAATAATGTGTCCCTGAACAAAGGGGGGTCAAAATCAAAAGTTACAGTCAGTATCTGGTGTGGCCACCAGCTGCATTAAGTACTGCAGTGGAATCTCCTCCTCATGGACTGCACCAGATTTGCCAGTTCTTTCTGTGAGATGTTACCCCACACTTCCACCAAGGCACCTGCAAGTTCCTGGGCATTTCTGGAGGGAATGGCCCTAGCCCTCACCCTCTGATCCAACAGGTCCCAGACGTGCTCAATGGGATTGAGATCTGCACTCTTCGCTGGCCTTGTCTTGCAGGAAATCACACACAGAATGAGCAGTATGGCTGGTGGCATTGTCATGCTGCAGGGTCATGTCAGGATGAGCCTGCAGGAAGGGTACCACATGAGGGAGGAGGATGTCTTCCCATCCCTGGACCCTCCACCTCCAAATCGATCCTGCTCCAGAGTACAGGCCTCTGTGTAACACTCATTCCTTCGATAAATGCAAATCCGACCAGCCACCCCTGGTGAGACAAAACCGTGACTCGTCAGTGAAGAGCACTTTTTGCCAGTCCTGTCGGGTCCAGCGACGATGGGTTTGTGCCCGTAGGCGATGTTGTTGCTAGTGATGTCTGGTGAGAACCTGCCTTACAACAGGCCTACAAGCCCTCAGTCCAGCCTCTCGCAGCCTATTGCGGATAGTCTGAGCACTGATGGAGGGATTGTGCGTTCCTGGTGTAACTCGGGCAGTTGTTGTTGCCATCCTGTACCTGTCCCGCAGGTGTGATGTTTGGATGTACCAATCCTGTGCAGGTGTTGTTACATGTGGTCTGCCACTGCGAGGACGGTCAGCTGTCCGTTCTGTCTCCCTGTAGAGCTGTCTTAGGTGTCTCACAGTACAGACATTGCAATTTATTGCCCTGGCCACATCTGCAGTCCTCATGCCTCCTTGCAGCATGCCTAAGACATGTTCACTCAGATGAGCTGGGACCCTAGGCATCTTTCTTTTGGTGTTTTTCAGAGTCAGTAGAAAGGCCTCTTTAGTGTCCTAAGTTTTCATAACTGTGACCTTAATTGCCTACCGTCTGTAAGCTGTTAGTGTCTTAACGACCGTTCCACAGGTGCATGTTCATTAATTGTTTATGGTTCATTGAACAAGCATAGGGAAACAATGTTTAAACCCTTTACAATGAAGATCTTTGAAGTTATTGGGATTTTTACGAATTATCTTCGAAAGACAGGGTCCTGAAAAGGGGACGTTTCTTTTTTTTCGTTGCTGAGTTTATGTGAAACATCAAATAACTGTCTGCACGCATTAAAACCACCATGACGCATTAAAACCCCCATGACGCAGTAAAGACTTAGAGTAGACTGTTGGTTTACAGAGCGAAGCTACAGTACAATGAGAAGAACTAATCAGCTAGTTGTCCTGTCGTGGAGTGGTCTCTTGTTCTCTCTTGTTGCTACCCATCATTCATTCATCTTCCTTTTCCTCGTGTCATTCTTCTACCCTCTTCTGTTTCCTCCCTTATGACATCTTCCCCTCCCTCCCTCCCTCCCTGTTGGTTTTCTCTGCTGGCGTCATGTGGGTTTCCAAATGGAATGCTGTCACCTCATCTGTCTCGTGTTACCATGGAGACCGTGGCTCGTGTCTTGATTGACGTCCATGGCCGAGGTGGTCTGAACATCTGTCTGAGATATATATTTCTGTGGGTTTTATTTTCTGTTTATTTTCTTTCACCACGGACAGATCCTCTCCAGCCGGTCCGAGACACACTGAATGTTGTACACTCCGTTAAAGGGAGAGAAAAGAACGATTTGGAGAAGGGCAGAGCTGGACAGAGGATGTGTGTGGGTGTGTGTGAGGCTACTTTGAGCCAGTGTGTCTGTCGACGGGAGGAAGCGTTCCTCCTCCGTGTGTGTTGGTGTTCCTCTGTGTGAAGGAGAGAGGAATATATATTCTTCAAATATTGTGTTTTGGTGAGCCCTCAGAGCTTCCTGCTCCAGAGAGTACTATGATATTAGTGAGACAATGACTCTTGACGGGAAAAGTCCATTTTTCCTGGTGTTGTCTGGAGCAGAAAGGCCTGACGTGTCTGTTTTCTCTTTATATCAAGAGCTATAAGAGCAATGAGCACTTACACTGCAGCATCTGTCCACGGATAATCAGACACTAAACCTCTGCAGTGATTTACACACACACACACACACACACACACACACACACACACACACACACACACACACACACACCAACAGCCTCCTTTTATTCCTGCGAGTGGAGTGAGATATCATTAAGCATGATGTCAATGTTATAATCGGAGAATGATGATCATTCAATTATGATTTGATAAGTCATAAAAACCTTAATCATTCATTTTGTTTGCATGAAGGCAGGGATATAAAGGGGCTAGTTTCACTCACGTACAATACTGCACACACCCCCCTGAGAGGTTAAGGAAATGGGGATTGGCTCAGGAGAAAGATTGACAGGTCTGATATCGTCTCAGGTGTTTCAAGGGCGACTGGACTCTCTCGCCGTGGCAACCATCAAAGCCCTGACGACGGTGATGCACAAGTCACCTGCTGCAAAGGTGAACCACACACACACACAAAACCCTTCCAACATATCCATATATATATAGATTGATCCACACAAACAGTATTGCTAACAGTTTAGTCCCGCCCCTACAGGAGGTGTTCAAGGAGCGGATTGGCTACACTCACCTGTTTGAGGTTCTGGTCTCCCTGGGCCAGCCCTCCAGACACCTGCTGAAGGAACTGATGAATATGGTGAGGGATTCCCTCTGTCACTGGAGTTCTTCTCATATTAAAGTACAACCTATTTCCCATAGTAGATTTTACACTAACTTTTAATGCCACTGTAACACAAGGCATATTGCTTTTTTAATTTAAGACCTAAAAACAAAATGCAATAACAAGCCTTCTTACTATCTATACACTGATTACGGGCATATTGTCTTTTGGCTCATAGTCACAGGAGCATCACTCTACATGGATAATATGGTTGCATTTGGGACATTAAACCCCCTGTATATCTGTGCACTTACCCGCTATGTGTCATGTCTGCCCACTGTCCCTCTCTCCTTCCCCGCCCTCCCCTCCCTCTCAGGCTGTGGAGGGTGAACACAGCTCGGTGGGCATCCTGGGCATCAGTAACGTGGAGCCCCTGCTCCTCCTCATCCAGTGGCTCCCAGAGATGGACTCTGCTGAGCTGCAGGTGTTCACTGCCGACTGGCTGCGCCGCCTCTGCTGCATCAACCGACAGACGCGCGCCACCTGCGTCAACGCCGCCATGGCCGTGCGGCTCCTCGCCACCCTTGGGCACCACGCTCGCCTGCACCGGGCGTGCGCAGAAAGCCTTGTCAGTTTGCTAGGGTCGCTGGGGAGCCAGTCGCTGAGCGGCGGTGAGCTCCTCCAGTTACTCAGGCTTCTGAGGCCGCTGGAGCCCGGGCAGGCTCACCCGTACGTGGGCCCGGTGTTGAGGGCGGTCCTGGGCATGGTGCGGAAGCAGGGTCTGGAGAGCGCCATGCAGTACTTTGATCTGTCGCCCAGCATGGCTGGCATCGCCGTGCCAATGGTGATGCGCTGGCCGGGCCCCGCCTTCAGCTTCCTGGCCTGGCTCTCATTGGACCAGGACCAGCAGGGACTGCCCGGCAAGGGGGACAAGAGGAAGCAGCTGTACAGGTGAGAGACGGAGGGAGGAGGGTGAGCGAGACGGAGGGTTGAGTGATCTAGGGAGATGGATGGATGGATGGAGGGAGGGAGGGAGGTGGATGAGGTAGAGATGGTGGTCGAGGGAGGGATGGTAGAAGGATGGATGGATGGAGGGAGGTGGATGAGGTAGAGATGGTGGTCGAGGGAGGGATGGATGGAGGGAGGTGGATGAGGTAGAGATGGTGGTCGAGGGAGGGATGGTAGAGGGATGGATGGATGGAGGGAGGTGGATGAGGTAGAGATGGTGGTCGAGGGAGGGATGGATGGATGGAGGTGGATGAGGTAGAGATGGTGGTCGAGGGAGGGATGGATGGATGGATGGAGGTGGATGAGGTAGAGATGGTGGTCGAGGGAGGGATGGATGGAGGAGGTGGTTGAGGTAGAGATGGTGGTCGAGGGAGGGATGGATGGATGGAGGTGGATGAGGTAGAGATGGTAGTCGAGGGAGGGAGAGACAGGAGGATGGGGAGAGACAGGTTAAGAGTGTGTAACGTGCTCTGTTGTCTGTTCCTCTGTAGTTTCTTCACCCCGGGAGGAACGGGCTTGGAGGCCTTCATCAGTTCAGCAGGGGTACTGGTGGTTGCCGTGTGCACCAAGAAGGAGTACATGACAGTGATGCTACCAGACTACTCTTTCTGTGACTCACTCTGGGTGAGTGACATCACTTTTCTGTAGGCTTGATTGTGTCATGGAATTAAACATAGACCCCTAGAATGGATATATCTCCATGGTCTGTATGGCTGGCTGCCGACAGGGTGAATTGTGGGAAATTGAGTCCTGTGTGTGTTCTGCCCACAGCACAGTATAGGTATAGTCCATGTACCGGGGAAGAGGCCATTTGGACAGAGTCTAGTTTACATCTATGTAGATGGACAGCAGAAACTGTCAGCACCACTCAAGTACCCAACCATGACAGAGGTGAGAGTTACCATGAATTACATTGTGTGTGCGCGCGCGTGTTGTTTATATACAATTGTGTGTATGTTTTTTCCCGTGAGCTCATATTCAGTTCCCTGACTGTGTTTTTGCCCCTCAGCCTTTCACCTCCTGCGGCATCGGCTCAGCGGGCCATCGGACCACCACGCCACCCCCCTCCCAAATCCCAGACCCCCCCTTCTCCGGGGCGCCCCCTTCCGCCCGCTCCTCCCTGGGGGGCATCCTGTCGTCCCAGGGCTGGGGGAGCCTCCTGGGGGGCAAGCCTGAGTCGGTCACCAAGTTGATCTCTGCGGGGACGCAGGACAGCGAGTGGGGCAGCCCCACCTCCCTGCAGGGCCAACTGGGTAACGTCATGGTGTTCCACGAAGCACTGCAGCCCAACCACGTCAAGGCCCTCTGCAGCCTCGGTGAGAGAGATGGGGAGAATCTAAATAGCGTTTCCTTGATTCCTCGCATCCTCTCTTCTGGCCTCTGTTTCAACCTACTGGATGAAAAGGTCAGAAGGGAGGGACCTCTGATGTTCTCATCCAATGGGTTTTGAGGAGGAGGCGACGACAGAGGACGCAAGGAATCAGGGAAATGCAGTTGGGTTTCTCCCATAGAACTATTTTAAAATGCATCCCTGAACGTTCCTTCCTCCCTTCCTTGAGATAATCTCGATATCCCGATAATCTGACCGGGATTGGATTATTGAAGCCTATGGACTCTCTCCATTGATTCTCTCCCTGAAGTGTGCACCCGTTGACTCCTCTTCATGCTTTTACAGGCATTCGATGAATGTGAGCGTTGGCGGAGAAAGTTTCCACCATATTTTTCACGCCTCTTCATTTCTGTTGGAGTCTCGTCAATCAGATGTTGTCAGAACAGCGATTTCTTCAAAGGAAGGAAGGAAGGATGCGTTTCATGAGCATTAGAGCACGGCCAGGGACAGGGTTATAGTCATGTTATCTTATCTTTGGTTGGTTTCCTTCTCTTCTCAGGGCCAAACTGCATTTCTCCTTTCAAGACCCAGGAGGCGGAGCTCGGTGACCTCACAACTAAACTTCTGCTGCACTACTCCCCCAAGGTGATTGGACGAGGCTACTGTCAATCATTTACCTCATTACTCCACGCCCATGCTTTATTATTACAGTCATGGATGTTAAGGACTTGTCAGTTGTGACAGGCGGTGTAACAAGGAAATATGTCTCCTGGTTCCTACAGGCTTGTCGGAACCCCATCTGTTTGGACCTGTCCCCCAACCTCCTCCATGGGCGTCTGACTGGGAACAAGGTTGTCAACTGGGACATCAAGGTACGATTTAGCAAAGACAACATATTCTCCTCATTTTATTGTTGAATATTTGATTGGATGGTTGATGGGTGGTGGTATGTAGTGTAGAGGTTACATGAGTCAATCAGCAGCTGCAAGATTGCTGGTTCCAATCCCGGCCAGGCAATAGGGTGTTGTTTTGGGGGATGGTTACAGGGCAAAATTATATTACATGCTGTCTCTGATTATTTCCCCTTTCTGATTCAGCCTCTGGTTAATTTCCCCCTTTCTGTTTCACACTCCTGTGTTCAGGATATGATCAACTGCGTGGGAGGTCTACCTGTCCTCTTCCCCATCCTGGAGCAACTCACCCTGCTGACCCCTGAGAACCACACCGCTGCCGACCCCACGGGGTCAGAGTTCATCAGCCCCACCCCTGACGCGGCCACCTCCCCTGGGGACGGGGACTGGGTCATCCTGCCCTCCAACAGGTCCTCGGGTGAGTCCCCAACACAAAACAGCTTTAGGTGATAATACAAGCATTACAGTTACTGAGCTGACTGTGTGTTTCAGAGGCGCGTCTGGAGAAGAACCTGGTTGCCACGTTCCTGCTGGTGCTGAAGCACTTCCTGCAGCGTCACCCCATCAACCAGGAGAGCCTGCTGCACTCCCATGGAGTAGCCACGCTGGGGGGACTGATGCAGAAGGTTTAGACACTCTGTTAACGCTTTCTTTGTCTGCCTGTCTCTCTCTCCCTCTCGCTCGTTCGTTCTCTTCGTTCATGTAGATGGTAGTAAAGTGACTATGCATAGATAATAAACAGTGAGTAGCAGCAGTGTAAAAAAAAAAAAACGTACAAAATCAGCAGGGGATCAAATACTTTGTTCCCTCACTGTACGTACGGTCACTGTGGGGGGGGGGCGTTGTCGATGCACTTATTGATGAAGCTGGTGACAGGTGGTATACTCTCAATGCCATTGGATGAATCCTGAAACATATTCCAGTCTGTGCTAGCAAAACAGCCCTGTAGCGTAGCATTCGTGTCATCTGGCCACTTCCGTATTCAGCAAGTCACTGGTACTTCCTGCTTTAGTTTTTGCTTGTAAGAATTATGATCAGATGTGCCAACTAGAGGGCGAGGGGGAGCTTTTGTATGCGTCTCGGTGTGTGGAGTAAAGGTGGTCTATAGTGTTTTGTGACATGCTGGTAGAAATGAGGTAACAAGGATTTAAGTTTGCCTGCATTAAAGTCCCGCCCACTAGGATGAGTATTTTCTTGTTTGCTTAAGGCCTTATACAGCTCTGTGAGTGTGGTCTTAGTGCCAGCATCAGTTTGTGGTGGTAAATGGACTGCTACTAAAAATATAGATAAACTCTCTTGGTAGATGGTGTGGTCTACAGTTTATCATTAAGTATTCTACCTCAGGCGAGCAATGCCTCAAGACCTCCTTAATATTAGACATTGAACACCAGCTGTTATTGACAAGTAGACACACCCCCACCCCTCATCTTACTAGAGCTGATGACGCGGATGCTACGCTACAGGACTGTTTTGCAGCACAGACTGGAATATGAGAGCTGTTCTGTCCTGCCGATACAAGGAAAACCCAGCCAACTGAATATTATCCGTGTCGTCGTTTAGCCACGACTCGGTGAAACATAAGATAATACAGTATTTAATGTCCCGTTGGTAGGATAGTCTCGTGCGGAGGTCATCCAGTGATTGCACGTTGTTCAATAGAACGGATGTTTGAGGCAGGTTACCCACTCGCCAACGACTCTCACAAGGCACCCCGATCTCCGTCCCCTGTATTTCCGTATTATTTTCACGTGAATGACGTGGATTTGGGCCTGGTCTCAGAGAAGCTGTATATCCTTCACGTCAGACTCATTAAATAAATACTCTTCGTCCAGTTCGTGGTCAGTAATTACTGTTCTGATATCCAGAAGCTATTTTTGGTCATAAGAGACGGAACCAGCAACATTTATACAAAATAAGTTGTGACCAATGATAAAAATAACACAAAATATCACAGTTGGTTAGGAGCCCGTAAAACGTCGGCCTTCCCCTCCGTCGCCGTTATTAACTCTCTCTGGCTCTTTCATTCTCCTCTTTCTCTCTCTTGCCTGTGTTATTAACTCTCTCTTTGTCTCTGGCTCTTTCATTCTCCTCTTTCTCTCTCTTGCCTGTGCTCTCTCAATCTCTTTCCACTCTCTCTTTCTGTCATTCTCTCTCGCTCTCTTTGTCTCTGTCATTCTCTCTCTACTCTCTCCTCTCTTATTGATTCTCTCTCTTGGCGTGTGTGTATTTCTCTCTGTGTAGCTGCCTGCCAGTCTGGTGGATGTGAGTGTCTTGGTGTCGGCTCAGCTCCTGGTGGAGCAGGTTACCTATGAAAAGAACCAGCAGCTGCTGCAGCAGCTCCACACACACCTTCTGTTCAACTTCAGCATCTGGAACCTGGGAGACTTCCCCCTGCGCATCGGTGAGCACCTGGGACCATGGGTCTGTGTGGGGGGGTTCACGTGTTAGTCTATATCAGAGTGTGATTGGTTACAAATCCAGGAACAAGTTGAAGTTTGTTCCACCTGAGCAAGTCAGAGACCACTATAATGACACACCACATGTGTTTGGACCCTTTTTGTCTACTTATAATGCCACCTTCACATGCTAGTCGGAACTCTGAAGTTTCCGACTTGCTAACTGGTTGAACGTGGCACGTGCATTACCAGTTAGCAAGTCGGAAATTTCAGAGTTTCCTAGTTCCGACTAGAACGTGAAAGCGTCATCATGTCTCTTAAGGGCAAAGTAATCCAAAAGTAACTGACAGTAATCAAATTAAGTTAGTGTGGGTAATCCAAACGTTCTGTTACTGATTCCATTTTTGGGCAGGTAACAAATGGATTACATTTAGAATGTAACCTGTCCATCCCTGTGTGTGTGACTCTTGTCAATCTTTCTCGTGGTGATGAAGGTCACATCCAGTACATGTCCACCGTCATCAAAGAAAACAGGAAGCAGTTCCGGAAGAAATACGGAGTTCAATTTCTACTGGACACCATTCGCCTTTACTACGGGTGGGACGCCATCTCCCAGAATGCTCAGCTTCTGGTTTTTACTCATGATTCATAATTGTCCTACTCTAGCTCCATCTGTTACATGAGATGTATGTATTGTAATAACTGTACAAGTTCTACAGTCAACTTGATTTCTCATAAAATAATATTTATGTTAAACATGTTTTTCTTTTAAATAAATGATTCTAAATCTGTCAGTAAGAGTGTCAGCAGGGAGGGAGATATTAGTGAAGACGACAATCAGACCATCCGATCATCCCTCTGCGGCCTCCTGAAGTATTACATCAGCAAGGGTATGACCCAGGAGGAGATGCACAGCATTCTGGGATACATCGCCGCCATCGGAGACGAGGAACAGGTGAGGGATGGATGGAAGGGAGGAACGGACAGATGACGGGTCCATGACTTGTCAGAATCTTTGTCTCTGTTACAACATTAACACTCATGAAGCCATGCATCGTATCATGGATTAACATGGATAAAGCAGATGTCCTGCAGTCAGAGGACTCCACTCCATATGAGTAACATTGAAGATGAGATGGTTAATAGACTGGCTATTACCCGATGTGGAAGACCGAGTGCAATTCAACCTCTCTCACTTATTGACCCTCTCTGAATAAGCCCAAGTTGTCTTCAATATCCATGTACTGGAATATCACTTAGAAATCCTATGAGGACCATTGCTGTGGTGCCTATGAGGGAACAGCTGGCTGCTCTGTGCCTGGCACAGTGGTGAGGCTGTGTGTTTCCAGCCGGAGGCTACACTAAGGACAGCCCTGGTCTCTGGCCTGCTGGTTACCTAGGCCTCTGGAAGAAAGCTTTCCCCCCTAATATCCTCCAGCTGGCTGCTCTGTGCCTGGCACAGTGGTGAGGCTGTGTGTTTCCAGCCTGCGGCTACACTAAGGACAGCCCTGGTCTCTGGCCTGCTGGTTACCTAGGCCTCTGGAAGAAAGCTTTCCCCCCTAATATCCTCCAGCTGGCTGCTCTGTGCCTGGCACAGTGGTGAGGCTGTGTGTTTCCAGCCGGAGGCTACACTAAGGACAGCCCTGGTCTCTGGCCTGCTGGTTACCTAGGCCTCTGGAAGAAAGCTTTCCCTCCTAATATCCTCCAGCTGGCTGCTCTGTGCCTGGCACAGTGGTGAGGCTGTGTGTTTCCAGCCGGAGGCTACACTAAGGACAGCCCTGGTCTCTGGCCTGCTGGTTACCTAGGCCTCTGGAAGAAAGCTTTCCCTCCTAATATCCTCCAGCTGGCTGCTCTGTTTAACTGACTGCTGCAGGCCTCTGTCTCTCAAGGCCCAGCTTCCCATCCACTCACTTCACACAGGATTTATACACCTGGCATTCAATGAGGATCTGTTTCCTGTGTGTCCGTGTCCTTCCTCTCTCCCTCCTTTTCTCCAGCTCTTTTTCCTGTTTGTCTTATCCTCTTACATAGGTTTCTATACACGGCCTGTGACATCATGGCATGTGACATATGCTCACTGCAATGTCAAGTGTTCATCCTCCACAGTTTGTCTTCTCTCCATCCGACCCATTATTAGGCTGTTCAGTCCCTGAAACCACACTCGTCATTTACTTATTTACTTGCTCTCTCCACTTAATTCAATCCTACTGTGTGTGTACGCCTTGGTGGAGTTGCTAACCGTGTGTGTGTGTTGTGTTGTGTGTGTGCGCGCCTTGTTGGAGTTGCTAACCGTGTGTGTGTGTCCCTCTAGCTGTGTGGGGTGATAGAGTTGCTGCTCAGTCTGCTCCAGACCAGTGCTGCCAGGGACCAGCTTTTCCTGCTTCTGTTTGAGCCGGGGGCCGCGGACTCCTGCTACGCCCTGCTGCTCAACACCAAACACTCAGACCGCCTCCGAGAGCTCGTCTTCAAGGTGAGGGACCTCCTCACACGTACCAACACACACACACACACACACGCACACACACACGGGAATGTTTAAGTGTGTTGTGGTTTTGACGACTTCCGAATTGTGTTGGACACGGAGAACTTACTGGCCTAGAAATGTTCTGGGTTTAAAAAATAATAATTTTTAATTACTTTGAAAATGTGGAGTAGGTTATGTTGTGCAGATGAGTCCATACTTTCACTAGGTAGTATACAAGACCCTTCTCTTTCAGACATTGAATGCTGCTAATGTAACATCATTTAATGGTCTTTGCCGTGTGTGAGAGTCCAGATGTTTGACCGCATGCTGCGCTGCGACCGTGTCTATGAGAAGAACAAGCAGAGGCTGAAGCTGAGGGAGGTGGGATACTCCGGTCTCTCCCTGCTCTTCTCCGACCTCCACGTCACCCCCTCCCTCGTCAAGAGCCTGCTCAACCAGGTGCTCCACACAGGTGGGTGTCGGTGTCCCTCCCACCCCTTCTCTCACCCTGTCAGTGTCTATCATACCATTCAAATATGTTTCTGGGGACTAGATCACTATGGTTGGAGACGGCTCCTTCAACAGCCAATCATCAACATTGTTTTTCAATTCAATAAAAAAAATGTTTTTATTTATTTTACCTTTATTTAACCAGGCAAGTCGGTTAAGAACAAATTCTTATTTTCAATGACGGCCTAGGAACAGTGGGTTAACTGCCTGTTCAGGGGCAGAACGACAGATTTGTTACTAGTCCAACGCTCTAACCACTAGGCTACCCTGCCGCCCCAAATAGTTCTTGTGTCCGAAGGGTAATTCATTGGCAACTTAACAAATACATACAAAACAGCAAACAAATTCAATAAGTAAAAGGCAATACAAATGTGTTTGGTGATTTAAAAATAAATATATATATTTTTTTTACCCAAGCAATATCTACAGTAACGCAGGGGAAGTGGTTTCATTTCATTGGCCAATTAAAAAGAATGTGAACTGACTCCGCTTCACCCAGTTGTCCCTATAGACCTTCGTCGATGTGGTGTTCAGCCCTTGCATAGTTTTGATTGGCTGGCTCTACTCCCATGTCTCTATTGGAGTTTGATTTAGTGGCCAATCAATGAAGCGTTGAGGGCTAATTAATTGGCTGGGGTGAGGCTGAAGTTGGACGGAGTGTAGACTGCAGAGAATGGCTTCCTCTCTATAAATAAATGACTGAATGAACGGCTGGAGAGAGTCAGGGCGGTTCTGCAGTGAGGTTTGAATGGGCAAAGGGCAGGAGAAGGAAATCAATGTTTCTCCAGTGTACTTCAGGTTATTGTTTTACCCATTCAGCTATATGGACAGATCAATCAGGGTTATGTTCAGCTGGGAGAAAACGTTTTCAAACAGTGAGGTACTTCCTGAACACGCTTTTCTGCCTTCTATTGAGAAATGTTTTTATACGGTGCGCCCTACTGAACATGACCCAGTATTATGGTGTGGCCCGACAGATAATAAGAGATTCAGTCAATGTGTACTCGACTAAATTATATGGCTATGGCTTATCATGTTGACCTTTGACCCCCCTTAGATCATGTGGTGAGCTACAAGGACCTTATGGCCCTGGTCCAGCTGACTCACCGGGCCGGGCCCAGCGTACGCCTGCTCGTGTGCAATAGGGTGAGGGAACAGAGCACACACACTAAATTATTAAAACGACACACAGACCCTGTTCTCAGGGTAGAAACAGACATCTTCCTACAAACCAGATGTTGATATCCATAATAATTAAATCACTACATCAACCATCAATGGAAATGCATGATATTACTTTGAAATCTTTGAAATGAAGGTATTATAAAAGGTATTATAAACTTGTGCTAAAATATCTGGTTTTGATCTTCCTAAAACTCTGTCCCTCTATCCATCCCCCCTCTCTCTATCCATCCCCCCTCTCTCTATCCATCCCCCCTCTCTCTATCCATCCCCCCCTCTCTCTATCCATCCCCCCTCTCTCTATCCATCCCCCCTCTCTCTATCCATCCCCCTCTCTCTATCCATCCCCCCTCTCTCTATCCATCCCCCCTCTCTCTATCCATCCCCCCCTCTCTCTATCCATCCCCCCCTCTCTATCCATCCCCCTCTCTCTATCCATCCCCCTCTCTCTATCCATCCCCCTCTCTCTATCCATCCCCCTCTCTCTATCCATCCCCCTCTCTCTATCCATCCCCCTCTCTCTATCCATCCCCCTCTCTCTATCCCTCCCCCTCTCTCTATCCTCCCTTCCTCCCCCTTCTCTATCCCGCCTCCCCCTCTTTATCCCTTCTCCCCTCTCTTTCCCTTCTCCCCCTTCTCTATCCCTTCTCCCCCTTCTCTATCCCTTCTCCCCCTATCCCTCTCTATCCCTCCCCCCTATCCCGCCTCCCCCTCTCTATCCCTTCTCTCTATCCCTCCCCCTATCTCTCCCGCCTCCCCCTCTCTATCCCTTCTCCCCTCTCTTGCCCTTCTCCCCCTATCTCTCCCTCCCACCCCTCTATCCTTCTCCCCCTATCTCTCCCCCTATCCTTCTCCCCCTATCTCTCCCTCCCTCCCCCTATCTATCCTTCTCCCCCTATCTCTCCCCCCCCCTCCCCCTCTATCCCTTCTCTCCCCCTCTCCATCTCTCCCTCCATCCCCCCCTCTATCCCCCTCCCCCTCTCTATCCCTATCCTCCCCCTCTCTCTCCCATCCCCCCTCCTATCCCTCTCTATCCCCCTCTCTATCCTTCCTCCTCCCCCTCTCTATCCCCCCCCCCTATCCTCTATCCCCTGCCTCTCTATCCTTCCTCCTCCCCCTCTATCCTCCCCCTCTCTATCCCCCCTATCCTTCCTCCCCCTCTCTATCCTTCCTCCTCCCCCTCCTATTATTCCTCCCCCTCTCTATCCCCCTCTATCCTTCCTGCCTCTCTATCCTTCCTCCTCCCCCTCTCTATCCTTCCTCCTCCCCCCTCTATCCTTCCTCCTCCCCCTCTCTATCCTTCCTCCTCCCCCTCTCTATCCTTCCTTCCTCCTCCCCCTCTCTATCCTTCCTCCCTCTCTCCCCTTCCCCCTCTCTATCCTTCCTCCCTCTCTCCCCTTCCCCCTCTCTATCCTTCCTCCCTCTCTCTCCCCTTCCCCCTCTCTATCCTTCCTCCCTTACTCTCCCCTTCCTCCCTCCCTCTCTCTCTCCCTCACTATCATTCCTTCCCTCCCTGCATCCCTTGTTCTTTCTCCATCCCCCAAAAAAGATTCAATGAATGATGACATAAATAAATAACATAAAAGTAAGCATAATACTCATTGAATAATAAATAACAGGTCAGTAATGTTGAATGAGCAATAATGAATACTTGGGTAGTAATACTACTGCTCTCTCTCCCTCTAGCTGTACCAGCTCCTCCAGTCCCAGCAGGACGCGGCGCGGGAGATCTCTAGACAGCTGTGCTGGCAGGAGACCCTGATGAGGCTGTTCCTGCGCTCCCCCTGCGAGGGCGGCCCGGGGCGGGGCGACGCTGCCAGCACCTGCAGCCTGGACCTCAACCCCAGCCGGGGCAGCGGCAGCCGCCTAGAACCGCCCCTGGAGAGGAGGGGCCGAGCAGGCAGCGCCGGGAGACTGGTGGATGAAGACCGCCTCAGCATGAGCTCCAGAAGATCAGTGGATAGTCTTGAAAACGGGGATGTGCTTTCGCTTCTGGACACGCCCGTTAGTCAGATTGGGGAGGGCCTGTTGCTCAAGCCCTGGGCGTCTGGGGGAGGGAAAGCAGGGGGGTTGAGTTTGGACCTGTCCCACATGAGTGCCTACGAGGGCGGGGAGAGCGGCAACCAGACGCCGGGGAGCATGGTCAGCACGCCATCGCCGCTGGAGGCGTCAGTCAAGGCCTTCCCAGATGCCTCGGCGGCGTCCCTCACCGAGGACAGCTTCCTGTTCAGCGACAACATGTCGTTGGGGGAGTCGTTCAGCTGCGCTGAGGTGAGACATCTGTCTATAGTGGTTTCCTCTCCTCTTCATTGTAGCTAGCCTGTCACAGTGGCTGTATATCAATAGATAAGTGGTTTCCTCTAGGTGGTTTCCTGAAGGCTCTACGAAGTCTGACTAGTCACAGTGGCTGTATATCAATTGTATAAATTGTTTTCCTTTCCTTCAGCTGCTCAAATTTGATATTTGAAAGCTAATTCCTGGTAGGGATCCAGATTACCCTATTGGGGGCTTCTCTATCCACCCTATTGGGGGCTTCTCTATCCACCCTATTGGGGGCTTCTCTATCCACCCTATTGGGGGCTTGTGTATCCACCCTATTGGGGGCTTGTGTATCCACCCTATTGGGGGCTTGTGTATCCACCCTATTGGGGGCTTGTGTATCCACCCTATTGGGGGCTTCTCTATCCAGGGCTTCCTATTGGGGGCTTTTCTATCCACCCACCCTATTGGGGGCTTCTGTATCCACCCTATTGGGGGCTTCTCTATCCACCCTATTGGTGGCTTCTCTATCCACCCTACTGGGGGCTTCTCTATCCACCCTATTGGGGGCTTCTCTATCCACCCTATTGGGGGCTTCTCTATCCACTCTATTGGGGGCTTCTCTATCCACTCTATTGGGGGCTTCTCTATCCACCCTATTGGGGGCTTCTCTATCCACCCTATTGGGGGCTTCTCTATCCACCCTATTGGGGGCTTCTCTATCCACCCTATTGGGGGCTTGTGTATCCACCCTATTGGGGGCTTGTGTATCCACCCTATTGGGGGCTTGTGTATCCACCCTATTGGTTTCCACTGTGGTGCCAGAGTGTTCCTATGTCCCTGAGGTCCTCTGATCCCCCACAGACTTATAAAGAAATATAAAGCTATAAAATGTCACTGCCTCACTAGGGAGCCACCTCTCCCTCTCATCTATAGATGGGGACAATCTCAATTTGCGTTTCCTTGACTCCTCGCGTCCTCTCTCCTCGTCTCCTTCTCAAAACCCATTGGATGAGAAAGTCAGAGGTCCTTATGTTTTGGATGGGTTTTCAGAATGGGGTGGGGAGAGAGGACACGAGGAGTCAAGGTAATGCAATTGAGATTCTCCCATGGGTCTGACGTCGGTAGGGCCAGACATGGGGGTTCAAACCACACCATGGAGGCTGGGGGTGGGAGGGAACCCCCTCTGTTTGTCTATCTGGACCTGGATGTGACTCTCACTGACTCCCTCCTCTCTGTCTCCCCCTAGCGGACGGAGGAGGAGCTGTCTCGCATGCTGCTGGAGATCGTGCTGTGCGTAATGTGGCGAGGCGTGGAGGGCTCGGACGATGCCGCCTGGCTGGAGCGGGGGCAGGTGTTCTCTGCCCTCACCAAGCTGGGCACTACCAACGAGCTGCTGCTGCCCGTGGACCACATCAAGCTCAGGTGGACACACTGGCATTTCTTACATTTGATTTATTTCATTCTCAGTTGACAGGACTGAAAATATGCAGAATGCACAGTTCCATGTAGACAACAAACACGAGATATTACGTTCAATTAAAAAGGTTCATTCTCACAAAGATATTAGTTTAAAAAGACCCATTTTGTTTAAAAAAATTATTGAGGAGGAGTAGGACCAGCCTGCAGGGTGACGTGAGGAGTAGGAACCAGCCTGCAGGGTGACGTGAGGACTGTAGTGAGGAGTAGGAACCAGCCTGCAGGGTGACGTGAGGAGTAGGAACCAGCCTGCAGGGTGACGTGAGGAGTAGGAACCAGCCTGCAGGGTGACGTGAGGAGTAGGAACCAGCCTGCAGGGTGACGTGAGGAGTAGGAACCAGCCTGCAGGGTGACGTGAGGAGTAGGAACCAGCCTGCAGGGTGACGTGAGGAGTAGGAACCAGCCTGCAGGGTGACGTGATGACTGTAGTGAGGAGTAGGAACCAGCCTGCAGGGTGACGTGAGGAGTAGGAACCAGTCTGCAGGGTGATGTGAGGAGTAGGAAACCAGCCTGCAGGGGGTGACGTAGGAACCAGTCTGCAGGGTGACGTGAGGAGTAGGAACCAGTCTGCAGGGTGACGTGAGGAGTAGGAAACCAGCCTGCAGGGTGACGTGAGGAGTAGGAACCAGTCTGCAGGGTGACGTGAGGAGTAGGAACCAGCCTGCAGGGTGACGTGATGACTGTAGTGAGGAGTAGGAACCAGCCTGCAGGGTGATGTGAGGAGTAGGAACCAGCCTGCAGGGTGACGTGAGGAGTAGGAACCAGCCTGCAGGGTGACGTGAGGAGTAGGAACCAGCCTGCAGGGTGACGTGAGGACTGTAGTGTAGGAACCAGCCTGCAGGGTGACTGTGTGAGGAGTAGGAACCAGCCTGCAGGGTGACGTGAGGAGTAAGAACCAGCCTGCAGGGTGACGTGAGGAGTAGGAACCAGCCTGCAGGGTGACGTGAGGACTGTAGTGAGGAGTAGGAACCAGCCTGCAGGGTGACGTGAGGAGTAGGAACCAGTCTGCAGGGTGATGTGAGGAGTAGGAACCAGCCTGCAGGGTGACGTGAGGAGTAGGAACCAGCCTGCAGGGTGACGTGAGGAGTAGGAACCAGCCTGCAGGGTGACGTGAGGAGTAGGAACCAGCCTGCAGGGTGACGTGAGGAGTAGGAACCAGCCTGCAGGGTGACGTGAGGAGTAGGAACCAGCCTGCAGGGTGACGTGAGGAGTAGGAACCAGCCTGCAGGGTGACGTGAGGAGTAGGAACCAGCCTGCAGGGTGACGTGAGGAGTAGGAACCAGCCTGCAGGGTGACGTGAGGAGTAGGAACCAGCCTGCAGGGTGACGTGAGGAGTAGGAACCAGCCTGCAGGGTGACGTGAGTAGGACTGCAGGGTGACGGAGTAGGAACCAGCCTGCAGGGTGACGTGAGGAGTAGGAACCAGCCTGCAGGGTGACGTGAGGAGTAGGAACCAGCCTGCAGGGTGATGTGAGGAGTAGGAACCAGCCTGCAGGGGTGAGGTGAGGAAACCAGCCTGCAGGGTGACGTGAGGAGTAGGAACCAGTCTGCAGGGTGACGTGACGACTGTAGTGAGGAGTAGGAACCAGCCTGCAGGGTGACGTGAGGAGTAGGAACCAGCCTGCAGGGTGACGTGAGGAGTAGGAACCAGCCTGCAGGGTGACGTGAGGAGTAGGAACCAGCCTGCAGGGTGACGTGAGGACTGTAGTGAGGAGTAGGAACCAGTCTGCAGGGTGACGTGAGGAGTAGGAACCAGCCTGCAGGGTGACGTGAGGACTGTAGTGAGGAGTAGGAACCAGCCTGCAGGGTGACGTGAGGAGTAGGAACCAGCCTGTAGTGAGGAGTAGGAACCAGCCTGCAGGGTGACGTGAGGAGTAGGAA
Source organism: Oncorhynchus masou masou (assembly GCF_036934945.1). Taxonomy (NCBI): domain Eukaryota; kingdom Metazoa; phylum Chordata; class Actinopteri; order Salmoniformes; family Salmonidae; genus Oncorhynchus; species Oncorhynchus masou. The sequence continues at coordinate 8,947,848 of NC_088218.1, read as the reverse complement.
CCAGCCTGCAGGGTGACGTGAGGAGTAGGAACCAGCCTGCAGGGTGACGTGAGGAGTAGGAACCAGCCTGCAGGGTGACGTGAGGACTGTAGTGAGGAGTAGGAACCAGCCTGCAGGGTGACGTGAGGACTGTAGTGAGGAGTAGGAACCAGCCTGCAGGGTGACGTGAGGAGTAGGAACCAGTCTGCAGGGTGACGTGAGGAGTAGGAACCAGCCTGCAGGGTGACGTGAGGAGTAGAACCAGCCTGCAGGGTGAGGAGTAGGACCAGCCTGCAGGGTGACGTGAGGAGTAGGAACCAGCCTGCAGGGGGTGACTGTAGTGAGGAGTAGGAACCAGCCTGCAGGGTGGTGACCAGTCTGCAGGGTGACGTGAGTAGGAACCAGCCTGCAGGGGTGACGTAGGAACCAGCCTGCAGGGTGACGTGAGGAGTAGGAACCAGCCTGCAGGGTGACGTGAGGAGTAGGAACCAGTCTGCAGGGTGACGTGAGGAGTAGGAACCAGCCTGCAGGGTGACGTGAGGAGTAGGAACCAGTCTGCAGGGTGACGTGAGGAGTAGGAACCAGCCTGCAGGGTGACGTGAGGAGTAGGAACCAGCCTGCAGGGTGACGTGAGGAGTAGGAACCAGCCTGCAGGGTGACGTGAGGAGTAGGAACCAGTCTGCAGGGTGATGTGAGGAGTAGGAACCAGCCTGCAGGGTGACGTGAGGAGTAGGAACCAGTCTGCAGGGTGACGTGAGGAGTAGGAACCAGCCTGCAGGGTGACGTGAGGAGTAGGAACCAGCCTGCAGGGTGACGTGAGGAGTAGGAACCAGCCTGCAGGGTGACGTGACAAATGTAGTTGTGGCTGTTGAATGTGTTTAGTGTTCAGTCACATCAGTCTTGAAGCGGGGGTCTGGTTCTCTGTTGTTTATTCACATTTTGTTTGTCTCGCTCTCTTAATTTCCTCCACTCCTCTGTTATCCTTCTTTCCTCTCTTTCTATCCCCGTCTCCCCTCCCTCCCTCCCTCCCTCCCTCCCTCCCTCCCTCCCTCCCTCCCTCCCCCTCCCTCCCTCCCTCCCTCCCTCCCTCCCTCCCTCCCTCCCTCCCTCCCTCCCTCCCTCCCTCCCTCTCACCCAGTCTGATGGAGAGGATGCTGGAGTGGGCTGTGACTGACAACCGGGAGGCCACGGCGGCCATGTTGCCCCAGCACACTGAGAACGCTGTGCGGCTGCTCCACGTTGTGCAGGACTTCCTGCAGGCTGAGGGCCTGGTCAACCCCACCCTGTGGACAGAGAAGGTATTGTCATTAGGAGTAGCGACATCTTTGGCTTTATGTGTGAATGTCATACCATTGTAAAGTGATAGTTCAGTGATTTAACATATGAAGACATTTGTTACATTGAAAGCAGTCTATGGCCAAAGAGTGACTGCAATCCACAATTAGGCTTTGTTAAATAATTATAAACCCAATTGAGTAACACAAGCCATGTTCGAGGTGATTTGAATCAATGATTGTTTTTTTTCTAGGTCCTGGAGGAGACAGTGACTCTGATGGACAGTCTAATGGTGTGGTACTCGTCAGGGGCCCAGTGGCTGCAGCTGTCTCAGGTGGGCCTGAGGCTTCTGCTGGGCTTCATGGCCCAGGAAGACCCCCAGGTGAGAAGCTGTCCAGTGTCGCATACATATATACACTCTAACATTTACATTTGAGTAATTTAGCAGATGCTCTTTTCCAGTGGAACTCAGTTAGTGGGTTCAACTGTACACTCCATACCTCTACTTTCAGTCTACCGGAGGTGCTTCAGAGTAGGTTTGGTGTTCTTTGGATGCAACTCTAGGATAGGAAACCTTTTCATGATTTAGATCCTATTGAGTGGGCACTGGATGTCTGCCTCACACTGGATAAGAGTCTCTAAATGACTTAAAGAAGGCACTATAACCCTCTATCACATACCCCCCCCCCACTACCAGGTGCCACATCTTATTCAGGCGTCTTTATATGAATGTTTTTACCAGCTCCAGATAAGCCGTGTATGTAAGTGATCTCCTCTCCTGCCAGGTGTGTGCCTTGGCCACAGCCAAGCTGAACGGCATCCTGCAGACCAAGAGCGTGGAGACTCAGGACGAGGCGTGTTACCTGCTGGGCAAGGTGGAGGGCATCCTGAGGCGCTCTGTAGGGGGGCAGACAGAGGAGACCTATATGTGCCTGGTGCCCCTGCTCCGCACGCTGCTCTCCAAGGTACACACTCTCACACACACACACAGACACAGACACACTCACACACAGACACACTCACACACAGACACACTCACACACATACACACACACACACTCACACACAGGCAGACTCACACACAGGCAGACTCACACACAGGCAGACTCACACACAGGCAGACTCACACACAGGCAGACTCACACACAGGCAGACTCACACACAGGCAGACTCACACACAGGCAGACTCACACAGGCAGACTCACACACAGGCAGACTCACACACAGGCAGACTCACACACAGGCAGACTCACACACAGGCAGACTCACACACAGGCACACTCACACACAGGCACACTCACACACAGACACACAGGCACACTCACACACACAGGCACACTCACACACAGGCACACTCACACACAGGCACACTCACACACAGGCACACTCACACACAGGCACACTCACACACACAGGCACACTCACACACAGGCACACTCACACACAGGCACACTCACACACACAGGCACACTCACACACACAGGCACACTCACACACACAGGCACACTCACACACACAGGCACACTCACACACACAGGCACACTCACACACACAGGCACACTCACACACACAGGCACACTCACGCACACAGGCACACTCACGCACACAGGCACACTCACGCACACAGGCACACTCACACACACACACAGGCACACAGGCACACGCACACAGGCACACACAGGCACACTCACGCACACAGGCACACTCACGCACACAGGCACACTCACACACAGGCACACTCGCACACAGGCACACTCGCACACGCACACTCGCACACAGACACACTCGCACACTCACACACAGACACACACACTCACACACTCACACACACACACAGACACACTCACACACGCACTCACACGCAGGCACACTCACACGCAGGCACACTCACACACTCGCGCACAGGCACACTCACACACAGGCACACTCACACACACGCACACAGGCACACTCGCACACAGGCACACTCGCACACAGGCACACTCGCACACAGGCACACTCGCACACAGCACACTCGCACACAGGCACACTCGCACACAGACACACACACTCGCACACAGACACACACACTCGCACACAGACACACTCGCACACAGACACACTCGCACACAGACACACTCGCACACAGACACACTCGCACACAGACACACACACTCGCACACACACACACACTCGCACACAGACACACACACTCGCACACAGACACACACACTCGCACACAGACACACACACTCGCACACAGACACACACACTCGCACACAGACACACACACTCGCACACAGACACACACACACAGACACAAAAAGACATGCATGATGAATAGTCACTATGAAGTAGAATCCGTGTCAAACATTCCAAAGAGACTTGCTGACTGTTTTCTTTAACGGCAAAACCTTGGCACAGAGACAAAACATTTGTCACACCAAGGGCCGGTGTCTCGGACACAGATTAAACATAGTCCTGGACTAAAGAGAGCTTTCAATGGATTCTCTTTTGTTTATGCTTTGTAGTCCAGGATTACTAGCCACTCGTCTGTAGTTTGTCAATACCTCACAACACAATATCTTGTTGTGTCTGCAGGTGAACAAGCTGCTGTACATGGAGCTGCACCTCCCCCAGCTGCCTGACACCAACGGCAGCCCCTCCTTCTTCGAGGACTTCCAGCTCTACTGCAACTCCCCCGAGTGGAGGGTCTACCTCGACAAATATGTGAGGAGCTGGTTCAATGCCTTACTAAATCATTGCTAAGTCATTCAACTCTTGAAGAGCAGCAAGAAACCTGTTGAAAAATTTGAAGATCAACCTTAAAGATGAGAAAATACATAAATCTCCGGGGGTTGAGAGAGCGAGCCTGAGATGAACAAAAGAAGTGGTTGAATTGATTCTCTCTCTGTCCTCAGATCATCCCCTACATGAAGCAGTATGAGATTGAGACGTTTAGCCAGGGTCACGAGACCATGGCTCTGTTCTGGAAGGAGTGCTATGAAAGCTTCATGGTCAACCTGCACAAGAGAGAGAGGGAGAGGGGAGAGAGCAAGATACGCTTCCAGGTCATACACACACACACACACACAGACACACACACACACACACACACACACACACACACACACACACACACACACAGACACACACACACACACACCACAGACACACACACACACACACACACACACACACACACACACACACCACAGACACACACACACACACACACACACCACAGACACACACACACACACCACAGACACACACCACAGACACACACACACACACACCACAGACACACACCACAGACACACACACACACACACACACACACACACACACACCACACACACACACACACACACACCACAGACACACACACACACACACACACACACACACACACACACACAGACACACACCACAGACACACACACACACACACACACACACACACACAGACACACACACACACACACACACACACCACACACACAGACACACACACACAGACACACAGATCCGAGTAAGGTCCACTTTCTATTGAGCTGACCATAATACTGCTGTAACATGGAAATGAAATGTCAGGCCACAGTAACACAGAGCATATTGCCTTGTGGTGTTCTCCACACCAGAACACACTGACTCCCCGTTCCTCGTCCCGCCGTCCCTCAGGAGCAGTTTGTGGAGCCCTTCTCTCGGCGCGGCCGGCAGGAGAACCTGCGATACAACAGCATGCTGAAGCAGCTTCACAGCCAGCACAGCGCCGTCCTCAGGCAGTGGAGAGGAGCACGCCGCAGCCTGGTGTGTGAGAGAGGCCCCTGGGCAGACAGGTAACGGCCACACACACACGATATGTAGATATTTATTATTATATATACAGTATTATATATGATTATAGGACTTCATTGGTAATTACCTCAGCACCACGGCAAACACATGATCAGCCAAAGAACTGTTGTCCACTGTCCTCCAGTCAGTCAATCAATGCAGTTTATTTTCTAACTCCTTCTTTTTGTTTTACATCAGCAGTGGTCACAGTGCTTTACAGACACCCTCCTCAAACCCCCAAAGAGCCATCAATGCAGAGGCAGAAACACCGTGGCTAGGAAAAACTCCCTCCAAGAGTTTCTGGGTGTCTCTCTTGCGTTCAGTTTGTTCTTCGGTTCATGCAACTTGGTTGACGTTCTCCTGTCTGTTGTTTTCTCAGGCAGCAGAGTGAGATGCACTGGCGAGTGTCCAGCGCGGAGAACTACTCCCGCATGAGACTCAAACTGGTGCCCAACTACAACTATGAGGACCACCGGCAGGCCAGCGCTCTCAGGGACAACCTGGGTAAGAGAGGCAGCATCACTGGTTCCCTTGACAAGGCATCGCTGGAGTCTGAATAAACCATAATGTTAGCTGCAGACACGGACCCTTCTCCTCTTCCTGTTTCTCTTCATCTTCTTTGTCCTCTGCCTCTTGTTCCTGTTTCTCTTCATCTTCTTTGTCCTCTGCCTCTTGTTCCTGTTTCTCTTCCTCTTCATCTTCTTTGTCCTCTGCCTCTTGTTCCTCTTCCTTCTCCTCTAACAACTCCTCATCCTCTTCCACCTTCCTCCTCCTCTAACTCTTCTTCCGCCTCTCGTTCCTCCTCTTCCTCTCCCTTGTCCCCCAGGTGTCCAGCAGCAGAAGGTGACATCTGAGTCCTTACTGCTGGAGGCGGTCAAGCAGGTGAAGGTCAGCGACCTGGAGGATGACATTCTGGAGCTGCCTGAAGACGACCCCGCAGCGACCAACAACACGTCAGTACTCTCAACGTTGTCTACTATTGTTGTGTGTTGTCTGTCGTGGACTGTTGGGTGGCTTTGACTACAAACGTGAATGGACTTGGTCACCTATCTGTCTGTTTCTATCTCTCTCGCTGTCTCGCTCTCTCTTTCCAGGGGGGACGTGGAGGAGGCAGGCCAGAAGGAGAAGCTGGTTCTGTGGGAGGACTGTGAGCTGGTCACCCAGGTGGATGTCAGCCCTGGACGTCTGGAGCTCACCACCCAGCACATCTACTTCTATGACAGCAGCACAGAGAAGGAGGAGGGTGAGGAGAGAGGGAGGAAGATGGGACGTGGGTCGTGGGAAGGGTTCTCCTGAAAGAGGAGGAGGGGAGGAAGAAGAGTTGCTGTTAGTAAGAAGGAGAGAGGAAGGAAGGCTGAAGGAGAGTGAGCGAGTGGAGCAGGAGTTGATAAACCAGAGGTTATGGATGGGTTATGACTAGACATGTACAATACATACACACTGTTAAAGACAACTGTACAATACATACATACCACACTGTTAAAGACAACTGTACAATACATACCACACTGTTAAAGACAACTGTACAATACATACCACACTGTTAAAGACAACTGTACAATACATACCACACTGTTAAAGACAACTGTACAATACATACCACACTGTTAAAGACAACTGTACAATACATACATACCACACTGTTAAAGACAACTGTACAATACATACCACACTGTTAAAGACAACTGTACAATACATACACACTGTTAAAGACAACTGTACAATACATACATACCACACTGTTAAAGACAACTGTACAATACATACCACACTGTTAAAGACAACTGTACAATACATACATACCACACTGTTAAAGACAACTGTACAATACATACATACCACACTGTTAAAGACAACTGTACAATACATACCACACTGTTAAAGACAACTGTACAATACATACCACACTGTTAAAGACAACTGTACAATACATACCACACTGTTAAAGACAACTGTACAATACATACATACCACACTGTTAAAGACAACTGTACAATACATACCACACTGTTAAAGACAACTGTACAATACATACCACACTGTTAAAGACAACTGTACAATACATACACACTGTTAAAGACAACTGTACAATACATACATACCACACTGTTAAAGACAACTGTACAATACATACATACCACACTGTTAAAGACAACTGTACAATACATACCACACTGTTAAAGACAACTGTACAATACATACCACACTGTTAAAGACAACTGTTAGATACAGAAGTCACTGTTAAAGACAACTGTACAATACATACCACACTGTTAAAGACTCTCATTGTGTTGTCTTAGACATAGAGGTGTAGCTGTTATGACTAGACATGTACAATAGATACATACCACACTGTTAAAGACTCTCATTGTGTTGTCTTAGACATAGAGGTGTAGCTGTTATGACTAGACATGTACAATAGATACATACCACACTGTTAAAGACTCTCATTGTGTTGTCTTAGATATAGAGGTGTAGCTGTTATGACTAGACATGTACAATAGATACATACCACACTGTTAAAGACTCTCATTGTGTTGTCTTAGATATAGAAGTGTAGCTTTTATGACTAGACATGTACAATAGATACATACCTCACTGTTAAAGACTCTCATTGTGTTGTCTTAGACATAGAGGTGTAGCTGTTATGACTAGACATGTACAATAGATACATACCACACTGTTAAAGACTCTCATTGTGTTGTCTTAGACATAGAGGTGTAGCTGTTATGACTAGACATGTACAATAGATACATACCACACTGTTAAAGACTCTCATTGTGTTGTCTTAGACATAGAGGTGTAGCTGTTATGACTAGACATGTACAATAGATACATACCACACTGTTAAAGACTCTCATTGTGTTGTCTTAGATATAGAGGTGCAGCGGCTCCCACATGCAATACACATCATATAATGTAATGACGTAGGGTTAAGATTCGGGCCTGGAGTTTTGCCATGATCAAGTCCCTAGTTAGGTCAAACTCCTGGCCTTGTGTATTATACATAACCAACCCCCTGTCTGTCCTTCCAGGTGTTGGTCAGGACTTTAAGTGGCCTCTATCTCAGATCCGGGAGATCCACCTGCGAAGGTACAACCTCCGTCGCTCGGCCCTGGAGATCTTCCTCATTGACCAGACCAACTACTTCCTCAACTTTAAGAAAGAGGTCAGTTCTGGGATCTGTTTTTTACGTGGACTGAGAACGGTGTACCCCCATCCATTTCACTACTTGGTCTATTCCAGAGCTAGCACATCACCTGATTCAACACATCAAGGGCTAGTCCTGGAATAGATCAAGTAAGTAGATGGGGGGGGTGTTTGATGAGGGGTTTGGGAAACACTTATGTAGAAGGAATGACTACATAGGCCTGGAGTACTGGGGTGTGTTGAGTACAGTAAAACGTTAAGAACAAATAGAACCTGTACTACTCCCTTATTCTACATGACAGGCCATCATATCTGTTCTACATAATATATTTTGATCTGAGCATTCTGAAAGATTCCACACTTCTGAACAGACCCCCTCATGTTGGAATGGTCTGTGTGGTTTGATTGACAGGTGCGGAACAAGGTGTACAGTAGAATGCTGCTGCTGCGCTCTCTCAGCCTGTACGGCACGCGCTCACCACAGGAGCTGCTCAAGGCCTCCGGACTCACACAGGTCAGGGGTCAAACGTTGACATGGGAGATCAAGGTCATGTTCAGTAGGGAGGAAGTGTTTTGAAACGGAGGTGATACTCCCTGAACTGGTCTAATAAGAACAGATGTATTGTTTTTTGCTAAATGTTTTGTTACGCTGTGCCCTACTGAGCATGACCCATGTTAAGGAGTCAGTATGGTCTCAGGTATTGTGTTGACAGGTTGTGTTAAACCTACTCTCTCGCTCGCTCGCTCTCGTGTCTTTGCTAGAAATGGGTGAACCGAGAGATGACCAACTTTGACTACTTGATCCAGCTGAACACCATCGCGGGCCGAACCTACAACGACCTGTCTCAGTACCCAGTGGTACGTTCTGTTAACACGGACCCTATGGGGGAAGATGTGGAATATACCATCTTGGTGCTCTTTTAAGGGGTGTTCATGGTTTAGTTAATTGTGTGTGTCTGTGTATCCAGTTCCCCTGGATCCTGTCGGACTACACGTCAGAGGAGCTGGACCTGACAGACCCAGGGGTGTTCCGGGACCTGTCCAAGCCCGTGGCCGTACTCAACGAGCGGAACGCCAAGGCTGTACGGGAGAAGTACGTTCTCTCAACCTCTCTCACTGAGCCGCTGCTGCGTCTCCATACCGGCATTACGTGACACGTTCCAGGGTGGCAGTGTGTTCATTCTCTTCACTACATAAGTGTCCTCGTCCATAGAATTAGACTTACTGCAATACAACACTTTATTCCCGTTGAGGAAATGTCTCTTTGAGGGCAAATAACTGGATTCTGTTGTAGTAAATATAGTAAGTAATTATAATGTTAAGTTCACGTCTCCCTGTCTGTAGGTATGAGAGTTTTGAGGACCCCACGGGGACCATCGACCGGTTCCACTACGGTACCCACTACTCCAACGCAGCAGGAGTCATGCACTATCTCATCCGCGTGGAACCCTTCACGTCCCTCCACATCGCACTACAGAGTGGACGGTAAAGCAATGGGTTTTGGTGGGGGGGGAATCAGACTAGAAAACTCAGGCCAGAAGTTAACAGCATTAAAGTCCATGGAGTTATCAGTGCTCGGGTTGCTGTGGTCTGAGCAGCTTTGTGCGTTCTAGTCATTCTAGTTCTGTGATTACACGTGTGTTCCAACTGAATCAAATGTATCTATGTTCTTGTCTGGAGATGTGCTATTGTACTGATGTCAGTAAGGCCAGAAGTCTTTCTCTCACTGAGCTACAGCCTTACTAGATCCACAGTTTGTCTTGGTCAGGTCACATGGTCAGCAAAACCAGCCGGTCTCTAGTACTATGGCCTACTTTAAGGCCATTGGCTGTTGGTCTTCCTCCCTCGGTCCAGGTTTGACTGTGCGGACCGTCAGTTCCACTCCATCCCAGCTTTGTGGCAGACCCTCACGGACAATCCCAACGACGTCAAGGAGCTCATCCCAGAGTTCTTCTACTTCCCGGAGTTCCTGGAGAATCAGAACGGTGAGATGAGCTCCGTGTCTGTAGAGAATCACAGACACGCTGACTATGTTGATTGACTGTCCGTACTAACGCCTCCTGTGGTGGTGTTCACACAGTCAATCAGGGAAAATCTGGACTCGACTGGACCGGTTCAGATTTTGTCAGTTGCATTCAGATTGTGGAACACTGGAACTTGTTCAAATCAGACAAAATCTATAACTGACCCAATTACACCCTGAATTGTAAAAACTGATCATCTCAGTTTAACATTTTATTTAGTCTGTTTTCTTTTTATCCGGTCACACTGCCACTCTGATGGAATCCACTTTCACTCCCCCGTCCTTTGTTCCTCCTCCTCTCTCGCTCCCTCTAGCCTTTGATCTGGGGCGCCTGCAGATCTCCAAGGAGAGGGTGAATGATGTCATCCTGCCTAAATGGGCCAAGTCTCCAGAGGACTTCATTTATAAGCACAGGAAAGCCCTGGTGAGCCTCCTTTTCTCATGGACGGTCCCCATTACCATAATGCTTTATCCCAAGGGGGGAGAAAAACCTCTGTAACACAATTGGATCACACACATTCTATTACCATGATGTGCAGGAGAAATGCATTCCACAGAGAGTAGTATTTAGTGATTTATTGCTGAGGGGGTTAAAAATGTGTGTGTGTGTGTGTGTGTGTGTGTGTGTTGTGTAACAGGAGTCTGAGTACGTATCGGCCCACCTGCAAGACTGGATCGATCTGATCTTCGGTTACAAACAGCGAGGCCCCGCGGCCGTGGAGGCCCTCAATGTCTTCTACTACTGCACCTACGAAGGTACGGATGCTAACACTAAACCCATAGACTCTCATTGATACAATAGCACTGATGCTAAAGAAACGCTGCACCTACGAAGGTACGGACGCTAACACTGAACCCAAAGACTCCCACTCATACAATAGCACTCATGCTAAAGAAACGCTGCAACTGTGGAGGTACATTTACATTTTGGTCATTTAACAGATGCTCTTATCCGTAGCATCTTACAGGTACGGATGCTAACACTAAACCCATAGACTCTCATTGATACAATAGCACTGATGCTAAAGAAACGCTGCACCTACGAAGGTACGGATGCTAACACTAAAACCCATAGACTGATACAATAGCACTGATGCTAAAGAAACTCTAGATTGCTATATTATGGCACTTTACTGAATCGTTTGTCTCTGGTTTTGCCATAGGGGCGGTGGACCTGGATGCAATCACTGATGAGAAGGAGCGTAAAGCCGTAGAGGGGATGATCAGTAACTTTGGACAGACACCCTGCCAGCTGCTCAAGGTACTGGAGAAAACACACCAGGCTTGACCTGACCGGGAGAAACCTCCCAGGCCTTCCTCGTGATATGAGCCCATTGGAACACTGAGGGATGACCCGGTCAATTAGGAATCATTGGGAATGAGACTTTAACAGGTTATTTAGAACAGTGATTCTCATCTCTGGTCTTTGAGGACCTTCAACAGTACTCATTGTTGTAGCATCAGACAAACACCTTATTAAACTAGTCAACAGCTTGGTGATTAGTTTAGGCAGGGCTACAACCGAAATGGGTGCTGGTGAGGTTACTCGGGATATTTAGCTGAGAATCACTGGTTTAGAACAGGTGTTTCAGATGGGCTATAGTGATGTATTGTCTGTGTGTACAGGAGCCACACCCAGTACGTCTTTCTCTGGAGGAGGTGGAGAAGAGGAACGGTCGACTAGACGCCTCCCCACTCAGCATCTTCGAGCACCTTGCCGAACTCAAGTCCTTCTTTGTCGAGGTTAGTTTTGAAAACACACACACACACCAAAGCATATGATCATGACCCTCTTTGTTGGTTATTGTAATGTACTTTATGAAAACCGTTTTATTGAAAAACAACTTCATAAATAAATGTTGATTTGTAGGGGATCAATGACAACGTGCCTCTGGTGAAAGCCGTGGTGCCCAAGAACCAGTCCCACTCCTTCATCACCCAGGGCAGCCCAGACACTATGGTGACCCTGAGTCAGAACTGTCTGATGGGAACCCACGGCTGGCTGCCTTATGACAAGAATATCTCCAACTACTTTACCTTCATCAAGGACCCCACCGTGGCCAACCCCAAGTCAGTTCCTCCCCAACACCGCCCCCTTTTCTACTGTGGGGCGTTGTAGTCTGACTGGGGGGCCGGGAGCCCTGTTTGACTTCTTACCTCCATTCCTTGAAGTAATCACTGATCTGAGAATGTTCGGTTTGTCACCGCAGTATGATGGAAACTGCCGTGGCGTATCCAGATCTGTGATTACCTCCAGGATGGGAGACGGGAAGAATGCACTTTAAATGTTTTGGAACAGACCCTTGGAGGGCACTTGATGTTATACTTGGTCATAAAGTTGTTCTGTGAGGTATGTATCTGAGGTCTCCTCCTTTCTGCCCCCTCCTCTCTCTCTCTAGGACCCAGCGGGTCCTGGGCGGGCCCTTCTCTCCGGGCGTGGAGGTGACCGCAGGTCTGTTTGTGGTGTCACATGACGGGAAGCTCCTGTTCAGCGGTGGCCACTGGGACAACAGCCTGAGGGTCACCTCCCTGGTCAAGGGAAAGACTGTGGGACATCACATCAGACACATGGGTATGGATGGATCTCACACACACACACTGTCTGTACATACAGTATAGTAATTATTTGGTGTCTTCTCTCTCACCGCAGACATAGTCACGTGCCTGTCGACAGACTACTGTGGGATCCACTTGATCTCTGGATCCAGGGACAACACCTGTATGGTGTGGCAGGTGCTGCAGCAGGTGAGATCATGAAGCCTGAGGGTTTATTGGAATACACTACACTGACTAGAAAGCATTTGTACTGCATTGTTCCTGTGGAAACATTTGATGTTAGTACACAAAAAAAAAAAAAGTGAAACTGTTTGACACATCTGCTTTCGGTTGCAAACTGTTTTACTACTGTATGCCCTACTGAACACTACCCAGGTGTAGAGCGTGTGACTGAATGTGTTGTGTGTGTCCTACAGGGGGGTTGTCCGGTGGGGCTGGGTCCCAAGCCGGTACAGGTGCTGTATGGACACACTGACGAGGTGCTGAGCGTCAGCATCAGCACGGAGCTGGATATGGCCGTCTCTGGATCACGGGTAAGAGGTTGGTGGGATGGAGGGGTTGGAGGGATGGAGGGGTTGGTGGGATAAAGGGGGATGGATGAAGGGGTTGGAGGAATGGGGGATGGAGGAATGCGGGAGGTTGGAGGAATGCGGGAGGACGAAGGAATGCGGGAGGACGAAGGGGTTGGAGGAATGCAGGAGGATGAAGGAATGCGGGAGGACGAAGGGGTTGGAGGAATGCGGGAGGTTGGAGGAATGCGGGAGGTTGGAGGAATGCGGGAGGTTGGAGGAATGCGGGAGGTTGGAGGAATGCGAATGTGGGAGGTTGGAGGAATGCGGGAGGACGAAGGGGTTGGAGGAATGCAGGAGGATGAAGGAATGCGGGAGGATGAAGGGGTTGGAGGAATGCGGGAGGACGGAGGAATGCGGGAGGACGAAGGGGTTGGAGGAATGCGGGAGGATGAAGGAATGCAGGAGGACGAAGGGGTTGGAGGGTTGGATGAAGAGAAGTTTGAAGGGTTGGTTGATAGATGGATCTTGCTGATGTTTTATTTCTGTGGACCAGGACGGGACGGTGATCATCCACACGGTGCGTCGGGGCCAGTACATGCGGTGTCTGCGGCCGCCCTGTGAGAGCTCCCTGCCCGTCTCCATCCTGCACCTGGCTGTCTCTTATGAGGGGTGTGTGGTGGTGCACACCTGTGTAGAGGGCAAGGCCACGCTCAAGGTACAGGAACACATGTTCTTAATATGTACTTGAAAAGGTCGTGATCGTCTTCTCTAAAATCTTAATGTGTTTTGGTGCAGGAGTCTGACCAGGGTGTGTGTGTGTGTGTGTGTGTGTGTGTGTGTGTGTGTGTGTGTGTGTGTGTGTGTGTGTGTGTGTGTGTGTGTGTGTGTGTGTGTGTGTAAGACGGACAGCCCAATGCAGATATTTTATTCACAACCAATTAGATCAGCTCAGAGAAAGATCTGATGTGATTGGTCATTGAACCAATTAGTGGAAAGAATATCAGAATTGGACTGAATGAAGCCATAGTGACTTAGTTGGTGAGCAACTTAGTTGGTGAGCTACAGAGGGTCAGTGAGTTAGTGAGTGAGTTATTTGCTTAGTGACTGACTGACTGACTTAGTTGGTACAGTACGTCATATATAACTCACCACTAGCAAAACGCTAGTTGACCACTAGATGGTACATTATGATTGGGTCCTGGTGAACGATTGTCTCTCATCCTGTCCCTGTTTAGGATAAGAACGGCCTGCACCTGTACTCTGTCAATGGGAAGCACCTGTGTACGGAGGGCCTGAAGGAGCAGGTGACAGACATGTGTGTGTCCGGGGAGTACCTGGTTATCGGCAGCGAGCAGGGCTTCCTCTCCATACGAGACCTGTACAGGTGACCTTGTTTCCTGTGTGTGTTTGTCTGTCTGTGTGCGTGACTGCACGCACACCATGCATCTACAGGGTTTTAGCTGTATCAGAAAGGTTCTCAGGTGGTAAGAGTGGCAATGGGCCCCGCTGAACAGCTGATTAAAAAAATATATACATTTTTAAGCCCATTTCCTGCATTTTTACAAATGTTTCCATTGAGCTGAGAGAAAATACTGCAGTATTAAAGCTAATTTCCTGCAATTCTATGCATTTGACCATGTCTAATACTGTTATTTTACTCAAACATAACAATATTAATACTTCTAAATTCATTGTTTTTGGAATTTTCAATTCTCCCTGACTGTAGTTTTTATTTTGGATTTGTTAGTTCTCAAAGATGATCTCCATTTATCTTTTCTACATACTTTATATCTGGTTTTAGTCATTTACACTGAAAATGTTTTCACCCCCAAAACAAAATCATATATGCATACATAGAGTTTTTATTATTATTATTAATATATATATATCAGGGATTTTTCTGTCTAACCCAACCCTTCACTCTGTCCCTCCTCTCCTCCGGACAGCCTGTCCCTGTGCGCCACCCCCATGGCAATGCGTGTGCCCGTACGCTGCGTGTCTGTCACCAAGGAGCAGAGCCACGTGCTGGTGGGCCTGCAGGACGGCAAGCTGATCATTGTGGGCGTGGGCAAGCCGGCCGAGGTAAAGAGCTCATTCAGAAACTACATCGCCCAGAGCCTGGAGGGCTCACCCCTCATGGCAATGCCACTGCTCGCCCCGCTGAGGGTGCGCTCGCCCGCCCGCAGGCTGAGCCTCCGGGACAAGTTAATGTTTAACCCCCAGGGCCCTGACCCCTGACCCCCTGAGCAGAACATCCCCCTCAATTCAATAAAAAAAAAGTATTTACCTCAGAGGGAACTTCATAAACTCACCCTACAATCTACCACCGCATACCATTCTCTCTCTGTTTTAGTGCTAATAATTAGTCCTAAATGACCTGTCCTTCCTTAGCCACATTCACCTCGGTTGTGTTCATTAGGCACCAAACGGAAGAAAACTGACAAACAGCGGAGGAGCTACCTGGACTTTTTCCCCCCGTTTTCTGTTGCGTGACTTCAAATCATTTTCTGTTGCGTGCCCTAATGAACATGACCCTGTTTCTGGGGCGAAGCAGGACCCTGGCCCATTCTTGCCCTGCAAGGATTGGTGACCACACACACACACAGTAACACTTGAGACATTCCATAAACCCCTCTGAATGAATACAACACATCCTCTCCTTTAATATTACTGTGAAATGAAAACATGGGCTTCCGTTTACCTCGTTCTAACCGAGGAATGACTTCTTTTTGGGCCTTGGGATGGTGTTGTCCAATATTGTTTACCGGAAGTGTCATTATTATTGACTGATTTAATATGTATTTGTGACATGCTGTGAATTGCCTTGGATGAACACCTCTGCAAATTCAAGCCATATAAACTATATTAGTAATAAGCTACGCTATAATAAGATGCACTAGGCTGTAATTTATTCCCACCTGCTCCTCAAGTGAAAATGGTTTAACCCTTATTGTCTTCCTGCTCTTCAAGTGAAAATGGTTTAACCCTTATTGTCTTCCTGCTCTTCAAGTGAAAATGGTTTAACCCTTATTGTCTTCCTGCTCTTCAAGTGAAAATGGTTTAACCCTGATTTCTTCCTCCCTACTGGTAGACATGAAAGTAAGGTTAACTCTGGGGCTGTAATGATGGGATAGGGAGGGACACAGGGAATCACCTTCGAATCAATTGATAATTTGATCCCCTCCCAACTTCTCTCACCTTTCTTTTATACAAATGGACCTGCCTCAAAGTGAACCAAGCTGTGGTTTTGAACAGGCACTACGTCATTCCAACAGTTCTGAACTAACCGATCACTCATAAATCATATCCTGCTTTTTGTTTGTTTCTTTTGACTTCACACTTTCCTCCTCCTTCTCATCACTTCCTCCTCCTTTCCTCCTCCTCACTTCCTCCTCCTTTCCTCCTCCTCACTTCCTCCTCCTTTCCTCCTCCTCCTCATCTCTCTCCTCTTCCTCACTTCCTCCTCCTTTCCTCCTCCTCCTCATCTCTCTCCTCTTCCTCACTTCCTCCTCCTTTCCTCCTCATCTCTCTCCTCTTCCTCACTTCCTCCTCCTTTCCTCCACTCTTCTCAGATGCGTTCAGGCCAGATCACTCGTAAGCTGTGGGGCTCCAGCAAGCGCCTGACCCAGATCTCCTCTGGAGAGACAGAGTACCAACCAGCCTGCAACCAGAACTGACCCCCACAACCACCCCTTCCACCCCACACCCCTCTCCACTACCACCACACCCCCTCACCCTGCTGCCTGCCTGATTGGCCCGCAAGCCCTGTCAATCATCAGTCTACCCAATCAGATTTGAACCACCCCTCATTTTGATTGACTGATGACTGTTTTGGGGGAATCTTACTCTTCTTTTTTGTTCCTCCCTCTGACTTGGGAAGGACAGACTGACCCACGAGTGGAAGACGGGGTGTGTGTGTGTGTTTTAACTGTGTGTAAAGGTTAGGCGGATGAGTAGGGCAGGTCAGGACGGACCAACCGGCGCCGGCGTCGAGTTTCTGATCCAACCTTAGGTGCATACATCCCCTCACCCCCCCTCCCCTTCAATGACACACATGGCCATTACTCTTCATCTTCCTCCATCATCACTAGCACGGTCAGGCCAGTGGCTCCCACTACTACAGAGACCCTCTATGCAGACACACACTACAGCAATCTGAGCTGACCTCTGACCCCTCCACCTCTCAGGCCCAAGGAATGAAGGGGATCCCCAATGTAGAAATGTAATTACTCCAATGGGAACACTTAACCTGGTTGACGGTCCACCCATCACATCACACTGACTTCAATGGGAATTATATTTTATATTTCTCTGGTCATCAAGATGACCCACTTCTCCGAGCCCTGAACCTGAGACCACTGAGCAGTGTGTGTGTGAATGTACGCTCTTTGTTTCTGTGTGTTGTCTCTCGCTGGTTGTTTTCTCCCGTGGGCTTTTGTTGACTTGGTTTTGCCTTCCAGTCTGACTAGGCTGTGACCGATGCCTCAGGGCTCCTATGCAGCAGTAAGGGGCTATGTTCAGTCACAATACAATGTTTTTATTTAGTTTTTTTGTTTGATGTTACTGATAATTGTAGTTTTCTTCTACAGGTGTGTGCATGTGTATAAGGTCTGTGGTTAGGTTGTGTTTTGCGTGGCATTTCCAGCCCACTCCTCATTTAGTATAGAGGACTGGGCCCAAAGGTATCCAACACTCGTACTAAGCCTGACACACACACACTTGTTTGCTAATGTACACTTGCATAGACTCCTCCCTATTGGAGAAGCCTGTGACTGCGTTCCATGCCATCTCTATTGCAATCTCAGTAGATTTCTATATGACATTTAATGTGGTTTCTGAGACTGAACACTTCTCCAGGCGTTGTGAAATCTGATAATCGGCAATAAAGACGACCTGGAACGCACCCAAAGTCCGCTAGTTTGACACTACAGAAGAAGAGAGAAGCCTAGTGTTGTAGAATCACTAGCTACCCTATACAGTGCCCAAAGGACTCGCTCCCCTCAATCACTACACTCTTACACACACTGCAAGCTTCTCACACTTGTGTTAGATCGCATGCTTCGGAGGGACGAACCATACTGAACCTGGCTTAGTGTGCAATGTTTAGCTCTAGATCCATCCTAGAATGTTTTTATGTTACTTGAATCAATGTTTATTTATGAATGAAAATGAGCTTTTTTCCCCGTAGGCTATTTAAACTCACACTACATTATTTGTATGTTTTTAAGTGGTGCTTCAGTTGTTCAACAAAGATTTATGCTGCGAAAAACTAAAGACGGTGGATCGATCCACCTTTCAGAATGGGAGGGGAGACTTTCTAAGGGCTTTTGAGATGTCAGTGTTACAGCAATACAGTTCCTTCCTCTGCTCCGCTGACTGTGCGTTGGTACATTCCAGCCTTTTGTTAAGGCTGAACTAAAACAAAATCTCCAGTCTTCCTGGTTTTTCTGACCGGGACGACGCGATTGGAAGATTAAATTTATTCTGCCAAGGGACATCCCAAACGGCTGTCATCTTCCAACAGTCAGAATCACCTCAGTGTTCCTCCTCCTTCCATAATTGTCTCTTAGTTGGGAGCCATGTCAGCTAGTTAAGGTCCTCTGAGGAGTTCCATAAATGCAGTAACGTCACTAAACGTGTCTGTGAGGCCTAATGTGGCTTTTTGAGATTTCATGTGTGTTTTTATGTCAATGTTTGAGATTATGAATGATTTCACCCCCCATTGAATCCTTATGGTTGTTATGCTCCTGTCAAATCAAAATGACAGTTTGGTCGGGGTAGGTCATCTGTTGCATAATGTGAGTGTGTATGTTCATGATGACAGTAGTTTCTTAAAATGCCAAATTCCTTATTTCCTTGTCATATCATTTGCCTTCTTGGTAATAATTCAGTGATTCTGGTTCTTATCTATCATGGACTTAGAATTATTCATTCTGATTCTATGGTGGTTATAGATTAGGGATCAGACTTCTGTGTACAGTGTGGTTGTTTTTGGTCTTCTCTTTTAAGTCTCTCTGCAACCACAGACCAACGTGTGCCCTTCTTTAACCAAGAGGCCGTTTCAATATGTTTATTTTTAATTGTTCATGCTGATGTGTCTCGAAGGCATACTCCTTTAAACAGTTTCCATTCTCATCAGGATGTGTTACTCATTTTTTCCAAAGGACGTATTTAATAAATGTTTCTATTTTTGTCAATCTTAGTTTGTCAGGCAGACAACACCACTATCTTGTTTTAGGACTTTCTTCCGACCCCACCACTGAAACAGTGCCTTTTTATCCATGTTGCATCATACAGACAATTATCCAGTTAGTGTGTAGAATTCATTGTTTACCCCTCCCTCCATGATAACCCATGGATAGCAGCATTCCACAAACGTAACATCCAATAGGAACCAAGAATCTAGAACTGTAAACAAAGTTGACTAAAAATCTGAACTATATTGGTGTCTTACCTTAGCTGCTTGCTCTGTGACTGTCACCAAAATGGATGTGTGTGTGTATATCTGATTTATAAATACTGGTGTATAATGTACAGCATGATTTTTATTTTAGTGGATTTTAATTGTACTTTTTGCACTTTCCAGGTACTAAATTGTAAGTGATTGTTTTAAATGTTTCCCTGGTCCATTCTGTACAGACAAACTGCTTTGTATACACAAGTGGAAAGTAATCATTAAAGTCTTGTCAAAAATGTCATTCATATGTATGGCTGATTTGTAGCTGTGAAAATAGGACACTGTGTACAAAACATTAGGAACACCTTCCTAATTTGGAGTGCCCTTATTTTGCCCTCAGAACAGCCTCAATTCGGTGGGACATGGACTCTACAAGGTGCCGAAAGCATTCCACAGGGTTGCTGGCCCATGTTGACTCCAACGCTTCCCACAGTTGTGTCAAGTTGGCTGGATGTCCTTTGGCTGATGAACCATTCTTGATACACACAGGAAACTGTTGAGCATGAAAAACCCAGCAGCATTGCAGTTCTTGACACAAACCGATGCGCCTGGCACCTACTACCATACCCCGTTCAAAGGCACTTAAATATTTTTGTCTTGCCCATTCCCCCTCTGAATGGCACACAATCCATGTGTAAAAAAAACCTTAACCTGACTCCTCCAGTTCATATATGGATTGAAGTTGATTTAACAGGTGACATCAAAGAGGGATAATATAATTCACCTGGTCAGTCTGTCGTGGAAAGAGCAGGTGTTCCTAATGTTTTGTACAATCAGCATAAATGCATGTTTTGTATTTTAAACAGTACATAAACATTTCACTAGGGGGCGACCAAGTTGTAAGCTGCTTGGAGCGCTTACACTGCTGAACATGGGGTGCGTTCGTAAATTCCCTCATGCTATATACTCCGATTTCAGAGCACTCTCGTGAGTGTGCCAGAGAATTATGAATTTACGAACGCTCAACACCCGAATATGGCCAGTGTCAGTAAACCTCGGCAAAAATGCGTAATTAAATTGTTGCCAGCAGCACAGTTGCAGTCACCAACGCTCTGGATAACATGAAAACAGCCTAACCATCTCTGTTAGGGTGAGAAATGGTCAGTGATGTGAACTCTCATTTTTGACTGGAAGTAGCTAGCAAGCTAGCTAACTTTAGCCAGTTAGCTTGGGTGCTTGACAGCCGAACACTCGGCTCAACCCCACTCCTCGACCAGAGCGCCCAGCGTGCGCTCTGAACGCTCGGAGAGCGAAACTGATTTTACGAACGGACAATCTGACAACTCTGAGCACACTGACTGGGTACTCTGGCACTCTAGAGTGTATTTACGAACGCTCCCCGGATAGAACAAGGCCGCGCTTGTTTTTGTTGGACCTATGTTGCCATGACAACAGTGCAAGTTCTATCCCTATTTTGAAAACGTTTTCCAGTGGCACATTTGCTTCCTATTTACAAACTTTCTCAGAAAATACTAGGCACCGAGGTGTATCATGGCTGATCCAGTGGCAACGACGACCGAAGGGCCACCAACGGATGGAAAATCAGTCAATCTCATTGGGAATGTAAATATAATTGTTACAACCGGCAGGCATATTTACCCTAGAAATACGCCTACTGTAATTTCTCAGTTTAATAGATGCACATTGAATCATAAGTTGTCACGTATATAACACTAGAGGGCTGGGTTGCTACCTGGTTCATTTTCACAGCTGTTGAGAAGAGTATCAAGAGCCGAGCCTGTTCCTGATGACGATGAGGAAGAGGAGGAGGAGCTGCCCCCGCCACCACCACTAATTCCACGAGGCCCTCTAGTGAATTTGCATTCTAGTATTGTCAATTCACATTATTATGCTTTGTTAACTGGAATATAGATTTTACACCTGACATGCATATTATTATTACATTAAAGGACTGTAGTGTTTAAAATAGTATATTTTGTTTACAGAAAGGATGTCTAACAGTCCATCTGAAAAACTGCAGGGATTTCAATAAAAACGGTATCCTTCTCAGTGGCCCCTAACAGTGAAATCATTAGACCCTATTCACCATGCCAAAGCTTTGTGTGTGTGTCAGTGTGCTAACTGAGGTAGTTATAAGTTATGCCATTGTAAGTGGCCCTGGATAAGTGTCTGCTAAATGACTAGTAAAATGAGTTTTTCGTGAGCGTTGTGTTCCCAGCTTCCATAAAGAAAGGCACCCAGGGCTTCCTGAGGGCGAGTATTGGGGAGAAGGTGAAGTGCACTATGGTCCAGCCCTACAAGGACTCCAAGGCTGAGCGCTCCAAGTTCCCCCTCTGCTTCAACGAGTGGAAGTATTTCTCCATACAGGTAAGTAGGTATATTAGTTGATGCTCGAGCCAACTTCTCTCTGTCTGGATTCATGCATTGGTCATGACAATATAGTTGGCTACACTGCAGATACAGTATGGGGCCAGCTATTGCAATACTGTATAGAGAAAGTTGTAAGAATATTATTTTCTGTATCTAACAGGACAGGTTTTTCCTCTATCCAAGACCTTAACACAATCAATCAATGACTCATTTGGATGTTTCAGATTCCTAAGAGCACTGATAACACGCTGGGTGTCTGTGAGTCACACCGTCTGGTGGTGGAGCTCATCTTCTTTGAGCAGGACACGGGCGTTCCCAAGCTCATAGGAAAGACCTTTGTCAAACTGCTGGACATCGTCAGTGTGAGTGACACGGACAGGAGCGATAGGGACGAACCCACCGCCCCTTCATGCTCACCATGCCATGTTTAAATTGGATAATAATAAAATGATGATCATAAGAGTGAGTGTACAAAGCTGTCCAGGGCTCAACACGTGTGAATGTTCTCCACTAAAGAACCAATGGGTTCTTTCTATTTTAGCTTTCAGTCGATGGTACAAGTATTGTCATTCACCTGCTGCTAGAAGGCTGGCCTGCAGGACCAGATATCAACCGTCTTGTCCTCTGTCCTGTTCTCTAATCAGAAATCACAAATGAACCAACTGCTGGAGCTGAGGCTCAAGCGCCAGGTACAGAATATGAATCAGACACCATGGTCCACATGTGGGACAGTTATATCATGTTCAATGGGAGTTTTGTACAGTGGATTCCTGTATTGACACACGCTATAAAAGCCAACTTGTTTTCCAGATCATCTGTAAGCTGGAGATGGAGATGGTGATTGCGTATGGATCCTTGGGTTACGGATACTCCCACCAGGTTAGAGGGAGACACATCAGTGTTTGTGTAGATGTGGAGGAAGAATTGATCTTGCCTATCTATTATTTACTCCTAGTTGAAGCACCCAAATAGAAACATGGAGAGCCTAGTGGAGCGCTCGCTCTTTCTCCGCTGTCCACCACCGGACGACCGCAAAGACCATCACTAGTGAGACACGGACACACTCAAATACTGTACATGAATTCTTAACTATTGACATTCTGACACTGTGACCCTTTTGTGTGAGTTTTTTTCCCCTAGATTTGACAGACCGATATTCTCCCATGTAACATATCGCTCCCTGTGTCTCCAGTAATGTGGTCACTCCTAAGCCAGTACCTTATTCAGACTTTATCGCAGCGCTGATGTACAGAGAGACCACCAACCCAGACAACAGGACGACTTACCCCTCAAACAGCACAATATCCCCCATCATCCTGGAATGTATGGAGAAGAGGGGCA
Organism: Oncorhynchus masou masou; assembly: GCF_036934945.1. NCBI lineage: Eukaryota > Metazoa > Chordata > Actinopteri > Salmoniformes > Salmonidae > Oncorhynchus > Oncorhynchus masou. The sequence goes on along the minus strand of NC_088218.1, from coordinate 8,924,405 downwards.
GGTACGGTTTATTATGGAATCTCATTCTGGGTTCAAAGGTCAAAGTGTATACTGTTTTCAGCCCATTTTCTGAAAATGATGCATAGTAGCTACACGAACAAAACAAATGTCTACTGTCCAAAAACTGCCTTAGTGAATTAATTATATCCAAGGTAAGTGGAACATAACGTTAAATAACCATAATATAAAAGGATCTGATATTGCTAAGTGGTCAATTTAGTGTTATCTTAGAAAGAACAGGAAGGATGTAGGTAGGAAACGTCCCAAATGATTCCCTATTCCCTACAGTGACAAAAAGTATGTGAACCCTTTGGAGTTACCTGGATTTCTGCATAAATTGGTCATCAAATTTGATCTGATCTTCATCTAAGTCACAACAATAGACAAACATAGTGTGCTTAAACTGGCCGGCAGGGATATCCTTGTCTCATCGCGCACTAGCGACTCCTGTGGTGGGCCGGGCGCAGTGCAGTGCACTCCCTAGGAGTGGCCGTCCTGCAAAGATGACTGCAAGAGCACAGCGCAGAATGCTCAATGAATCCTAGAGTGTCAGCTAAAGTCAGCTAAAGACTTACAGAAATCTCTGGAACATGCTGACCAGGTCGCTAGGTGTACGGTTTTTCCTCCGACACATTGATGTGGCTGGCTTCCGGGTTGGATGCGCGCTGTGTTAAGAAGCAGTGCGGCTTGGTTGGGTTGTGTTTCGTAGGACGCATTGCTCTCGACCTTCGTCTCTCCCGAGCCCGTACGGGAGTTGTAGCAATGAGACAAGACAGTAACAATTGGATACCATGAAATTGGGGAGGAAAAGGGGGTAAAGAAAAGAATAAGAATGGTGTGCATGTGAGGCTGAGGGTCTTTTGGGCTGGTTTGCTAACTACCTCTCTCAAAGAGTGCAGTCTATAAAGTCAGGAAATCTGCTGCCTGTCACCAAGGGAGTACCCCAAGGCTCGATCCTAGGCCCCACACTCTTCTCAATTTATTAGGTAGCTCTCATCCAATTATACTCAGCTGGCCCCTGCCCGGATTTTGTGTTAAATGCTCTACAACAAAGCTTTCTTAGTGTCTAACAAGCTTCTCTACCCTTAACCTTGTTCTGAACATCTCCAAAATAAAGGTCATGTGGTTTGGTAAGGTGTGAATACTACCTCTGAGGGCTTTGAGCTTGAGGTAGTCACCTCATACAAGTACTTGGGAGTATGGCTAGACGGTGCACTGTCTTCTCTCAGCACATATCAAAGCTGCAGGCTAAAGTTAAATCTAGACTTGGTTTCCTCTATCGTAATCGCTCCTCTTTCACCCCAGCTGCCAAACTAACCATGATTCAGATGACCATCCTACCCATGCTAGGCTACCTGGGTTGGACTAGTAACCGAAAGGTTGCAAGATCGAATCGCAGAGCTGACAAGGCAGTTAACCCACTGTTCCTAGGTCGTCATTGAAAATAAGAATTTGTTCTTAACTGATTTGCTTCGTTAAATAAAGGTTAAAAATAAATACAAAAAGATTACGGAGACTTCATTTATAGATGGGCAGGTAAGAGTGCTCTCGAGTGGCTAGATGTTCTTTACCATTCAGCCATCAGATTTGCCACCAATGCTCCTTATAGGACACATCACTGCACTCTATACTCCTCTGTAAACTGGTAATCTCTGTATAGCTGTCTCAAGACCCACTGGTTGATGCTTATTTATAAAACCCTCTTAGGTCTCACTCCCCCCTATCTGAGATATCTACTGCAGCCCTCATCGTCCACATACAACACCCGTTCTGCCAGTCACGTTCTGTTAAAGGTCCCCAAAGCACACACATCCCTGGGTCGGTCCTCTTTTCAGTTCGCTGCAGCTAGTGACTGGAACGAGATGCAAAAAAACACTCAAACTGGACAGTTTTATCTCAATCTCTTCATTCAAAGACTCAGTCATGGACACTATTACTGATAGTTGTGGCTGCTTTGCATGGTGTTGTCTCTACCCTTTTGCCCTCTGTGCTGTTGTCTGTGCCCAATAATGTTTGTACCATGTTTTGTGCTGCTATCTTGTTGTGTTGATACCATGTTGTTGTTATGTTGTGTTGCTACCATGCTGTGTTGTCATGTGTTGCTGCCTTGCTATGTTGTCATCTTAGGACTCTCTTTATGTAGTCTCTCGTTGTGATATGTGTTTTGTCCTATATTTCTATTGTGTTTTTATTTATTTTAATCTCAGGCCCCCATCCCTGCAGGAGGCCTTTGGTAGGCCGTCATTGTAAATAATAATTTGTTCTTAAACTGACTTGCCAAGTTATATAAAGGTTAAATAAAAATTAATTTAAACAAATTTAAAAAGCCATTGCTGTCCAATAAAAACATTGCTGCACGTCTGAAGTTTGCAAATGTGCACCTGGATGTTCCACAGCGCTACTGACAAAATATTCTGTGGACAGATGAAACTACAGTTGAGTTGTTTGGAAGGAACACACGACTGTGTGGAGAGAAAAAAGGCACAGCATACCAACATCAACACCTCATCCCAACTGTAAAGAATGGTGGAGGGAGCATCGTGGTTTGGGCCTGCTTTGCTGCCTCAGGGCCTGGACAGCTTGCTATCATTTTATCAACACATTTTTCAGGATAATGTCTGTCCTCCAAATAGAAGCTCAACAGAAGTTGGTGATGCAACAGGACAACGACCCAAAACACAGAAGTAAATCAACAACAGAATGGCTTCAACAGAAGAAAATAGGCCTTCTGGAGCGGCCCAGTCAGAGTCCTGACCTCAACCTAATTGAGATTCTGTGGCATGACCTTGAGAGCAGTTCACACCAGACATCCCAAGAATATTGCTGAACTGAAACAGTTTTGTAAAGAGGAATGGTCCAAAGTTTCTCCTGACTGTTGTGCAGGTCTGATCCACAACAACAGAAAACGTTTGGTTGAGGTTATTTCTGCCAACTAGTTATTCAATCCAAGGGTTCACATACTTTTCCCACTGTGATTGTTTGCACAGTGTGTTCAATAAAGACATGAAAACGTATAATTGTTTGTGTGTTATTAGTTTAAGCACACCGGTTTGTCTATTGTTGTGACGTAGATGGAGATCAGAATACATTTTATGACCAATTTATGCAGAAATCCAGGTATTTCCAAAGGGTTCACATACTTTTTCTTGACACTGTATATAGTGCATTCCTTTTGACCAGAGCCCTGTGGGATGTAAAGGAACCAGAGCCCTGTGGGATGTAAAGGAACCAGAGCCCTGTGGGATGTAAAGGAACCAGAGCCCTGTGGGATGTAAAGGAACCAGAGCCCTGTGGGATGTAAAGGAACCAGAGCCCTGTGGGATGTAAAGGAACCAGAGCCCTGTGGGATGTAAAGGAACCAGAGCCCTGTGGGATGTAAAGGAACCAGAGCCCTGTGGGATGTAAAGGAACCAGAGCCCTGTGGGATGTAAAGGAACCAGAGCCCTGTGGGATGTAAAGGAACCAGAGCCCTGTGGGATGTAAAGGAACCAGAGCCCTGGTCAAAAGTAGTGCGCAAGAAAGGGAATAGGGTACTATTTGGAACGGATCCCTAATGTTAAGTTATTACCCCCATAATGCCCAGGCTACTGCAGATGCATGAGGAGATGGAGGCGTTTGAGTCGTCCGAGGACTCCCTGCAGTACCTGGAGAAACTGGTGATGAAGAAAGGGATTAGAACCGGTACCCCCTGGAGGATGAACAAGAGGTTCAAGGTCTGTCTGTCTGTAACTCAACTCTCTCTCTCTCTTTCTATCAACTCAGTTCATTCAGGAAGTCCTATACAGATTTCTCATTGTTAATTTCCTGAATTGGCCACAATCGTAGTGTGTGTTCTCCGTAAATGCTTCATTTACACCAACCCTGTGTGTATATTCAATTCTATGTCAATGACCCTCTTGGTTGAGCTGTAGGGCAGTGTTTTGTCCTGTAAAGCAGTATATCTGAGAGGGTTTTGTCTGGTGTGTTTGCAGGTTCTCTCTAAGTGGAGGAAAAAGGCAACAATGGTCTCCAAGCTGCTCAATTTTGGAGGCTGTTCAGAGGCGGCGAAACAACAGAGAGACAACATGTTGCCCACCGGGCCATTGGGTTGGTCAACCTTTCACTCACGGACACACACACTCACGGACACACACACTCACGGACACACACAGTCACGGACACACACTCACGGACACACACACTCACAGACACACACACTCACGGACACACACACTCACGGACACACACACTCACGGACACACACAGTCACGGACACACACTCACGGACACACACAGTCACGGACACACACACTCACGGACACACACACACACATACATGGCTAAACTCGGCAACGGTAAAAAGACAGATGGGATGTTTCATATGGGTTTCTCTGGTTAATATTAATATCCATGGCAGTGCTGATTTTGATGTCACTGTTTTTATGTTGCAGGTGTAACTCCCCCTGTGCCACTTTTAAAGCGCCTTGCCATGCAACAGGTACTGCTGATCTGTGTTTATACACACACACACACACACACACACACACACACACACACACACACAGAGAGTATCTTTCATGTGTAATTTCTTCTGCTGTTTCCTTACAGGAGAAAATACCCTTAGTCAATGAGAAGGAAGTGTCTGAAATGAGCAAGCCTCCATCTCCCAGAAAGACCCTGGCTGCAGCATCAGGCCTGTCCACATGTATGGCCTCCAGCCAGGTTGCCCAGTCAGCCCCATTCTCTCCACCTCCATCTGATCAATATACCACACCGCCAACAGTAGCCACAGCACCTACATCAGCCGTGGCCCATAAGGCATCTCCCCCTAGCAGTGTGGCCTCCAGCTCCATGGACCACCTTGTCCAGTCCAGGGCCACCTCTTCCCCCAGACACGTCACCCTGGTCCTGCCTGAGGGTCCCGCCACCCCAGCTTCCACCTCAGCCTCCACCTCCGCTCAGCCCAGTACCAGACACATCCCTAAACTCACCAATGTGGCCGCAGTCCCCGTTCCCATCCACCTGACCTCCCTCTGTGTTCTTACTACCCTGGAGGAAGAAGAAGGAGGAGGAGGAGGAAGAAGGAGAGGAGGAGGAGGAAGAAGGAGAGGAGGAGGAGGAAGAAGGAGAGGAGGAGGAGGAAGAAGGAGAGGAGGAGGAAGAAGGAGAGGAGGAAGACGGAGAGGAGGAGGTCGGGAAGAAAAAGGAGGTGCATGCTACAGTATCGTCCTCCCTCCTCAAGACGTTCTCCTCTCTGACGCTGACCCCCGAGGTGGCCCCCATGCCACCATGGTGCACTCGCACCAACAGAGCAGGCATGGGCAGCTGGAGGAATGTCAGCCAGCTAACCCCAGCTACCAGCAGGAGGAGTGTCATCCAGCTAACCCCAGCTACCAGCAGGAGGAGTGTCAGCCAGCTAACCCCAGCTACCAGCCTTACCAGGAGAGCCAGTCCAGAGGGAAGAGTGACCGAGACCAGGGGAGGACTGGTAGTGGTGCCGCTGGAGGAGTGAGGGAGTCGGGGTGGACCCAGACCCAGAGAGAGGCTGCTGGAATGGGCAGCATTGGAAGTCGGTGGAAGCTGAATTTTGCTGGGCTTGGCTCTCTTGGTTCCGGAGGGCAGAGGAGGGAAGAAGATGCCCCATGTAGCAGCACTGCCCTCAGGTCCCCTACACTGATCGACCTGGCCCCACCACGGCTGCTGGGGGCCTGGACCGAGAACATTGCCACTGTGCCGACACCCATAGGAGGGGGTGGGGAGGCCTGGACTGGAGATCTGGAGGTCTGCCTGCTGCCCAGAGAACCAGCCTGACTCTCTGCTCTCAGTTAATCTCCCCCCTGTCCATCCCGCCGTCATCCGACCCTCTGAGCCAAAGCCCTCTGACGCGCTCCCCCCTGCCGCACCTCGGCTCACGGGCCACTGACACACCTTCTCCAGACCTAGAAACCTGGACCCTAGATAGTTCTCCCTTCCTCGGTGGCATGCTGTGTGAGTCCAACCCTCCAAATCTACGTGTAGGCCAAACCAGAGGTGGCAGCAACACTGACAGGCACACCCAGAGACCAGGAGGAGCCAGCTCCAGCACAGAACCACTCACCACACTCAACTCCTGGCTCAGCAGTGACAACCTCCCCACCGGAGCTGGCTCCGACTCTGGACAGTGGTCCCTCCTCTCAGAGATCGACATGTCACCACTCCGCAGCGGACTGGTCTTCTCCCCCCTTACCCCCATCTCCACCTCCGACCCCCTCACCTCCAGCTCCTCCCCTACCAGAAGCACCAGAGGCGGCAAGCCAGGCAAGGAGAGACCCAGGGTCTTGGAGACACCGCATTCTCCATATCACAGGCGCAACAGAGACCACAGAGATTATTATGGGAAGATGTAGCAAAAATATATATTTTTTGGCAGCCTATTTTGTCAAGTTCATTGCCTGTTACTTGGGAAATTATTTGATTCGGTTATCTAAGTATTAATTCAAATGTTTATTTTATCAAAGAATTTAGTTAAGATGAATTATGTTTTTTTATTGATAAAATAGGACAGGGCCTCTAAAGCGGAACTAATTTAATGAGGGGTTTTGTTTCAGTGAAAGCAGAGGAATATTTTGACCGCAGGACCGTTCCCAAACTTTGGTATGTGCATTCATTCTCGGGAATGTATTTTTTCTAATAAACTGTTCCCAACCTGAATAATTTCATATAATTTACGTAAATTGAATAAGCACAATTAATGAAAATTATGCTAAATACTTTTTGTCGCGTACTGCATGCATAACGTTACTTTGATACTGGCTTGGCTTGTTGAAAAAAAAATTACTTCCTAAATATTGTCACATGCTAAAGCAAGCTAACATAAACGTTGCATAAAGCGATTTGGCTACGTTTTCTATTTACCATTTGCATTACATTAGTTTGCTCACTAACCTCTGAAATATGCGCTGTAAAATAATGGCATTTGCTAGAAATACCAAGTATTCCCGAAAACAACCTCCTTACATATCCCCAACCACCTCAAGTTGCTGCTAGTGGTCGGCTCATATAGATGGTGTGTGATTATGCGGTTAGGACAGCAGCGTCTAACACGTTTTAACAGATCTGTGTCCAGACTGAGTCTCGTACTTTAACGTGGCTGATTTAGCGACTCACTGACTCCATCCAACCAGTGTCAGAGTAAGCGAACAGAGACGTTGCCATTATATGACTTGTGCTTCTGTCAAGTGATGACAAGCAGATGATGCCTTTACTATAAGACAGCAATGTGCATGATCCTAGATAACCACAGCCTTTCATGGTTGTAGTTCATTCACAAGACAGGGGAAATATGACAACCTCGTTGATGGGAGTAATGTCTCATCATCTCTCTAGGTGGTTGGTGCTGGCCTGGTGATAGTCTGCCATGGAGAGAGATGGGAGTAATGTTACATTATCTATCTAGGTGGTTGGCCTGGTGATAGTCTGCCATGGAGAGAGATGGGAGTAATGTTACATCATCTCTCTAGGTGGTTGGTGCTGGCCTGGTGATAGTCTGCCATGGAGAGAGATGGGAGTAATGTTACATCATCTCTCTAGGTGGTTGGTGCTGGCCTGGTGATAGTCTGCCATGGAGAGAGATGGGAGTAATGTTACATCATCTCTCTATCTAGGTGGTGCTGGCCTGGTGATATCCTGGTGATGGAGAGAGATGGGAGTAATGTTACATCATCTATCTAGGTGGTTGGCCTGGTGATAGTCATGGAGAGAGATGGGGGTAATGTTACATCATCTATCTAGGTGGTTGGCCTGGTGCCATGGAGAGAGATGGGAGTAATGTTACATCATCTCTCTAGGTGGTTGGCCTGGTGATAGTCTGCCATGGAGAGAGATGGGAGTAATGTTACATCATCTATCTAGGTGGTTGGTGCTGGCCTGGTGATAGTCTGCCATGGAGAGAGATGGGAGTAATGTTACATCATCTCTCTAGGTGGTTGGTGCTGGCCTGGTGATAGTCTGCCATGGAGAGAGATGGGAGTAATGTTACATCATCTCTCTAGGTGGTTGGTGCTGGCCTGGTGATAGTCTGCCATGGAGAGAGATGGGAGTAATGTTACATCATCTCTCTAGGTGGTTGGTGCTGGCCTGGTGATAGTCTGCCATGGAGAGAGATGGGAGTAATGTTACATCATCTCTCTAGGTGGTTGGTGCTGGCCTGGTGATAGTCTGCCATGGAGAGAGATGAGTAATGTTACATCATCTATCTAGGTGGTTGGTGCTGGCCTGGTGATAGTCTGCCATGGAGAGGGATGGGAGTAATGTTACATCATCTATCTAGGTGGTTGGTGCTGGCCTGGTGATAGTCTGCCATGGAGAGGGATGGGAGTAATGTTACATCATCTATCTAGGTGGTTGGTACTGGCCTGGTGATAGTCTGCCATGGAGAGGGATGGGAGTAATGTTACATCATCATCATGGTGATAGTCTCATGGAGAGGATGGTTGGTACTGGCCTGGTGATAGTCTGCCATGGAGAGGGATGGGAGTAATGTTACATCATCTCTCTAGGTGGTTGGTGCTGGCCTGGTGATAGTCTGCCATGGAGAGAGATGCAGTTGATGGGGTTCTGCTGGACTGTCCCTGGGTACCAGTGTGTATCAGTGGGTCTCAGCTCCTGGCAAAGACCTGGTTTGGGGACACAGCGTACCGCATCCTGCTCACGGACCTGCACTCTGTGTGGGAGGAGGAGATGGACACCAGGGCCATCCAGGACAGAGCTCAGGCAAGGAGGACACACACATATATGTGCACACACACACACACAAATTAAAGTACAGTTCAACAGCTTTTGAAAAAATGTCCTCTCTGTCATAACAGGAGCTGAACAGGCGATTGCGGGCTCCTGTCCACGCCTTCTTCTCTCACATGTGTGAGGTGGCTCGCCCCTGTCTGTCTGGACGGGTGGAGGACGAGGGTGCGCTTCAGTTCTCCCTCAACCACCACGGCGGGGACATCAACCTGAGGTTGAAGAGTGAGCTGGCTGGGGTGCCTTTCTACTGGGAATTCCACTGCACCCCAGCCCCTGTGGCTTTGGTACGATCTATAGACTCAACTGAACACCAACTCTATACTCAACTTTCACTGAACGTTTGTGTGTGTTTGTGTGTTTATATGCAAGCCCCAGTTTGTGTGTGTGTGTGTGTGTCTGTGTCTGTGTCTGTGTGTGTGTGTGTGTGTGTGTGTGTGTGTGTGTGTGTGTGTGTGTGTGTGTGCGCGCGCTCCATGACTAATGGTTGTGTAATGTGTATTGGTGTGTTCTATCAGGTGTGCAGTCAGCTTGTGCGCCCCCTGTTGTTGATGAGCAGGTTACTGCAGAGACAGGTGGGCCAACTGGGAGCTCTGCTGGCCAGGAAAGACACTGAGCTCCAAGACTACAGGGACAATGGGGCAGTGCTGAGCAGAGGTAGGCTCTACGTGCAGAGAAACAAAAATACACTCATTTAACACAACATACACACCTGTTCCTCTCGTTGGTGTGTGTGTTTTGCAGAGCGATTGCAGACAGAGTTGTTTGAGGAACAAAGCTACAGAGAGAACTTCCTGACACAGGTAAGTTTCATAGTCGCAATCTCAGGCATACTGAACATGCATAGTTAGGAGGAATATATTACTGGGAAAGAGAAAGCCTGGCAAGAGCCGCCTTTGAATACTCAGCTTAGTAAGTAAGCCACAATAAACCAGGTTTCTGCTGCAATATTTTGTCTCTCTCTCTCTGGGCGTGGCCTTCCATAACTAGACGTCATTAATAACCTTGTTCTTCTACTTATTGGATGGTTGTCTGTCCTTGTTTTATCCAGTGATCACTGACAGAGTAAGGTGTCCACACTTTTGTAAATGACCGTTATTTTTATAATGAAGTTCTAATTGAACCTTTATCGAGACCTGAAAGACAATGGGGTGTTCAGGCTTTAAAGGAAATGCTTTGTTTGCACAAGGCACCCATTGTGCTCAGCTGCATGGCATCCTGGGTCGTCCAGTGAGGACTGGGTTCTTGCTCAGCCAACTGCTGAATGTAGTTTGTTCTGTTCTAGGGGCATTATAGCCATGAGGTGGTTGGTGGGAGGTGCTGGGTTTGGCTGGATCATGGCCAAGTCCACTTCCCGTTGGGTTAAAGCCAGGTAAAGAGGCTTGGAGGACACGATGCGCTCTTGTATCTCCATATTGGCCTCGATGGCCTCTTCAGGGGAGAAGGGGCTGATAAACCTCTTCCTGCTGCCCCCCTCGGTCATCACCTTGGCACGAGGGCGGCATAGTTACCGGATCATCATGTGACTGACGATTATGGATGAAGACCGTCATGAAAATAAAATAACTGTCATAACCTATAAAAACATTATGGAAGGAACAGCTGACTGAAGACGGGACGGATGGGCATTCATTGAGTCTGTTTCTACGGTTACATGGACTCTTTACAGCGTAAGGAGACTTTGTTGCTCTTTGCTGTAGCAAACAAGGCTTTGGTTGCCTAGGCAACGCCCCACTTCCTGCAGCACATGCAGGAGTGGAGGAGAGAAGAAAATGTGCATCTTTTAAAATAAAAAAAATAATTAAAACATTTTGCTATTCAAACGAGTATAACGCTGACCGCGGTCGTTATGAAGACCAATAACCGTCATCCCAAACTCCATGACCGTCACAGCTCTCTGCACTTATGATGGGTCCGCTCAGGAAAATCTACTTTCTTAGACGATCGTCTTGCACTCCGTCATCCAGATTATATAGATTTACGCTCCTCTTGTGCGTAGTCTCCTTGCTCTTACCCCCCCAAAATGCTACCCTCCCTTGTTATTGGTCATTTGAAGAGGATAGCATGTTTTTGGAGGGTATAATTTTGCCTCTAACGTTCTGTCATTATTCACGATTATGCGCAATCATGGTAGCATCAACATTACTGTTGAAGTGTGAGAAACATTCTATTCTTATTTCCAATCAATGTGACTCCAAAATGACACAATACATTATTCAACATTCAGTTCCTATTCCCAACCAACTGCAAAGGCATCGAACAAGTTTGTAAAGTCACAAGAACGATGTGGTCATTGTGTGCTAGGAATATGTGACCAAATACTAAATGTTTGAATACTTTAATACACTATAGGTGCATTGTTTTACAAATACATCTGACACCTTCAAATGGAGGGACGAGATACACAAAGTGCTTTCATTTCTAATCTAAACGGTTACAGGTCCATGGAAATACCTCCGGATAAAAGTTGACTTTGTGTCCTGTCGCCTCATAGGAAACATGCTGGAAGAGAGTAGAAAGTTGTAGCTGTCTAAATAAATACGCCGGAGAGTGTGTGTGCAGTCAGGTCCCAAATGATTGGCCCCCTTGATAAAGAGGAGCAAAAAAGTTTATAAGATATATAGCTGATTATGCAAACACACATTTAGATCATTTGTTTGTTCAAAAGTGTTTTATTGTAAGAATATAGCTTGAATACTTCCTATTTATGCTCAAAATAAATTGTCTGAATTGCTATTGTGTTAACAGTAGTAGAGGGATCCATGCAGTTGATGTGTGTGTTTGTTTGGTGCCCTGGTAGTTTGATGAGCCTGTGTTTTAGTTAGTGTGTTTCAGTTTGACTGTGTGGTAGGATGTGGAATTTCTCAGTCTGCTGCTCCATTGACCCCCGTCCCTGACCTGTGTGTGTGTTTTGGCATTTCGAAGTGTCCTGGGGAATGTAGAGATGGATTTTTGTCTGAACTCTGCAGTGTGAAACAGGAGGCAGGCAGGGTCCACTCTCCCTCCCTCCTGTCCCGTACGGAGGGTAGTGGGTACTCGTCCTCCTTCCTGACCCCGATGAGGCCCTCTGCCTTGGGCTCGGACCTTACTGTAGTAAGCCTCCCTGGAGGTTTGGGGAAATGCTCATCTGGACATGGCCCATAAAGAGAATGGCAATGCATGCAGGGGAACGTGGCCTTTCGTCCTCTCAGATCAAAGTACACACACCTCACACCCTTCTTCTCCCGGCCATGGCAAATTCCACTGAGCACCGACAGACCGCCACGGACCAAAGTCCAAACTGAAAATAAGTGCCTGGAAAAATTTCACTGCGAAGTGTCAAGGCAACACACACACTGGAGAGGGAGGTGGCGTCCGTGGCCAGCCATTCCTTTGGGCTCATGGCCTAACCAGTAGACAGATGGGTGGAGGAGGTGGCGCTAGGCGAGGAGCTGTGGCATGTGTGTGTAGTATTTATCTATAGGAGGTGGTGTCTCCGTTTGCATTTCCCCCTCTGGGAAGACTCTCTGTGTACCTTTGTGTCCGTCTGTCTCTCCTGGTGTCTTGCTGTTCATCTTCCCTCTTAAGTCGGCTCTGTTTTAGCCTCCAGCCTTCAGCTCGTTGGGCAATACTAGGATCTGTTTTAGCCTCCAGCCTTCAGCTCGTTGGGCAATACTAGGATCTGTTTTAGCCTCCAGCCTTCAGCTCGTTGGGCAATACTAGGATCTATTTTAGCCTCCAGCCTTCAGCTCGTTGGGCAATACTAGGATCTGTTTTAGCCTCCAGCCTTCAGCTCGTTGGGCAATACTAGGATCTGTTTTAGCCTTCAGTTCGTTGGGCAATACAAGGATCTGTTTTAGCCTTCAGCTCGTAGGGCAATACTAGGATCTGTTTTAGCCTTCAGCTCGTTGGGCAATACTAGGATCTGTTTCTGCCTTCAGCTCGTTGGGCAATACTAGGATCTGTTTTAGCCTTCAGCTCGTTGGGCAATACTAGGATCTGTTTTAGCCTCCAGCCTTCAGCTCGTAGGGCAATACTGGGATCTGTTTTAGCCTATAGCCTTCAGCTCGTTGGGCAATACTGGGATTTGTTTTAGCCTCCAGCCTTCAGCTCGTTGGGCAATACTGGGATCTGTTTTAGCCTATAGCCTTCAGCTCGTAGGGCAATACTGGGATCTGTTTTAGCCTATAGCCTTCAGCTTGTTGGGCAATACTGGGATCTGTTTTAGCCTCCAGCCTTCAGCTCGTAGGGCAATACTGGGAGCTCGTAGGGCAATACTAGGATCTGTTTTTGCCTTCAGCTCGTTGGGCAATACTAGGATCTGTTTTAGCCTCCAGCCTTCAGCTCGTAGGGCAATACTGGGATCTGTTTTAGCCTCCAGCCTTCAGCTCGTAGGGCAATACTGGGATCTGTTTTAGCCTCCAGCCTTCGGCTCGTAAGACTATACTGGGATCTGTTTTAGCCTCCAGCCTTCGGCTCGTAAGACTATACTGGGATCTGTTTTAGCCTCCAGCCTTCAGCTCAATACTGGGATCTGTTTTAGCCTCCAGCCTTCAGCTCAATACTGGGATCTGTTTTAGCCTTACTGGGATCTGTTTTAGCCTCCAGCCTTCAGCTCAATACTGGGATCTGTTTTAGCCTCCAGCCTTCAGCTCAATACTGGGATCTGTTTTAGCCTCCAGCCTTCAGCTCAATACTGGGATCTGTTTTAGCCTCCAGCCTTGGGCTCGTAAGACTATACTGGGAACCCAGGCCCAGATAATGCCCCCTTCACCTCTGCTCACCGCAGTCAACACGGCACCTGCCTTTTGATGGTGACTCTTACTCAATGGCTACTGAAAGATGCCTTTATCTGTGGGCAAACACATTTAGAATGACATATCTGGCCTTCAAAGTGGTGAGCAGGGGTTATTTTTGGAGAATGATTTTCCTGCAAATGAAAGGGGGGAGAGAGGAAGGACTTCTCTGTTTGTCGACAGACCTGGGTTCAAGTAGCATTTGAAGTCGTTCAAATTACTTGCACTCTGCTTGATTGAGCTTGCCTACCAATGGAATGGTCCCAAAAGTGCAAACGCTACCCATTCGGGCAGGCTCAGGGAACCGCTCAAAGTAGTTCTAATACTATTTGAACCCAGGTGTGGTTTGTACCTTCCTTCACTCCACCCCTCCTCTCATCCCACCACTGGGGATTCCTGTTGCCGTCCTCTTCCACTGTAGACTAGACCTCCTGGAAAGGAGGATGAGAGAGATGTGCAGATGAAAGGAGGGGAAGAGAAAGTCAACCCAGGTACCTTCCTAGCTTTCCATTGGAGCCCCCTCATCACCCCACAGTAACACCCCACCCACCACAGGTCAACATTGACATGGAGGTTGGAATTAGACTACCCGTCCACTGTCACACACACACACACAGTGTCCTGGGTTCATCTGGAATCTAGATGCCCATTTCTGGTGTGAAGGTGGAGGGGCCCAGAGTGACAGTGTTGTGGTGAAAAACTCTTCTGTCCTTTTTTTAGATCACACTAATCTCCATCTGGGCTTTTGTCGTTTTCACCTGTTTTTGACCCGTTTTGGGGCTAATTTGTCACCGCTTGTGGATCTGGCCTGGCAAGGGGCGTGTCTGTTTGTCCACACTGGGCCGGGTAATGACGCATGGTTTTGGTTTCAGAGGGGAGGGTGTGTCGTTGAGTGTTCCTTTTTGTGTGTGACCAGTCCGCAGCAGTGATGCATGCCTTGGGGTTTTGGTGCTGAGTGGAGAAAAACATTGTGACTGAGTGAAAGAGGGGAGGGACATGTTCCCTGTGGTCTACCTCACGCTCCATACCCCACACCCCTCCCCCTACTCCCCCATGCTGGATAGGAACAGGCGGGTCAGATCAGGGGAGGGGGAGTGGAGCGTTTACAGTAGCCCCCTAACACTGTGAGTTAACATGTTAGTCTATCTGTAGTGCTGTGGATTTGGTTCTCCCTGGGGGTCTATGGGTTGGGGGTCGGGGAGAAGTCTGGAAGCAGGGGATGTGGGGAGCTACTGCGGGTTTGAGGTTAGCGTCTCCCCCTTGGTTATTCAGGGGCTCCATCCGCCAGAGGCTGTCATCACCTCTGGACTTCAGATCTGGCTCTGCTGCTCCTGTCATCTCCCTTTATGTAGATGTCATGTATCTTCTGTCTTCATTGAACAGAGAGAGAGTTTGTGTCAAAGGGCAGCAGGCCCTATTTAAACCTATGCAGACAGTGTAGACCTGTGTGTTGGAGGCTGCAGCATTACCGCTAGACCAGCCACCTGTGTGAACTGTCATACAGCTCCTGTCTAGATCAGTCCAAGCACTGCTAGATAGATAGAGGCTGTTTTGAGATCAGTGGCTGAGCTGATGCCATGGTTCTATGCTCTGGTCATCCTCTCTTGCATTCCTCTCCATGTCTTTCTCTCATTCACCTCTCTCCTCTTCTCCCCCCCTCTCCCTCTCGCTCTCTCTCCCTCCCCCCACGCTCTCTCTCTCCCTCCCCCCACGCTCTCTCTCTCCCTCCCCCCACGCTCTCTCTCCCTCTTATCCTCCCCCCCCTCCTCCCCCTTGCTCTCTCCCCCCCCCCCCCTTTCCTCCTCTCCTCCATGCCCCTATCTCTCTCCCCCCTCTCTCTCTCTCCCTCTTCCCTCTTCTCCCCCTCTCTCTCTCTCTCTCTCTCTGCCCCCCACCCCTTTTCCTCCTCTATCTACCCCCCCCTCATCTCTCCCCTTCTCTTCTCCCCCTCTATCTCTCTCCCCTCTTCTCTCTCCTCTCCCCCCCCTCTCTCTCTCCCTCTCCCCTCTCTCTCTCCCTCCCCCCTCTCTCTCTCCCCCTTCTTCTCCCTCCTCTCTCTCCTCTCCCCTCTTCCCTCTCCCCCTCTTCTCCCCCTCTCTCTCTCTCTCTCTCTCTCCTGTATGGTAAATCATGCGGTCTTTTAAACCCTTATCACCCCTGAGGAATTTCTGCTCTGTGACTGTAGGTAGGGCTCCCCTAACTCTACAGTCAGTTGGACCCTCCTGTTGCCCTGTTCTACCCAGTCAGTTGGACCAGCTCCTGTTGCCCTGTTCTACCAGACAGTCAGTTCCCTCCTGCCCTGTTCTACCAGACAGTCAGTTGGACCCCTGTTGCCCTCTACCAGACAGTCAGTTGGACCCTCCTGTTGCCCTGTTCTACCCTCTCTCTCAGTCAGTTGGACCCTCCTGTTGCCCTGTTCTCCCCTCTTCTCTCTGCCCTGTTCTACCCCAGTCAGTTGGACCAGCTCCTGTTGCCTGTTCCTCTCAGTCAGTTCTCCTGTTGCCCTGTTCTACCAGACTCAGTCAGTTGGACCAGCTCCAGTTCTCTCTGTTGCCCTGTTCTACCCTCAGTTGGACCAGCTCCTTGTTCTACCAGACCCCTGTTCTCTCTCTCTCTCCTGTATGGTAAATCATTGACAGCGGTCTTTCTAAACAGGAGTGGACCTTATCACACATGGCTGAGGAATTCCTGCTCTGTGTGACTGTAGGTAGGGCTCCCTATAAACTAACAGCAATACAGTCAGTTGGACCAGCTCCTGTTGCCCTGTTCTACCAGACAGTCAGTTGGACCAGCTCCTGTTGCCCTGTTCTACCAGACAGTCAGTTGGACCAGCTCCTGTTGCCCTGTTCTACCAGACAGTCAGTTGGACCAGCTCCTGTTGCCCTGTTCTACCAGACAGTCAGTTGGACCAGCTCCTGTTGCCTTGTTCTACCAGACAGTCAGTTGGACCAGCTCCTGTTGCCCTGTTCTACCAGACAGTCAGTTGGACCAGCTCCTGTTGCCCTGTTCTACCAGACAGTCAGTTGGACCAGCTCCTGTTGCCTTGTTCTACCAGACAGTCAGTTGGACCAGCTCCTGTTGCCCTGTTCTACCAGACAGTCAGTTGGACCAGCTCCTTTAGGGCCTTGTTTTGACCAGACAGTCAGTTGGACCAGCTCCTGTTGTTTTTACCAGACAGTCATTTGTACCAGCTTCAGTTTGTTCTACCAGACAGTCAGTTGGACCAAATCCTGTGTTCTACAAAGTCAGTTGGACCAGCTCCTGATGCCCTGTTCTACCAGACAATCAGTTGGACCAGCTCCTCTTGCCCTGTTCTACCAGACAGTCAGTGGACCAGTGTGTTTGCCCTGTTCTACCAGACAGTCAGTTGGTGAGCTCCAGTTGTTGAATCAAATCAGAAGTCAGTTGGACCAGCTTTGTTGCCTTGTTCTACCAGACATCAGTTGGATATCTCCTGTTGCCCTGTTCTACCAGACAAGTTGGACCAGCTCCTGTTGCCTTGTTCAAACAGCAAGCAATGCAGTTGGAAGCTCCAGTTGCCCTGTTCTACCAAAAAGTCAGTTGGAGAAAGGGTTTGTTTTGAGGGAAGGGTTTTTTGTAGTTTTTAGAGGTATATTTGTATGCTTCAGTTTGTTATGTAGGTATAAAATACTGTGACAAACTTAGCCCTGATGGGTGGATTTACCCTAAGTGAGGTAAGTCTTTCTTCTGGCTGTGCCGTTGGAGTTTGATTATAACAGTGGCCAAGATGTTCAAATGTTCATAAATGACCAGCATGGTCGAATAATAATAAGGCAGAACAGTTGAAACTGGAGCAGCAGCACGGCCAGGTGGACTGGGGACAGCAAGGGGTCATCATGTCAGGTAGTCCTGGGGCATGGTCCTAGGGCTCAGGTCCTCCCGAGAAAGGCCAAAGAGGAAGAAATTAGAGAGGAAGCATAAGTGGGGTGGCCAGTCCTCTTCTGGCTGTGCCAGGTGGAGATTATAACAGAACATGGCCAAGATGTTCAAATGTTCATAAATGATCAGCATGGTCGAATAATAATGAGGCAGAACAGTTGAAACTGGAGCAGCAGCACGGCCAGGTGGACTGGGGACAGCAAGGGGTCATCATGTCAGGTAGTCCTGGGGCATGGTCCTAGGGCTCAGGTCCTCCAAGAGAGAGAAGGAGAGAATTAGAGAACGCACACTTAGATTTACACAGGACACCGAATTGGACAGGAGAAGTACTCCAGATATAACAAACTGACCCCAGCCCCCCGACACAAACTACTGCAGCATAAATACTGGAGGCTGAGACAGGAGGGGTCAGGAGACACTGTGGCCCCATCCGAGGACACCCCCGGACAGGGCCAAACAGGAAGGATATAACCCCACCCACTTTGCCAAAGCACAGCCCTCACACCACGAGAGGGATATCTTGAACCCTTGCCTGGGATGATGCAATAGCTGGCGTTCACTGCTCCAGTACTGTCTAGAACTATTAGAGGGTATCAGTGACTCATATTCCTTTTGACCAATGCACGAACCCCTTGGGAAAAAGTGGAGGTGAAATTTCTATCTGGCAACCCGGTGGTTAATAACTCAGGTGATACCTGGCAACCCGGTGGTTAATAACTCAGGTGATACCTGGCAACCCGGTGGTTAATAACTCAGGTGATACCTGGCAACCCGGTGGTTAATAACTCAGGTGATACCTGGCAACCCTGTGGTTAATAACTCAGGTGATACCTGGCAACCCGGTGGTTAATAACTCAGGTGATACCTGGCGACCCTGTGGGTTGAATAGCACCCCCTTGTGCTCGGGAGACCCCACTGCTCCCAGGCGCTTACAGCTGGACCAGTGTCCCACAGCTGAGTGCTGACTTTCTTTGGTATCAGGTTGGGTGCGAAGGTGTCCATCTCTGTCATTTGATTGGGTGATGTAATGACTGAAACAAACACACTTGAAGTGACTGGCTGCTGTCTGTCAGTGGATCCTGCTGGTTCGCTGATGTTTTATTGACAGCAGGTGATAAAGCGGAGACTGGTTTAAGTGCTGGACGTACTCTTCATGGAACTTCATGCCCACCCCTCCCTCACTAGGGGGGTGGGGGGGCTTGTGTCCCCAGGGGAGGCCTCTGCACAGGCCTCTGGTGGTAATGGAACCCCAGGCTCTGGGCTGGGCCTCCATAATCATTCCTAACTGATAAGCATGTAAAGTCCCTAATAACCATCCTGGACTGGAGGCCAACTGGTAGGCCAGGACCAGACAAGGAGAGATCAACAGAAAGGGAAAGAGAGATGAGAGAAGATCTTTATAATATCCTTCTTTCTTCTCTTCCCTCCCCTCTTCCCTAATAGAGAAAGGACAGAGAGAGTGGCTGCAGTCCAAACATGTTATTTGTACCCCCTCAGCCCTCGCGCTAGCCACTTTCCCTCGGGGGAACCCCCGTCAGAACCGGATGCAGTTTGATTGCCATCTCAAATGGAGGTCCAGTTCACTAACGTTGCCCCCTCTGCCCTCCATTTAGCTGGAGAGAGTGAGTGAAGAACTTTCATCACTTTTGGGGTTGATATGACCCACAATTCAATGCAAACTGTAGCCATGTGTCAAATTCTGGTGGCCGCGAAGTGTCAAATTTAATCAACACATTTTCGCCGTGTCAGACAAACTTACGACGCTAGCTTGGTGAAAAATATATATACTGTGGATGACATTGATTTTTAGCGTTGACAAATTGTCTTAGTCTCGTAGTGAGGAGCCCATAAAACGTAGCTAGCTACATAAACACATTTTGGGGAATTCTGAAATTTATTGGAATACATGACCATACTATAAAACTAGCTTGCCAGCTATGGGGAACTAGCTACCTGACAGGAGTGCTAGTGATCTACGTTAGCTTGCTAGGTACAGTATATTAATAGCTTTAGGTTGGTTGTTTTTTAAATCAACTTGAAGATTTCCACCTAGGACGTTGCCTCTCCGAACATCACTCTCGATCGCTTGGGCAAGGGACATTTTAAGGTTCACTGGGATGTGACGATGTAAAACGTCATTCAAGGACTGAGGGGTTAGGGGCCGAGGGCCGTCTACTTTGAGTTTGGACTGCAGCCAGTGTTTACATCACGTGTCTGAGGGTTGCTGGGATCTGTGTAGCGCTGGGCCGGCAGCCCATCCCGATGTCTTGTGGGACGCCACACTGGGCCGTCTAGAACCAGGCCCGCCAGCTGAAGGGGCAGTGAGAGGGAGCCGGCCAGGCCACAATGGCCCTAATTACAGGCCCCGAGGCAGGGGAGAGCCCTGTGGAAACTGTGTGCAAGTGGAGGGATGGAAGAAGGAGAAAAGGAGACAAGAGGAAGGATCTTTCTCAATTAATCTTTCCTCGATCCCTTGCATCCTCTACCCTTGCCTCCTCCTCTAAACCATTGGAGAGGCTCTGAGGGGAGGGACCTTGGATATTCAGTTCGATGTGTTCTTCATTGTTGCCTGTGATCAGAGGTTGTCTTTCCTGATTCACCATGTAGAATCTTGGACAGCTGTCGGTGATGGCTTTCTACATTTAACCCTTCTACCTCACCATGTCTGTTTATAGGGACAAGGCCTGGGGTTTATGTGTGTTTCTACCTCACCATGTCTGTTTATAGGGACAAGGCCTGGGGTTTATGTGTGTTTCTACCTCACCATGTCTGTTTATAGGGACAAGGCCTGGGGTTTGTGTGTGTTTGTACCTCTGTACCTCACCATGTCTGTTTTTAGGGACAAGGCCTGGGGCTTTGGGGTGTTTGTACCTCTGTACCTCACCATGTGTCTGTTTTTAGGGACAAGGCCTGGGGTTTTGGGGTGTTTGTACCTCACCATGTCTGTTTTTAGGGACAAGACCTGGGGTTTGTGTGTTTGTACCTCACCATGTGTCTGTTTTTAGGGATGTGGTTAGAGCATTGGACCAGTAATCATAAAGGTTCCTGGATGGAATCCTAGAGCTGACAAGGTAAAAATCTGTCGTTCTGCCCCTGAGCAAGGCAATTAACCCACTGTTCCCCGGGCGCCGAAGTCGTGGATGTCGATTAAGGCAGCCCCCCGCACCTCTCTGTTGCAGGGGTGCTTGTCCTTTTGGAAGGTTCTCCCATCTCCACAGAGGAACTCTGGAGCTCTGTCAGAGTGATCATCGGGTTATTGGTCCCCTCCCTGACCAAGGCCCTAATCTCCCGATTGCTCAGTTTTTATGTGTGTGTGTATGTATATAGAGTATTTTTGTCTGTAATGTCTTTTTCGTTATGTCAGACCCCAGGAAGACTAGCTGTCATCATTGGCGTCGGCTAATGGGGATCCTTATAAAATCCTAAATCCCCTCCAGAGGTCTGACCCCCTCTCCTCCTGTCAGTTGTCCCAGAGAGAGGGAGTGATGTGGGGAAGCCTCTCCTCAGTCTCCTGGCTCCTCTCCTGGCCTGAGAGAAAGAAAGAGGGTGCGAGTAGTTGACTGGGCAGAGAGGGAGAAAGAGGGTGAGAGTAGTTGACTGGGAAGAGAGGGAGAAAGAGGGTGAGAGTAGTTGACTGGGGAGAAGAGGGTGAGAGGGAGAAAGAGGGTGAGAGTAGTTGACTGGGAAGAGAGGGAGAAAGAGGGTGAGAGTAGTTGACTGGGAAGAGGGAGAAAGAGGGTGAGAGTAGTTGACAGAGGGAGAAAGAGGGTGAGAGGGAGAAAGAGGTTGACTGAGAGTAGTTGAGAAAGAGAGGTTGGAGGGAGAGTAGTAGTTGACTGGGGAGAAGAGGGTGAGAGGGAGAAAGAGGGTGAGTAGTTGACTGGGCAGAGAGGGAGAAAGAGGGTGAGAGGGAGAAAGGGGGTGAGAGTAGTTGACTGGGGAGGAGAGGGTGAGTAGTTGACTGGGAAGAGAGGGAGAAAGAGGGTGAGATGGAGAAAGAGGGTGAGAGTAGTTGACTGGGGAGAAAGAGGTTGAGAGGGAGAAAGAGGTTGAGAGGGAGAAAGAGGGTGAGAGTAGTTGACTGGGAAGAGAGAGAGAACGAGGTTGAGAGGGAGAAAGAGGGTGAGAGTAGTTGACTGGGAAGAGGGGAAAGAGGTTGAGAGGGAGAAAGAGGGTGAGAGTAGTTGACTGGGAAGAGGGAGAAAGAGGGTGAGAGGGAGAAAGAGGGTGAGAGTAGTTGACTGGGAAGAGAGGGAGAAAGAGGTTGAGAGGGAGAAAGAGGGTGAGAGTAGTTGACTGGGAAGAGAGGGAGAAAGAGGGTGAGAGGGAGAAAGAGGGTGAGGGGGAGAAAGAAGGTGAGTGTAGTTGACTAGGAAGAGGGGGAAAGAGGGTGAGAGTAGTTGACTAGGGAGAGGGGGAAAGAGGGTGAGAGGGAGAAAGAGGGTGAGAGTAGTTGACTGGGAAGAGGGAGAAAGAGGGTGAGTGGGAGAGAGGGTGAGAGTAGTTGACTGGGTAGAGGGAGAAAGAGGGTGAGAGTAGTTGACTGGGAATAGAGGGAGAAAGAGGTTGAGTAGTTGACTGGGAATAGAGGGAGAAAGAGGTTGAGAGGGAGAAAGAGGTTGAGAGGGAGAAAGAGGTTGAGGGGGAGAAAGAGGGTGAGGGGGAGAAAGAGGGTGAGAGTAGTTGACTGGATAGAGGGAGAAAGAGGTTGAGAGGGAGAAAGAGGTTGAGAGGGAGAAAGAGGGGAAGGGGGAGAAAGAGGGTGAGAGTAGTTGACTGTGAAGAGGGAGAAAGAGGGTGAGAGTAGTTGACAGGGGAGAAGAGGGTGAGAGGGAGAAAGAGGGTGAGAGTAGTTGAGAGGGTGAGTAGTTGACTGGGTTGAGAGGGAGAAAAGGTTGAGAGGGAGTAGTTGACTAGAGGGAGAAAAGAGGTTGAGAGTAGTTGACTGGAATAGAGGGAGAAAGAGGTTGAGAGGGAGAAAGAGGGTGAGAGTAGTTGACTGGGTAGAGAGGGAGAAAGAGGGTGAGAGTAGTTGACTGGGAATAGAGGGAGAAAGAGGTTGAGAGGGAGAAAGAGGTTGAGAGGGAGAAAGAGGGGAAGGGGGAGAAAGAGGGTGAGAGTAGTTGACTGGGTAGAGAGGGAGAAAGAGGGTGAGAGTAGTTGACTGGAAGAGAGGGAGAAAGAGGGTGAGAGTAGTTGACAGGAAGAGGGAGAGAGAGTTGACAGGGAGAAAGAGGGTGAGAGTAGTTGACTGGGAAGAGGGAGAAAGAGGGTGAGAGGGAGTTGAGTAGGAAAGAGAGGGAGAAAGAGGGTGAGAGGGAGTAGTTGAGGGTGAGGGGGGAAGAGAGTTGACTGGATAGAGGAAAGAGGTTGAGAGGGAGAAAGAGGGAAGAGAGGGAGAAAGAGGGTGAGAGTAGTTGACTGGGAAGAGGGGAGAAAGAGGGTGAGAGTAGTTGACTGGGTAGAGAGGGAGAAGAGGTTGAGAGGGAGAAAGAGGGTGATAGTAGCTGACTGGGAAGAGAGGGAGAAAGAGGGTGAGAGTAGTTGACTGGGAAGAGAGGGAGAAAGAGGGTGAGAGTAGTTGACTGGGAAGAGAGGGGAAGAGAGAGGGAGAAAGGGTGAGAGTAGTTGACTGGGAAGAGAGGGAGAAAGAGGGTGAGAGTAGTTGACTGGGAAGGTTGAGAGGGAGAAAGAGGGTGAGAGTAGTTGACTGGGAAGAGAGGGAGAAAGAGGGTGAGAGTAGTTGACTGGGAAGAGAGGGAGAAAGAGGGTGAGAGTAGTTGACAGGGAAGAGAGGGAGAAAGAGGGTGAGAGTAGTTGACAGGGAAGAGAGGGAGGGAAAGAGGGTGAGAGTGGTTGACTGGAAGAGAGGGAGAAAGAGGGTGAGAGTAGTTGACAGGGAAGAGAGGGAGAAAGAGGGTGAGAGGGAGAAAGAGGGTGAGAGTAGTTGACTGGGAAGAGAGGGAGAAAGAGGGTGAGAGTAGTTGACAGTAGAGAGGGAGTTAGTAGTGTTGTTCCTGTTAGGGGTCAGTGGTTCCTGACTAGGGGTCAGTGGTTCCTGACTAGGGTGTAGGGGTCAGTGGTTCCTGACTAGGGTGTAGGGGTCAGTGGTTCCTGACTAGGGTGTAGGGGTCAGTGGTTACTGACTAGGGTGTCTGGGTTAGGGGTTAGTGGTTATTGACTAGGGTGTAGGGGTCAGTGGTTCCTGACTAGGGTGTAGGGGTCAGTGGTTCCTGACTAGGGTGTAGGGGTCAGTGGTTCCTGACTAGGGTGTAGGGGTCAGTGGTTCCTGACTAGGGTGTAGGGGTTAGAGGTAGGGGCCAGTTTAGGATCCAGCATCAGTGTTTTTACTATAGATCAGGTGAGGCCTCAGCAGTCTGTACCAGGGTTCCATGAAGGTCGTTCAGCACCAATCCCCACTACTCAACACCGGCCTAGAGACTGGTCTATCTCAGAAAATAACACCGGCCTAGAGACTGGTCTATCTCAGAAAACAACACCGGCTAAACTCAGAGCTGTTTACCCACTAGTAATAGAGGGAAATGTCAACATCCCTCACCCTCCTTCTACTCATCCTTCCCTGTTTTTCTTTGGTCAGGCCGCGCGGCAGTGATTGGCTAAGGTGCCAGAATGGATTATGGATGGCCAGCAGTCTTAACAACCCTACAGAGGGCAGGGTTCAGATTTGTGAGGGTGCAACTAAAGGAACTTGACTGGCGTGCATCCCATTGACAGTCCGATGAGGGTAAACTGACCCTAACCTCAATCAAATCCCTAACACAGGTGAGCTCACCAAAGCAGTAGCTCCTCCCCTGTCTCCGTACTGCAGGACTTTGGTCTGTTATGACAGCGGCAGGCCACTCAGTCTGGTGGAGGCCACAGGAAAGTTCCAGATGAATATTATTAACTGTGAGGTAGAGAGGTGGTTGAACCACGGTAGTCTATTTAAACTGACCTTTGTTTTGTTAACTCTTTATGCCATTCTTTCCCTTGTTATGGGTTTAAGAGTTTATCGTCCAGGAGGGATGATCTAGGTTCATGCCCTTATTCATTATGCTTTAAAAGGCTAATCTGATCCTAAAACAACCCTCCTACTCCGAGACGCAGGCCCAATACATTGGACATACTTTTGAGAATGCTTTACACTTGCCGGTTTAAAGGGACGATCCCAAGTGGCCTAGTTACAGCGCTGACTTGGATGTAATCCATTGTAAGGGGAAATGGCACCGCTGGCCGCCCCCACCACCATTATTGGTTTTGTTGCCAAGGCGACGTCGCGCAGCATGGTAAAGATATTGGTGTGCATATTGTGAACAATGATGTCTGATTAAAAAAAATGTTTAAAGTCTTTGTTCTTTGCAGTAACTTGTTTGTTGTTGTAACATCACAAGCGGACGAAGCAGTTTCACCTTGTTTTACTGTTACTGTCCATCAAGGATCCTCAAACAACTTGACAGAAAAGGAGCAAATTTGCCAGAACAGGTGTGCATGCCAAATGTTTTCCAGAAGAGGTGTGCATGCCAAATGTTTTCCAGAAGAGGTGTGCATGCCAAGTGTTTTCCAGAAGAGGTGTGCATGCCAAGTGTTTTCCAGAAGAGGTGTGCATGCCAAATGTTTTCCAGAACAGGTGTGCATGCCAAGTGTTTTCCAGAAGAGGTGTGCATGCCAAATGTTTTCCAGAAGAGGTGTGCATGCCAAATGTTTTCCAGAAGAGGTGTGCATGCCAAATGTTTTCCAGAACAAGTGTGCATGCCAAATGTTTTCCAGAACAGGTGTGCATGCCAAATGTTTTCCAGAACAGGTGTGCATGCCAAATGTTTTCCAGAAGAGGTGTGCATGCCAAATGTTTTCCAGAACAGGTGTGCATGCCAAATGTTTTCCAGAACAGGTGTGCATGCCACATGTTTTCCAGAAGAGGTGTGCATGCCAACTGTTTTCCAGATGAGGTGTGCATGCCAAATGTTTTCCAGAAGAGGTGTGCATGCCACGTGTTTTCCAGAAGAGGTGTGCATGCCAAATGTTTTCCAGAAGAGGTGTGCATGCCACGAGTTTTCCAGAAGAGGTGTGCATGCCAAATGTTTTCCAGAAGAGGTGTGCATGCCAAGTGTTTTCCAGAACAGGTGTGCATGCCAAATGTTTTCCAGAAGAGGTGTGCATGCCACGAGTTTTCCAGAAGAGGTGTGCATGCCAAATGTTTTCCAGAAGAGGTGTGCATGCCACGAGTTTTCCAGAAGAGGTGTGCATGCCACGAGTTTTCCAGAAGAGGTGTGCATGCCAAATGTTTTCCAGAAGAGGTGTGCATGCCAAATGTTTTCCGATGTGTCCTACAGGAGAAGGTTGGGACAAAATGGGAAAACAGCAAGTTCCCACATTTCACAAGGCACTGTAGTCACAGAAATTGAATGCAATAAACACTTATTTAGACTGAAATGCAGTGGTTTGTGTGGAACACAGCAAAGGGAGAACATTGATAGAAGTGTGGGAGAAAAGACCAGGGCCAAATGATAGCATGAATGATAAAATGGATGAAAACCGGAGGTTGAATGATAACAACATTGCGTGGAAAGAAAGATGACCGTGAAAACGAAGGTGCGGAACAGAAAATGAGATGATGGAGAGCGGAGAAGAGAAGGGTGGCTCTGCTCCTTTTCTATGGAGCCGCTGCTCCTCCACACATTGGTTGCTCTGTGCCCAAAGGGGAACTAAAGCCTGACCAGAGCATACATTTATTTTTACGATATTTAAACAAACAAAAAACTAAAATAAATCAATGCAGACCTCTAAACCTGACCAAGTATGTTTAGGAGCCCCTCTCACTGACAGCAGTGCGAGACCACCAATTTCTCCCCGTCAATATTTGAACAGCTAATTCAGAGTTTGTCCTCTCCGTTTGACTGAAAAAAGCGAGTGAAAGAGTAGAATGAATAGTGTGTATGTGCTGTATGAGTTTAGTATGTTATCTGTCTTGACTTGTAGTTGGTTGTGGCGTCAACATGTGTGTGTGTGTGTGTGTGTACACACACACACACACACACAACAGTGCAGTACGGTGTTGCAGCAGCTTATATAGACCTACCGAAGTTTCCTGTCTCCTGTAGTGTTGTTCCTGTTTCCTGTCTTCTGTAGTGTTGTTCCTGTTTCCTGTAGTGTTGTTCCTGTTTCCTGTCTCCTGTAGTGTTGTTCCTGTTTCCGGTCTCCTGTAGTGTTGTTCCTGTTTCCGGTCTCTTGTAGTGTTGTTCCTGTTTCCGGTCTCTTGTAGTGTTGTTCCTGTTTCCGGTCTCCTGTAGTGTTGTTCCGGTCTCCTGTAGTGTTGTTCCTGTCTCCTGTAGTGTTGTTCCTGTCTCCTGTAGTGTTGTTCCTGTCTCCTGTAGTGTTGTTCCTGTCTCCTGTAGTGTTGTTCCTGTCTCCTGTAGTGTTGTTCCTGTCTCCTGTAGTGTTGTTCCTGTAGTGTTGTTCCTGTCTCCTGTAGTGTTGTTCCTGTTCCTGTCTCCTGTAGTGTTGTTCCTGTCTCCTGTAGTGTTGTTCCTGTCTCCTGTAGTGTTGTTCCTGTAGTGTTGACCCTTATCAGGCCTTCAGCCTTTCCTGTCTCCTGTAGTGTTGTTGTTCCTGTTCCTGTCTCTCCTGTAGTGTTGTTCCTGTCTCCTGTAGTGTTGTTCCTGTCTCCTGTAGTGTTGTTCCTGTAGTGTTGTTCCTGTCTCCTGTAGTGTTGTTCCTGTTTGCTAGTCTCTACCTTGTGCCAGAGCTGCTAGAAAAACTGCTTTCATTAGACCCTTATCAGGCCTTCAGCCTTCAGTCACTCCTCCAGACCTCTACCATGTAACTGACTGGGAAAATACTTCAGTCACTCCTCCAGACCTCTACCATGTGACTGACTGGGGAAAGCCTTCAGTCACTCCTCCAGACCTCTACCATGTAACTGACTGGGAAAATACTTCAGTCACTCCTCCAGACCTCTACCATGTGACTGACTTCAGTCACTCCTCCAGACCTCTACCATGTAACTGACTGGGGAAAGACTTCAGTCACTCCTCCAGACCTCTACCATGTGACTGACTGGGGAAAGACTTCAGTCACTCCTCCAGACCTCTACCATGTAACTGACTGGGGAAAGACTTCAGTCACTCCTCCAGACCTCTACCATGTGACTGACTGGGGAAAGACTTCAGTCACTCCTCCAGACCTCTCCTGTGACTGACAGACTTCAGTCACTCCTCTACCATGTGACTGACTGGGGAAAGACTTCAGTCACTCCTCTACCATGTGACTGACTGGGGAAAGACTTCAGTCACTCCTCCAGACCTCTACCATGTGACTGACTGGGGAAAGACTTCAGTCACTCCTCCAGACCTCTACCATGTGACTGACTGGGGAAAGACTTCAGTCACTCCTCCAGACCTCTACCATGTGATGACTGGGGAAACTGACTCCTCCAGACCTCTGGGGAAAGACTTCAGTCACTCCTCCAGACCTCTACCATGTGACTGACTGGGGAAAGACTTCAGTCACTCCTCCAGACCTCTACCATGTGACTGACTGGGGAAAGACTTCAGTCACTCCTCTACCATGTGACTGACTGGGGAAAGACTTCAGTCACTCCTCTACCATGTGACTGACTGGGGAAAGACTTCAGTCACTCCTCCAGACCTCTACCATGTAACTGACTGGGGAAATACTTCAGTCACTCCTCCAGACCTCTACCATGTGACTGACTGGGGAAAGACTTCAGTCACTCCTCCAGACCTCTACCATGTGACTGACTGGGGAAAGACTTCAGTCACTCCTCCAGACCTCTACCATGTAACTGACCGGGGAAAGACTTCAGTCACTCCTCCAGACCTCTACCATGTGACTGACTGGGGAAAGACTTCAGTCACTCCTCCAGACCTCTACCATGTGACTGACTGGGGAAAGACTTCAGTCACTCCTCCAGACCTCTACCATGTGACTGACCAGGGAAAGACTTCAGTCACTCCTCCAGACCTCTACCATGTGACTGACTGGGGAAAGCAGGCCACCAGGCAGGAGGCTGGCTGATTGACTGACTGACAGACACACTCACTGCAGGACATAGTCTTTCCATAGCATTCATTTATTCTCTCTAAATCATTTAGTGTAGTTTTCTCTCTCCACCTCTCACTCGTTCCCTCATACTGTTTCTCTCCCTCTCTGATAGCTTGGTGTTTGCTGAGGTCCCAGGTTATTTCTGGTCACTTCCCTCTGCTTCCTGTACTCTTATTTTTCTTTCATTTAATCCCCTCAAAATATAGTGTGCAGGAAAATATTAATATAAATGTATATTTATGGAAAGATAGGCAACAGTTTTGACATTAGTTGGATTTGTCATAGTTTTCTCCCTTTCCCATTCTCTCTCTCTCTCTCTCTCTCTCTCTCTCTCTCTCCCTCAGACTGTGCCACAGGTATGTGTGAGGCAGGGCTGTCTGGGGTTTGACTCTGAGCTGCAGGAGCTCTACTCAGCCGTCACGTCCTACGGCAACACCAACGCCCGCAAACGTAAGAT
Organism: Oncorhynchus masou masou; assembly: GCF_036934945.1. NCBI lineage: Eukaryota > Metazoa > Chordata > Actinopteri > Salmoniformes > Salmonidae > Oncorhynchus > Oncorhynchus masou. Next base: position 8,895,458 of record NC_088218.1, on the reverse strand, counting down.
CTCTGAGAGACACGCCCCCGAAGAGGACGAATCCACCACAGAGGACCGTGACCCTAACCACGCCGCCAGCGGCACACAGCCCCCAGGTCTGACCTCTTCTCATTGGTCATATAATCTTTCTAATCCCATCCCATTTTGCCATCACCTCTGTGGCCCAAGGCCTCAGATTAGGACCTGTAGGATCGCATGTCCTACCAACACACTCTCTCTCACACAGACACCACACACACATTCTATAAGAGATCACCAGGGGGAGGGATGAAGTACTTATATTCTGTCCCAGACATTTCTGTAATCTAGCTAAACAACATCAATCACCCAAACACTTCACTTCTCCTGCTAGTGCTGCTTTTAACAGGACGACTGGCGTGGGAAAGTTGGAGTCTCAAGCGGTTTGATACTTTTGTTGCAACGTTAATAAATGTGTTGCAACGTTGCAGCTCATACCAAGGCTGCCTTGGCCAGGACAGCTCAGCTCAGCTCGGCTCAATGGTGTGAAAATGGGTTTTAGTGTCTGATTATGGCCACTATAGGTGTGAATTGGTGGTTTGTTTGTTCCCTACAGGAGAGGAGGTGAACCATGGGCTGGACCAGGGGGATAGAGCCAGAACCACAGACTCAGAGACACCTAATGAAGAAAAGGTCTGGTCAACTCCGCAATGATTCTGATTTACCAATAATAATGAATTAATCAATCCGATTTATTGATAAGCCCTTTTACAGCAGCAGATGTCACTAAGGCTGCGTTTACACAGGCAGCCCAATTGTGATTTTTTTTTTCTTCACTAATTGGTATTTTGAGCAATCTAATCAGCTGTATTGCCAATAATTGGGCAAAAGATCAGAATTGGGCTGTCTGTGTAAACGCCGCCTAAGGGCTGTACGGTAACCCAGCCTCGACGCCTCTCCCTCAGACTGAAGGCTATAATGTAACCATAATATCCTTACCTTGTTTCTAACACGTCTGTTGCCGTCCTCACAGACTACAGTTCCCATGGCTACTGCCGCAGATCGGCCCTCTGCCCGACCCAAGAAGAAGAAAGCTAAGGGGCTTTTTGGATGACCCCGGAACCTGTAGGGCACCAAACACTATGGAGACTGTCTGCGACTACGTCCCAAATGACACGGTCAAAAGTAGTGCACTATGTAGGGGATGGGGTGTCATTTGGGATGCCGTCTATGAGCACTACCACCTTACTTCATGTGACATGTTTTTCAAGTACTCATCTACGGAGATGTCCTTTTTTTTAAATATATATATATTTTTTAAATCATTAAATAATTAGATATGCATGTTTTTCCTTGGCTGTTTCATTGTTTGATGGATGTGTATTTTTTTAATTGTCTAAATAAATAAAGTGTGACAATTTAGGGCGTCTTATCAATATAAGAGTTAGATGTGGATCAATGACTGTGTTTAGATCTGCATTTTTGGAACATCATGAATTACTCGTTTCAACTTCTGGGCAGAATGGAGTTGTCCTGTAATGGCAGTAATGTACCACGCTCTCGTACCAGCCTGCATCTCGTCCAACCACAGGGCTAGTTGATGCTCCAGACGCCTTATCCTTATTGGATGGTTAGCAGTGTGTTGGCAATTCATTCTTATTTCTTTCGAGAGAGAATGAGATATTGACTCAAGGTGTTGTAGAATGCTTGGAATGCTATTGAAGTCCTGTTCAATCATTGGTCGAGGACTTGGCTTGTTTTGAAAAGTCAGCGCTGTTAGAACAGTGTCATAGCTCAGTCAGAATGCATATTTATCCCAATAAGGTGTCAGTCGCTCTACAGAAGAGACACTAAATGTCTGAAATGCCTGACGTAAGAGCCCACATTGTCTCAAATGGATGTTACACTATATATACAAAAGTATGTGGACACCCCTTCAAATTAGTGGATTCGGCTATTTCAGCCACAACCGTTTCTGATGGAGGTATGAAATCGAGCACACAGCCATGTAGTCTCCATAGACAAACATTGGCAGTAGAATGGCCTTCCTGAAGAGCTCAGTGACTTTCAACGTGGCACTGTCATAGGATGCCACCTTTCCAACAAGTCAGTTTGTCAAATGTCTGCCCTGCTAGAGCTGCCCCGGTCAACTGTAAGTGCTGTTATTGTGAAGTGGAAACGTCTTGGAGTAACAACAGCTCAGCCAGGAAGTGGTAGGCCCCACAAGCTCACAGAACAGGACCGCTGAAGCGCGTAGGGTGTAAATTTGTCTGTCCTCATTTGCAACGTTCACCACCGAGTTCTAAACTGCCTCTGGAAGCAACGTCAGAACTGTTCGTTGGGAGCTTCATGAAATGGGTTTCCACGGCCGAGCAGCCGCACACAAGCCTAAGATCACCATGCGTAATGCCAAGTGTCTGCTGGAGGGGTGTAAAGCTCGCCGCCACTGGACTGGGGGACAGTGCTACCTGACTGAATGCATAGCGCTAACTGTAATGTTTGGTGGAGGAGGAATAATGGTCTGTAGCTATTTTTCATGGTTCAGGCTAGGCCCCTTTAGTTCCAGTGAAGGGAATTCTTAACCCTACAGCATACAATGACATTCTAGACCATTATGCGCTTCCAACTTTTTGGCAACAGTTTTTGGGAAGGTCCTTTCCTGTTTCAGTATGACAATGCCCATGTGCACAAAGAGGTTCATACAGAAATGGTTGGCGAGGTTGGTGTGGATGAACTTGACTGGCCTGCACAGAGCCCTGACCTCAACCCCATCGAACACCTTTGGGATGAATTGGAACGCTGACTGCGAGCCGAGCCTGATCGCCTAACATCAGTGCCCGGCCTCACTAATGCTCTTGTGGCTGAATGGAAGCAAATCCCTGCAGCAATGTTCCAGCATCTAGTAGAAAGCCCTCCCAGAAGAGTGGAAGCTGTTATAGCAGCATAGGGGTGACCACAGTGAGGGTGCAGGAGTCATTGACGGGTTTGGGATGTCCTGACTGTCTCCCTTAATGAAATCGGACATGCATGCGGCAATTACCGCGCTTCTTACTGAGGGCGATTCAATTATGTTCGCATTAACAATATTCTGGAGGAGGGGGGGGGCGCGTCTTTCACCAGGTTATGAGTTCAAGATAATCACACGGGTCCAAAGGACAGTATCGGTGTGTGCGCGAGTCTAGACGGCTGTAGGCTGTTGTTTGTCTAGCACAGTGGCGTTGAGCAGAAAGAGCCGAGCGTGTGGGCAATAAAGTGAAATGGCTCGGCCGGGCTGACCAGATGGGAGGAGAGGTAGGCTGGGACGGGACAGAGGGCAGGACTGGCAGGGCGCGGTCTCCTCCACGGCATCTGATCTTTCGGAACTCTTCCATTTCCAGTTGAGCTGAGAGTCTTGCACCACAGGCCACGCATTGAGAGCCAAGCCGAGTGGCAGGAAAACCGCTGCGGGGACACCCTTTGACCGCTACCCAAAAAGCCCAGTCAGTCTGCGCACCGGGGCCTGTCTGACTGAGGGACGTTTCTCACAGCTAAGGGAACGGCTTTGAACCTGTCTGCCAAGATAAACGACTTTTCCCTATTTATGCGCGTGTCTCCGCTTGTACTGTGAGACGACACGTTCACCGTGAGAGGAGCAGCTGAACGCGCCTGTACTTTATTATAGGGGATCTTACCTGGGGTTTTAAAAGACGCCGGCGCTGTACTCCATCTCCAGTAGCGCAGCGTCTTTTTGCGCGCCGGGATATGGCGAGTTTTGGGGACTTGGTGATTAATATCTAACTGTCCTCCTCCCCCTCTTGTATCCTGTGAAAAATAGATAAGCAGCGACCAGGGGGAGGAGGTGTTTTAAATTGATCAGTGACATTTTTCTGTCACCTCCTTTTGGGGTGTCCGTTGGCGTGGGTGAGTGGAATGCTACTCCCCAGGCTCGTGGTGTGCCTCGCCGGGTGCGCAGTGATTCTCTCGCAGGTCAGCGAGGGCTGCGGGCCAGGAAGGGGATATGGCAAGAGGAGGTCACCGAGGAAGCTTGCGCCACTTGCCTACAAGCAGTTCAGCCCTAACGTAGCGGAGAAGACACTAGGTGCGAGTGGTCGATATGAGGGGAAAATAACACGGAACTCGGAGCGCTTCAAAGAGCTGACCCCGAACTATAACCCTGACATCATATTTAAAGATGAAGAGAACACAGGTGCAGACCGGATGATGACACAGGTAAGACTAGCCTATACCCTGGATAGACTAGATTCGTAAATCCCTACTGTGATATCATGCTTCATTATGTGGGATTGGGTAGCTCCCTAAAGCCTACCTCTTGTACTTTGTACAGCCTTTAAACCCGTGGACCTGTCTTATCGATGCCGTGTTATTGACTTTGGTTTCCTGGCCAGGAGCAGTGCACAGCACTGATTACAGAGTGCGTATTTGCACAACGTGCTTGAGTCACGCAATCCAAAGAGCGTATTGTTGGCAACATGATAGATATGGAGGGTGACTCAGAAGGGTATTGGGATATGGAGAGGTTTGCCAGTCTGGCTCTCATCAGGTCACCCGCAGGACATCAGTAAAAGTTGGACTGGCGGCTCCAATAACTGGTCTGATGGTTGGTTCCAACATTTTTCGTGCAGAGCTGAAATAGCATCACATGAGATATTTGGAGTTAATTTAAATTGGGGCTGCCGCATGCGTAAAGCTGTGCAGCTGCAACAAACCTTATAACGCAACCCCTTCTATAAAAGTACGGAATAGTGGAAGCATGTAATTAAAACACTATGTCCTCTGTTTTTACATTTTTGGGGGAAAAACACCCAATCGTCCAACTTGGTCAGAGCCTGACTCGGTGCATATGCAAATGTTTACAGTTCGTTTCAGCCTGACTGGCCAGAGTTAACGGTCGCCTTTTGGACTGTCAGCCGTTTTACGACACGCTCATTGATGTGGTTCCGAGAGTGGAATTTATTTGACTTCAATTCCCTAGGAATAAAGTATTTATATCTGCCTCTTGTGACCACGGGCTTCCTCTGAAAGGCGAGCATTTATGTCCCCCACGTGGAAACAGAGTGCCAGATCTCACTCGGGTTGTTAGCTGTCACCTCGCTCCAAGCGCACACAAACACACAGGGCTGCGCGTTTAACTTGACCTGCGCACAATTTATGTGCTCCGAGCGCGACCGCCGCCGCCTGCCACAGGAGACAACCTCCTGTTTGTTTTTCACCATTTTGTGTTATTTTTCTGTTTGTTTTTGAAGCACATGTGCAAAAATAGTCCACTTCACATGCATTCAAGACTTAATTATACACATTTTTCGCCTCTTATTTTTAAATCAGCGGTGGTGACTTGCCTGCCCGCGAGTGGCACTGTAGCGCGCATACAGACGTGACTGTTCAGCGGCTGAAGCCATAGGTGTGCACACTGCACAGGCACGTGTTGTCAACTCGACATCGAATGTTTGTGTAGCTCGTGGTCAGTGCGAAACCGCGCCTACAGAAACCCCGTCGATCTGTACCTTGAAAGTAAAACCAACAAAATTAATCGACTGATTTATGGACTCGAGTTCGTGTCTGCGACCGCAGAGGAAAAAAACTGATGTTAAAATCCACACCACTCTGTGAAAAGGCATCTATTGGGACTCTGCAATGAGCTATTCTTATCCCGGTGAACCTGAGAGGACCGACATGGAAAAATAAGTTAGAACACCATACATAGATTTTGAAATACAACATTGGCCAAACTAATAGCCTAAACCTATCCAAATGCAACACGTAAAAGACGCATAGTGTCAAAATATTATTGTAACCTATAGGGGCCACTACCAATCTAGCCCGAGTTTAGCTGTGCAGTTGGCGGAGAGTGGCGGTTCCTCTGCCTATGTCTCCACTTAATAGAAATCATGCGGTAGAATACGTACACTAAGTGTACAAAACATTATGAACACCTGCTGTTTACTTGACAGACTGACCAGGTGAATCTATGTCATAGCTATGATCACTAATTGATGTCACTTGTTAAATCCACTTCAATCCGTGTCGATGAGGGGAGGAGACAATTGAGTCATGGATTGTGTATGTGTGAAATTCAGAGGGTGAATGGGCAAGACAAAATATTTACATACCTTTTGAATATTGTATGGTAGTAGGTGCCAGGCGCACTGGTTTGAGTGTCAAAAACTGCAAAGCGCAACAGCTTCCAGTGTGTATCAAGAATGGTCCACCACCCAAAGGACATCCAGACAACTTGACACAACTGAAGGAAGCATTGGAGTCAACATGGGCCAGCATCCCTGTTTCAGTCCGTTCGACACCTTGTAGAGTCCATGCCCGATAAATTGAGGCTGTTCTGAGGGCAAAAGGGGGGAAACTCAATATTAGGAAGGTGTTTCTAATGTTTCATACACTCAGTGTGGTATGTATGTATGTGTAGACCCCGGGGCACAACTGAGCAAGAGGACAAGTACATTAGAGTGTCTAGTTTGAGGAACAGACACCTCACAAGTCTTCAACTGGCAGCTTCATTAAATAGTACAAAACACCAGTCTCAACGTCAACAGTGAAGAGGCGACTCCGGGATGCTGGCCTTCTAGGCAGAGTTGCTAAGAAAAAGCCATATCTCAGACTGGCCAATAAAAATAAAAGATTAAGATGGACAGAAGAACTCTGCCTAGAAGGCCAGTGTCCCGGAGTCGCTTCTTCACTGTTGTAGTCCCTCAAATTGTAATCTGGACCTCCAAGCCAGTTCTGTTGCTTTTTTTCTATTCTTCCCCTCTAATCAGGGAATGATTTAGACCTGGGACACCAGGTGAGTGCAATTCATTATCAGGTAGAAGAGAGAACCAGCAGTAGTCCGGACCTCATATAGGATGAGATTTGAATACCCTGCTCTGTGTTTTCACAGTTATCTCTATAAAGTAGTGTCATGTATCCTATTGTGAATGAGATGGTGACAAATTATGAGAAATTTAGCTTTAGGTGATCTGAGGGCAAGTGTGTGTGTGTGCTTGGTGTGTGTGTGCTTGGTTTGTGTGGGTGACTAGGGAACATCCAACACCCTCAGGGTCCTCAATAGGACCTCTCACCCTCTATTTGCTCACCCTCACCAGACCCAAGTTTGGGGAGAGCTGCATTGGCTGACTGTTCATACCCACGTCTCCCTCAATCCTCCTGTCCAATACCCTCTAACTTCACACCACCCCTCTACCCCAATACCCCCCTAACCTCACCCCAACCTACCACTCCACCCTATCCCACCTACCTCTCCACCATTTCTCCGATCCCTAACTTAGACTCTCAGCCTCCTCTCTCGCCACAGAGAGCAAACACCCAGGCTGATGAGACTGTAGGGGGGCATTGTCTGCTGGCCAGATGCAGGGGGGTGGTGTTGAGGAGTGGGGCCTTCTGTGGTGGGGTGGCTAGTTTGTTGAACAGCCCCAGGCTTCTACATCGGTTGGATGGGGTGGATGCCTGATGGATAGCTCTTGCACCAGGGTTCTTTCTCAATTGGCTGTCCTCGAATGCTTGTGTCTGGACTTTTTGATCTTCTCCTCCAATGCCTTTTGAGCAGGAGGTGAGAAAAGAAGACACGAGGAATCAAGGAAAGACCATTGAGAAAGAGATATGGACAACATTGAGATGGATGTGTAATCATTCTTTCAGCCATTTTAAGTCCATGAACTGTTATAAATGCACTTTGGATTACACACTGACACATGTAGATTCACCCCACAACTCTAACACTCCTGTCTCTCTTGCCTCCCTCCCCTCCCTTCCTCCCTCCCATGACCCTCAACCCTTTACCCTCCCGGGCAGCGCTGCAAGGACAAGCTGAACTCTCTGGCCATCTCGGTGATGAACCTGTGGCCGGGGGTGCGCCTCCGGGTCACAGAGGGCTGGGACGAGGACGGCCACCATTCTGAGGAGTCGCTCCACTACGAGGGACGGGCGGTCGACATCACGACCTCTGACCGCGACCGCAACAAGTACGCCATGTTGGCTCGACTGGCAGTTGAGGCCGGCTTCGACTGGGTCTACTACGAGTCCAAGGCCCACGTGCACTGCAGTGTGAAGTCGGGTGAGAGACGGAGAGAGAGGGGCAGGAAGGAGGGGAGGGGAAGAGGGCTGAAGGGGAGAGGGAGATTGAACAAGCATCAGAGAGAGACCGGAGGAAGGAGAAAGGAGGATGTAGCAGTAACACACTGCATGGACGTCTGTTTCACCTAACTGCCACTAATGAAAACAAAACAACCTCTCACTCTTTCTCGGTACGTGATAATAGTGAAAATATGGATAGTGAATGATTTGATACACAGTGAATGATTTGAGGGTTTTTGACTGCCTTCACCTTAACTGGACACACATTGGACACTTAGCAGAGGAGGGACAGCATCACCTCTACATTCCTTACTAAACATAACACTGAACCACTTGAAGACTCCCTTCAACAGTGGCCACCTCGTCACTATGGATCAAATCAAAACGGACGCCTGCTTTTTTGGAGGGGGTGGTCACAGCTAGAGGGACATACAGCCGCTTTGGGTGACAGACTGGCTTCTCAGCTTCTTCCCTAACCCCTTCTATAACCCTCTTCACCGCAACTGTCTCTTGACCCATCTATGACCTGTCCATTGTTGCTTAAAGCTTACATTAGGATCAGTAGAGTGACTCACCATTAAGGGAGAGGTAGCTACTGCAACTTTATGTGGTCACTCACTCACAACCCCCTTTTGCTAGAAATGATTCCCTTATGTTACTGGCATGCTATGCTGCGGCAATATGTTGGTGCGCAGCGTTTCTTCAGTTTACTTTGTGTCTCTCTTCTGCTTCTTCTTTCTCCCATTGATGTAGCCTCATTGATAAAGCCACAGACGTTAGTAGTGTAGTTAAGCGATGACCCTTGTTCAGGACTGATTTGGTTGTCAGGGGAACGGTATAGAACACAGAACAGAGCAGAGACAGATCAAACTGTCTTCTCTTGTACTACGTGGTGCCTGAAATGATCTTTTCCCTCTGTCCTCTTTATTTAATTTCCCTCTATCCTCTCTCTATTTATTTTCCCTCTATCCTCTCTTTATTTATTTTTCCTCTGTTCCTTCTGTCTTTCCTACCCAGATCGGGTTGCGAGTCACCAGTCCTTGACTTGATCGGAAGACAGCACCGGGCGCCATTTTATTTTTTCCCCAACTGAAACCTCAAACTGTGAAAAAGAAAAACCACTCAAGAAAGACATCTCTTCATAGACCAAGAAGTCTCATCTGCTGCTACAAGTGACATCATAATACCAAGGCTTCCTTGAAACTCCATTCTAACACTTACTGAGGGGCGGGGCGGTAGGTAGCCTAGTGGTTAGAACGTTGGACTAGTAACCGAAAGGTTGCAAGATTGAATCCCTGAGCTGACAAGGTAAAAATCTGTGGTTCTGCCCCTGAACAAGGCTGTTTCTAGGCCGTCATTGAAAATGAGAATTTGTTCTTAAGTGACTTGCCGAGTTAAATAAAAAGTCAAATAAAACTGAGTGGGGGACCCAAAAATTGACACCAATACAAAGAGTCCACAAGGGAGCGCTACCCAACCAGACCCCTACTACATTTTCAGGACTGGAAAGGTGAATGAAGAAGAAGAAGAATGATTTACCAAGAAGGTGCCCCTAGATGCTGATCTTGGGTCAGTTTTGTATTTTCCCCACTAATGGAGCTTATGATTGGGGGAACGGAAGCTGATCCTAGACCTGTGCCTAGAGGAAACTTCACCCCTGAACAACCAAGTACATGGCATGTTACACCATACATTGGAGATGATGTGGAGTTTGAGGTTATGTTGGTGCAGTGGGCGGAGTCTCGGTCCACAGATGATTAACCTCCACTTCCTGATTCTCCGATCACTTGGCTGGACCTGGCCTTGGTCCTACCTTGCACAAATATTTGTGTAGATAGACTTGAGACAGTCCCAACGTACCACATCAAGTTCAGCACCTTAAAACACAAATGAACACAGACTTACACACACACAAACTGAGGGATGGAAACACACACACACACACACACACACACACACACACACACACACACACACACACACACACATTCAAATAGCAGCTTTAATCTTTCAGCCAGCTTTTGTTCTTTTCTGTGGAGTAGACGGAAATAAAGAAGCTAATATTTATTTAAAGGGCGGAATAGATTTGCTATGCGTAGACTTACTGTGTACCTACCCACCTCACAGAATGCATTGTTTCACAACCTCTCTCTCTTTCTCTCTCTCTCTCTCTCTCTCTCTCTCTCTCTCTCAGAGCACTCCGTTGCCGCTAAATCAGGGGGGTGTTTTCCGGGAGGGGCGTGGGTGACCCTAGAGGACGGGGGTCAAAGGTTGATCCAGGACCTGCAGCCGGGTGAGCGAGTCCTCGCCTCTTCTGGGAGCGACGGCAGCGGAGAGCTCGTTTACAGCGAGGTCCTCACCTACCTGGACCGCGACCCCGCAACCCGGAAGGAATTCTACACCATTGAGACAGAAGGCGGGGTTAGCCTGTCACTCACCGCTGCCCACCTGCTGTTCGTGTCCAGGGGAAACTGCTCTGAAGGGGCGGAGCCAACTCCTGGTAGTATGAGGACGGTGTACGCCAGCGACGCTCGGCCGGGACAGTGTGTGCTAACCACAGTGTCTGGGGAGGGGGTTGGAAAGGGTGAGGAGGGGAGAAAAGGCGTGGGGCATCTCTCGCGCATCTCCCGGGTGATTGTGCAGGAGGACAAGGGTGTGTTTGCGCCCCTCACCCGCCATGGGACACTGTCGGTGAACGGCATGGTGGCATCGTGCTACGCGGTGGTGGACGGGCATGACCTCGCCCACTGGGCCTTCGCCCCGCTCCGCCTGCTGCACCGTTGGACTGGCTCCGCTGGCGGACATTTTGGAGACACCGGGGTTCACTGGTACTCCCAGTTACTGTACTGGATAGGTAGTCTGCTGCTGGACTCTGGACACTTCCATCCCTGGGGACTGGCTGACCCAGGGAGGTGAGACTCTAGATGGGGAAGAGGAAGTAATGTAACTGGCTTGGTTGGGAGATGTACAGATCAGATGACCCACTGGACTGATGCCCCATTGGACCTGACTATAAAAGGGCGGGGTTTACCTTGTTCTCGAGTCTAGCACACTGATGCAGAGGGCGGACTCTCAGGAAAAGGCTGGGGCTGGATGACTGACCGCCTATTTCATTGGGGAGAGGAGAATGAGCCATGAATGAATCTGGACAGACAGACAATGTGTTCTCTCACACCATAGTATACAAATCATTGTGACCCCTGAGGAAAAACTACAAATGGGTGTGTCCTCTTCACACAGATGGGATAGGTGGACCTGGTCGTGTCTGTGGTGAGACCATAGTTTCTAAAGGGGAGAGAGTTTGTTTTATTTAACATTGAGAGGTGTCTCATTGAAATCAAGCTACCATTATGAAGAACATCTAAAGCATTTTCTTTTTTGATCTTTTTTGATTGCTTCATAGTAAGATGTCCGTAACACGACACAACTATGATGTCGCAACTTGTCAACTGAAGGAAAGTATAGGCTTCATGTATAGAACATATCTAGAGGTATGATATTTTAAGGCAACATTTACTGTATTTTATTAAAGCGATGTCTGAAATATTTATGATTTTAATATTATGTATAATGAGATATTTAAAGATTTATTTTTTGAAATTAAATATTATGGAAATGCTCCTGGTTTTGTTTTCTATTATAAATCGCAACGTTGTAACTATCTTTGCTGTAGATATGAACCCAAGCAACAACTTTAAAGGCTGAAGCCATAAAAGTTATATGAAGGCTTCATAAAGCATTTAAGATTGTTGTTTTCTTAAGTCTTGGCACAGCTTTCTCTCACTGCCATCTACTGGTAGACCATGATACGGTACGAGGGTGATAGACAATTCCACGTGATAATACGCTTCTATGATCTCAATTTAACTCCACTGCATCGGTGAATCCCATTCAAACCAAGATGCAGAATACAAATATGATAACGATTACATTTTGTGGCCACGACGACATGTAACAAAATGTAGCCTACAGATGGCCTACTTTCTCTCAGATTATATAACTGTTTTAAATCATAGATGGTAGACTGTTAAAAATACTTCATGATTCAATGAAATTATAAAGTAGAAGTCTTCGCAGCAGCAACCCCCACACACCGGTTGCACCCATAACAGTTGGCGAGTCGGCTCATAAGTGTTAACTACTGTGCCTTTAAGAGGATGGATGAGCAGAGGGGAAATTTAATCGCTCCTTAACGGACCAAAGGCTCATCAATTGACTGACGAGCAAGAAGGACGATTTTCGGATCTTTGCTGCGTCAATTGCCAAAAAGTTACTTTTTTCTTTGTTTTTACACGTGGGACTATGTTGTTAAACTACCTGAGTTGATTAGATTACGTGTTGCACCTTTCAGAAACAGTCGTCGGGATTACAATTACGCGCTACCCACACCGCTATCGAGGGCTTTTACGCAGCACGGAGTCCTGGGGAGTCTCTCGCATCAGCACATACCCTTCCTCCTGTTCGACAAGTTCTGTCCCTTTCTTTCCTCACACCAGTTTACGTCGCATAGCTGTTAATTGGGGGTTCGGAGAAGTAAAGAACGGTAAAATGGCTGAGGAGCAGGGGAAAACGGGGAAAGGGATCAACACTGGGAAACTGGCCACCAGCATGCAGAAAAGACTTAGCAGAGCGCAAGAAAAGGTAAGCAGGTAGACTGAGACGTGAACTGTTACCCACTTTCACACTACGTTTTTTTTTCTCTCAATTGAAACCGCACAGAGTGCATTCAACTGGGTACCGTGGCTGTCCAGTTCTACGCCCAGCTTTCCATCTAAATGTCAAGCCCGCTCCGCTATTTCTATTTGCGTTCTCGGCCTCATTTGTGAATCTAACCCGTTAGTTTTGACAGGCAGCAGGGGGTTGGGTTATTGCAGGAAGAGCCGAATGCGTTGACAAATTAAATTGCAGCCACACGCATGCTTATTTTTCTAACCGGTTGTCTTTGTTTTGTCCAAATAACTACTTTCTTACAATGCATGTGTTATATTGTACACTGTTACAGTAGGATGTTACAATGTAGACTAGCCTATCTAGTGCTCATAGTGAAGTGGACAAACTTCTCCCAAGTGAAGCAGGCAGGAAATGTTGTCTAGTCGGAAGACTCTTTGCCTAAACCCTTGGGAATTAACGACCACAACAACACCAGACTCTGGCATACAGGAAGCTGTCAACAGCAAGGGGGAAATAAACCATGCAACAGACAGACCAAGCCTCAGGTCTTCTCTTCAGCTCTAGTTTACCACAGTGGGACACCTCGGTTTCTGTTGGAGTACAGGCTTGTCTACAAATCCACATGGTCACTTCCTGTCATGTCCTTTATTATAGGAATGGGAATCCCACTCCTGTCTATTTGGTTTGGAATGACAATCTATGGACAGATGCTTGGCCCTGAGGATGGGGAGTAGGGATGGAAAAAGACTGGCTGAGTGTGACTTGGCTTTCTTCAGTGTTCGTGTGTGTTTGTCCGTTTGATAATGTGTATACATACAGTGCATACGTGTGTTTGGGAGAGTGCTTGCCAACCCTCCTGGTTTGACCTTTGCCAGAAGACTCCAGGTCATTAACCTTCATCCCCAAATCAGCAGTATAGCTATTTCAGGAGATTGAATTAATCCCTGAATGAAATTGATAACTTGAAACGTAAACAAAAAAAATGTATTATCGGAAATGAGTTCTCCCGGAATGAGCTCTGTCTGAGTTTACGCTTCTCAAGCTGGGAAGCAACGTTTGAATCACTTCCTTGTTACCCTCACCTGAAAAACGTTAATGTTTCTGTCCCCACCCTCATTAACCATCTCATTCCTCAACATCATAGCCACTATTCTTGTGTTACCATACTTTTTTAAGTCTCATCCATCGCTTGGCTATTTGAGTGAGAAAGCCAGAAATGTATTTTCCCCCTCTGTCTCACCCCTTCACCCTGCCACCAGCTGTCTTCTCTGACCAGTAACTCTGTCCCACCCCTTCACCCTGCCACCAGCTGTCTTCTCTGACCAGTAACTCTGTCCCACCCCTTCACCCTGCCACCAGTTGTCTTCTCTGACCAGTAACTCTGTCTGCATGGCTGGTGGTCACATTTAGATTCCACTTTGTAGTTTCTGGCTAGCTATTGGCTAATCCCTCCCTAGTGACTGACCTAAAGTTTCACCAGTGGACGGAGCGGAGGAATCTAGCGGATGCTGTCACTGGGTGCCCATCGTGGTTGTCATAGTGATGTCATGCCAGCCTGCGCCCTCTGAGGGTAGACACAACGGGCAGCCCAATAATGACCCATGCAGTAAAGCATGATAGGAGAATTCCTCCTGGGGAATCCGGATGTGTCTGAATGGTCATGGGGTGTGGGGGGGGTGGGGGGGTGGTGCTGCCCTTTGGAAACCTGACAGGCACCCCTGTCTCATTCAGAAGTCCGACACCCCCTGCACTTTGAATACACTGACCTCTGCACCTCTGCCACCCCAGTTATGACCCTATGCTATTCACATAGTGATAAAACCTCCCAGATCCCAGACCCCACCCTCATGTCCCTGAGGCTCAGCTTGCCCCCCTCCCGCCACCAGTTCTGCCTGCACACCTGTCCATGCCCTGAAACCCCCCAGTCCAGCAGAGAGGTTATCTATGAATAGCAATAGCTCACAAGGCCTCCCTCGTGTGTGTGTGTGTGTGTGTGTGTGTGTGGTGGTTGGCACTGGCATCCCAGTCAGGCCTGAGGGGGTATTTTGGGGGGCTGAAATTGAACACTGGTCAGCAGCAGCAGGCATGTCTCAGGCCTCTATCAACGCCTAGTAGAGCAGACGGAGAGGAACACACCTTTACACACACACACACACACACGATACACTTCTGCAGCACACACACAGTAAACCTGTTTGGCTCCTGGTAAATCTCACTTAAGACCCAGAGAGGCCTAATGGAGTGTGTCTGTGTGTGTCGAGCACTGGAGTGGAGATCCCTTCACCATGGATTCCTCTCTATTGGGGAAGGAGAGATATTGTAGGGGGGGTGTGAGAGATGGGGGGGGGTGAGGGGGGAGAGATGGGGAAGGAGAGATATTGTAGAGGGGGGAGAGGTGATGGGGAAGGGGGGGTAGAGGGGGGGGGTGTGAGAGATGGGGTGAGAGATGGGGAAGGAGAGATATTTGTGAGAGATGGGGAAGGATGGGGAAGGAGATATTGTAGAGGTGTGATAGAGATGGGGAAGGAGAGATATTGTAGAGGGGGGGGGTGTGAGAGATGGGGAAGGAGAGATATTGTAGAGGGGGGGGGGTGTGAGAGATGGGGAAGGAGAGATATTGTAGAGGGGGGGGGGGTGTGAGAGATGGGGAAGGGGAGAGAGGGGGTGTGAGAGATGGGGAAGGAGAGATGGGGAAGGGAGGATGGGGAGGGGATAGAGAGATGGGGAAGGGAGATATTGAATAAGTGACAGTACACAGGAAAATACATCACACACAGTCCCATACAGTCCCTCTCTCTCACACACACAGTGAACCCATTTGGCTCGTTAAGACCCAGAGAGGCCTAATGGGGTGTGTGAGGGGGAGAGAGAGAGAGACTGTGTATTTTTCTGTGTGTTATGATACTTGTGGTAGTTGGTGGTGGAAAGTAGCATGACATCCTCTCTGCACGTCACGTGGGGTCGGCTGTTACACTCTGACCTGGGGACTAAAATGTCAGCCTTCAGTCAGTGAAGTCAACTGGTTGATTCAGGGCAGCTACAGTAAAACATTCTCTCCAGTTGGGCCTGTCAACAACTCCTGTGGTGAATACCACACTGACAGATCTAGAGGCTATAGAGTTCAACCTTACGGAATATGGAACGGCATCCAGACTCTGGATGAGTCTTGCGGTGCTTGGTTGGTGCTTGGTTGGTGCTTGGTTGGTGCTTGGTTGGTGCTTGGTTGAATCAGTCCACAGCAAGGAGAAATGAGTGTAACTTTCTTTTTGATCTTCAGTTAGTCAGAACATCACCTCGGGGGGGCTTGGTTGACACGTGGGGAGTAGAATGTGCTGGTCAGTACTTGAGGTGTTGTCGGGAGGGAGAATATCACTGGAAATAGTGACACCATTGCTTTAGGACCTTTTGGTTTCAACCTTGCCACAGCAGGTGCTGCAGACAGTCTAGAAGGCATCAGAATAGAACTCGGACTTCCCCGTCCTCTTAACGTATGGAACTTCTGACTCGCTCACAGTGTTGAATGAGACCCCGAACTCACGACAACTACGAGCTAAGAGTCTGTGACGAAATGTACTCCTCAAATGTACTCCTCAAATGTACTCCTCAAATGTACTCCTCAAATGTACTCCTCAAATGTACTCCTCAAATGTACTCCCAGGACTCATGATCTGTACAGCTTTACAGTAAGGCCCCATGCCTCTTGTTTAATCACTGCCAGAGTTCTTTGAAGTCCTTGGCAGTCTTCTACTGTACAGCCCCTCCCCTTCCTGCTATTTCCTCTTCCTCGCTGCACTCCCCCTGACAGACTGCTGCTCATCTTGTTTAACGGGATTGTTCACTTTTTTTTTTTTTTTTTAAGAGTACATTATTTTCAACATACCTAGACACCCTAACTATTTGTAGGTTCTTTAGTATGTTTTTAGCATTTGGAGAATGCAGAAATTCTAGTGGAAATTGTTTATCAGTTAGCGGTTCAGGTCAAAAAGTAAACTATCCCTTTAAGACTCAAGTCCTCCTTAAGGTGGGGGTCATGGATATAGTTTCCTCCTGGTGCACCCACCCATTAGACATTCCACCAGAAGGTTGTAACTTCTGATCTGAGGCATGGTGTTAGACAGCATGGCAGTTGGCCAAGGGGGCAACTTTACAGTAGTTTTCATGGGCTAAATATGGGGGATGATGATGCTGTATCACAGGATCCCTGAGGTCAAACAAACCATCTGGTAGTTATCTGGTTGTGTTGATGGCATTGGGTCAGGCTAACCTCAGTCACAGAAGATAAGAGGTCTGTCTGCACCACTACAGTAAACCAGGCCCCAAGGCTGCTGCACCACTACAGTAAACCAGGCCCCAAGGCTGCTGTTCCACTACAGTAGACACTACAGTAAACCAGGCCCCAAGGCTGCTGTTCCACTACAGTAAACCAGGCCCCAAGGCTGCTGTTCCACTACAGTAAACCAGGCCCCAAGGCTGCTGTTCCACTACAGTAAACCAGGCCCCAAGGCTGCTGTTCCACTACAGTAAACCAGGCCCCAAGGCTGCTGTTCCACTACAGTAGACACAACAGTAGACACTACAGTAAACCAGGCCCCAAGGCTGCTGTACCACTACAGTAGACACTACAGTAAACCAGGCCCCAAGGCTGCTGTACCACTACAGTAGACACTACAGTACACACTACAGTAAACCAGGCCCCAAGACTGCTGTTCCACTACAGTAGACACTACAGTAAACCAGGCCCCAAGGCTGCTGTTCCACTACAGTAGACACTACAGTAAACCAGGCCCCAAGACTGCTGTTCCACTACAGTAGACACTACAGTAAACCAGGCCCCAAGACTGCTGTTCCACTACAGTAGACACTACAGTAAACCAGGCCCCAAGGCTGCTGTTCCACTACAGTAGACACTACAGTAAACCAGGCCCCAAGGCTGCTGTTCCACTACAGTAGACACTACAGTAAACCAGGCCCCAAGGCTGCTGTTCCACTACAGTAGACACTACAGTAAACCAGGCCCCAAGGCTGCTGTTCCACTACAGTAGACACTACAGTAAACCAGGCCCCAAGGCTGCTGTTCCACTACAGTAGACACTACAGTAAACCAGGCCCCAAGGCTGCTGTACAGTAGACACACAGTAAACCAGGCCCCAGGCTGCTGTTCCACTACAGTAGACACTAAACCAGGCCCCAGGCTGCTGTAGTAAACCAGGCCCAAAGGCTGCTGTTCCACACTACAGTAAACCAGGCCCCAAGGCTGCTGTTCCACTACAGTAGACACTACAGTAAACCAGGCCCCAAGGCTGCTGTACAGTAGACACTACAGTAAACCAGGCCCCAAGGCTGCTGTTCCACTACAGTAGACACTACAGTAAACCAGGCCCCAAGGCTGCTGTTCCACTACAGTAGACACTACAGTAAACCAGGCCCCAAGGCTGCTGTACCACTACAGTAGACACTACAGTAAACCAGGCCCCAAGGCTGCTGTTACCACTACAGTAGACACTACAGTAAACCAGGCCCCAAGGCTGCTGTACCACTACAGTAAACCAGGCCCCAAGGCTGCTGTTCCACTACAGTAGACACTACAGTAAACCAGGCCCCAAGGCTGCTGTTCCACTACAGTAGACACTACAGTAAACCAGGCCCCAAGGCTGCTGCTAGTACCACTACAGTAGACACTACAGTAAACCAGGCCCCACGGCTGCTGTTCACACTACAGTAAACCAGGCCCCAAGGCTGCTGTTCCACTACAGTAAACCAGGCCCCAAGGCTGCTGGACCACTACAGTAGACACTACAGTAAACCAGGCCCCAAGGCTGCTGTTCCACTACAGTAGACACTACAGTAAACCAGGCCCCAAGGCTGCCACTACAGTAGTAAACCAGGCCCCAAGACACTACAGTAGAACCAGGCCCCAAGGCTGCTGTTCCACTACAGTAGACACTACAGTAAACCAGGCCCCAAGGCTGCTGTACCACTACAGTAAACCAGGCCCCAAGGCTGCTGTTCCACTACAGTAGACACTACAGTAAACCAGGCCCCAAGGCTGCTGTTCCACTACAGTAGACACTACAGTAAACCAGGCCCCAAGGCTGCTGTTCCACTACAGTAGACACTACAGTAGACACTACAGTAAACCAGGCCCCAATGCTGCTGTTCCACTACAGTAGACACTACAGTAAACCAGGCCCCAAGGCTGCTGTTCCACTACAGTAGACACTACAGTAAACCAGGCCCCAAGGCTGCTGTTCCACTACAGTAGACACTACAGTAAACCAGGCCCCAAGGCTGCTGTTCCACTACAGTAGACACTACAGTAAACCAGGCCCCAAGCTGCTGCTGTTACCACTACAGTAGACACTACAGTAAACCAGGCCCCAAGGCTGCTGTTCCACTACAGTAGACACTACAGTAAACCAGGCCCCAAGGCTGCTGTTCCACTACAGTAGACACTACAGTAAACCAGGCCCCAAGGCTGCTGTTCCACTACAGTAGACACTACAGTAAACCAGGCCCCAAGGCTGCTGTTCCACTACAGTAGACACTACAGTAAACCAGGCCCCAAGGCTGCTGTTCCACTACAGTAGACACTGTTCCACAGTAAACCAGGCCCCAAGGCTGCTGTTCCACTACAGTACAGTAGACACTACAGTAAACCAGGCCCCAAGGCTGCTGTTCCACTACAGTAGACACTACAGTAAACCAGGCCCCAAGGCTGCTGTACCACTACAGTAGACACTACAGTAAACCAGGCCCCAAGGCTGCTGTTCCACTAAAGTAGACCAGGCCCCAAGGCTGCTGTTCCACTACAGTAGACACTACAGTAAACCAGGCCCCAAGGCTGCTGTTCCACTACAGTAGACACTACAGTAAACCAGGCCCCAAGGCTGCTGTTCCACTACAGTAGACCAGGCCCCAAGGCTGCTGTTCCACTACAGTAGACACTATAGTAAACCAGGCCCCAAGGCTGCTGTTCCACTACAGTAGACACTACAGTAAACCAGGCCCCAAGGCTGCTGTTCCACTACAGTAGACACTACAGTAAACCAGGCCCCAAGGCTGCTGTTCCACTACAGTAAACCAGGCCCCAAGGCTGCTGTACCACTACAGTAAACCAGGCCCCAAGGCTGCTGTACCACTACAGTAGACCAGGCTCCAAAGCTGCTGTTCCACTACAGTAGAGACTATAGTAAACCAGGCCCCAAGGCTGCTGTTCCACTACAGTAGACACTACAGTAAACCAGGCCCCAAGGCTGCTGTTCCACTACAGTAGACACTACAGTAAACCAGGCCCCAAGGCTGCTGTTAAACACTACAGTAAACCAGGCCCCAAGGCTGCTGTTCCACTACAGTAGACACTACAGTAAACCAGGCCCCAAGGCTGCTGTACCACTACAGTAAACCAGGCCCCAAGGCTGCTGGACCACTACAGTAGACACTACAGTAAACCAGGCCCCAAGGCTGCTGTTCCACTAAAGTAGACCAGGCCCCAAGGCTGCTGTATCACTACAGTAAACCAGCCCACAAGGCTGTTTCTCACTGTAAGAAGCACCTCTGTCATTCATTCTGTGGTGCAGGAAGTGCCACTGTTTCTGTGGTGCAGGAAGTGCCACTGTGTCCTAGACTAGAGGAAAGCCCAGTGCCATCAGGAAGTGCCACTGTCTCTGGCCTGGGTCCTTTTCATTTTTTGACACCTCTGGTGTTGCCCCTGCTCTTCTGGTTTTTCAGATCTGAGAGGATTGGACAGGCTAAATCAAAATGGCGGAGGCTACAACATAGCCTTTGGGAGAACCAGGCAACGGCATTGGCACAGTGATTGATTATACCTACCCAGTCTTTTCAGATCTGTCAATACTGTCCCAGTCTTCTTCAGTGATAAAGCCAAAGTGTCAGGGTAGGGGTAGTGTTCAATAGGGCACACCATAGCAAGTGTTTCCTATTGGACAATAGGACAATTGTTCAGATAGTACCTTGATGTTTCAAAAGTTTTTATATTTTTCCTGTTTTGTGCCTACTGGACACAACCAAGCTCTATGGCAAGAGGCTAGGGAGTGAAATGGAACCTGGTCCATAACTGTGATGTCCAGGAAGTGGTGATCATCCCTGTGGTGTAAGTGAAGGGAAATCCCCTGGTCCCGTGTGGGCCAGGATTAGGCAGCCAGGTGGCCGGGGTTAGTTATAGCCGTGTGGTGGGAGGAGTCAACTGACCAGATTAGCTGGTGACTTTAGCAACATCCTCTGACACTATGACGAGCCAAAGAGCTCGCTCTGACGCTCTCTCAGGTCCACAACAATTTCACTCCTCTCTCTCTCTCTTTCAAATACAAAGGGGCTTTATTGCCATGGGAAACATGTTTACATTGCTAAAGCAAGTGAAGTAAACAAAAGTGAGAAGACGCAAAACATCAACAAACTATTAGAATTGAAAAGTAGATATTGAACTCAAAGGCTTAAAAAAAGAGATTAAGTGTTATATTATCAGCTCTTTCAAAATTAATTAAAATTGCTTTATTGGCATGACATAATGTACAGTACCAGTCAAATTTGGACACACCTACTTATTCAAGGATGTCCTTATTTTTACTATTTTCTACATTGTAAGATAGTGAAGACAAACTCTCAAATAATGTAGTAACCAAAAAAGTGTTAAACAAATCAAAATATATTTGCTATTTTAGATTCTTCAAAGTAGCCACCCTTTGCCTTGATGACAGCTTTACACACTCTTGGTATTCTCTCAACCAGCTTCATGAGGATGGAATGCATTTCAATTAACAGGGGTGTCTTAAGTTCATTTGTGTAATTTCTTTCCTCCTTAATGAGTTTGAAAAGTTTATTCAAGTGCAGTTGCAAAAAACCATCCAGCTCTATGATGAAACATGAAACTGTCTGTCATGAGGACCGCCACAGGAATGGAAGACCCAGAGTTACCTCTGCTGCAGAGGACAAGTTCATTAGAGTTACCTCTGCTGCAGAGGACAAGTTCATTAGAGTTACCTCTGCTGCAGAGGACAAGTTCATTAGAGTTACCTCTGCTGCAGAGGACAAGTTCATTAGAGTTACCTCTGCTGCAGAGGACAAGTTCATTAGAGTTACCTCTGCTGCAGAGGACAAGTTCATTAGAGTTACCTCTGCAGAGGCTGCAGAGGACAAGTTCATTAGAGTTACCTCTGCTGCAGAGGACAAGTTCATTAGAGTTACCTCTGCTGCAGAGGACAAGTTCATTAGAGTTACCTCTGCTGCAGAGGACAAGTTCATTAGAGTTACCTCTGCTGCAGAGGACAAGTTCATTAGAGTTACCTCTGCTGCAGAGGACAAGTTCATTAGAGTTACCTCTGCTGCAGAGGACAAGTTCATTAGAGTTACCTCTGCTGCAGAGGACAAGTTCATTAGAGTTACCTCTGCTGCAGAGGACAAGTTCATTAGAGTTACCTCTGCTGCAGAGGACAAGTTCATTAGAGTTACCTCTGCTGCAGAGGATAAGTTCATTAGAGTTACCTCTGCTGCAGAGGACAAGTTCATTAGAGTTACCTCTGCTGCAGAGGATAAGTTACCTCTTCAGGTTAGAGTTACCTCTGCTGCAGAGGACAAGTTCATTAGAGTTACCTCTGCTGCAGAGGACAAGTTCATTAGAGTTACCTCTGCTGCAGAGGACAAGTTCATTAGAGTTACCAGCCTCAGAAATTGCAGCCCAAATAAATGCTTCACAGATTAAGTTACAGACACATCTCAACATCAACTGTTCAGAGGAGGCTGCGTATCATAATGACATGTGTCACCAATGCAGACATATGTCTACAGTATGATGTCATTACTGACCTAATGGACATGTGCAATCAATGTGCCCCTTGTCGTCATACATCTGAAGCAGAGAATAGCAAAACTCACATCATTTGCATATTGATGAACTAGCTATATATGTTCTCAGTTTAAACTGATGCACTAGGTCAGGGTATCCTGGTGGTTAGAGTGTTGGATTAGTAACCGAAAGGTTCCAAGTTCAAATCCCCAAGCTGACAAGATACAAATCTGTCGTTCTGACCCTGAACAGGCAGTTAACCCACTGTTCCTAGGCCATCATTGAAAATAAGAATTTGTTCTTAACTGACTTGCCTAGTAAAATTTTAAAAATTAAAAATATGAGGCTAACCATAAGATGTTCTACATGATGTTTCTGACATAGTTTAGTGCAAATCCAACCCTTCTGGGTACAGTACTGTACATTTGTGGGCGAATTAACAATGTCAAAGGGAAATAATGTGTTGTGCGTTTGGGGGGAGCGTTTGTATTCTACCTTTGTTTATTTTCTGAGAATGATTTTAGACTACTGAGACAAAATCAGAAGGTCAATGGCATGGAGGAGGATTGCAGAGATGTTGATAGTGAGATAGATTTGCACAACAATGTTTGCAGGTCAAAGCCACAATGTCCCAAAGTACCCATTCATGTCCATGTAGGCCAATGTATTTTACAGGAAGTGAGTTATAATCATCAATGCCATGACACAAGTAGAATTAAAGAGCCATAACCATAATCCAATTGGGAGCATATTACATAGGAAATTAATGCGTAAATGTGCTGCATGGTCATTCCGACGTCTGCATTGGCTGTGCACCATTTATGGCGAAAGGACCTCTGCAGAAGTAAGGGCATTTATACTTCTTGCGCTTCGCAGAGCAGTACAGAGCAGAGCAGTACAGAGCAGAGCAGTACAGAGCCGTTGTGAAAGAAGTTGTCAAGGAACAAGTCAGTCAGTTTGTGTTTATACAGGACCTCCTGTCCCCACCTACCGTCAACCAATCATGTCAAGACACACATAGACCTGATTGAATTTTTGTATTGTTGTGACAATAGTAGTTTTGTTGATGATGTTGTTGTGACTCACGCTGCTTTGGACGTTGTCCACAGCCACACCATCCATACGGTGCCTCCGCACCACATTTATGGCTCAAGCATAAATTGGCTCTTAGTTTATAATTTATAATGCGTGTTACTGGTGATTTTTATCCTTTTGGTAGGCAAATTTCACAATTGAATTGACTCAACACATTCACAAATGGTGGCTTCAATCACAGTTTTGAGATATAGGTTGCTTGAGGTTCATAGCTAACAGGCATTGTTGTGCAAATCTCTCTTCACCCACCATCAACACCAAGAATCTATGCAATTGTCCTTCATACCTTATGATTTTGTCTCTGTATTCTAGGAAATCCTATAGAATTGGAAATCTAGACACAGCAACGATCTGTCTTTCCTCCATTTTTTCTTTGGTTTGCCAGGAAATAATGACTGGCGGAACTATGTTTAATGATGGGAAGACTTTCAAGCAAACATCTGCTCCTCACCTGACTTCTCAACGACAGCGGTGGCCGCGAGTAATTTGCATAAAGTAGAGCTGAACTTTTTCTATCGCTCTGCTAGCAGGGTTCGCGCACAATCCCCTGCGCATTGCTCAGCGTGCTCCCATTGAAAAATGAATGGGGCGGAACTTCGTCTGGCGAATTCGGAAGTAGTGGAAACGGTACATTACTTCTGCCTCATGCACCAAGTCATGTTACTCCTATGACCAGAGAAAGTGAAATATTCCTCTATAAACCTGTTGAACAAAGTGTTGACAGTGCTGAATAACAACTTAAACAAGAACTTACTCATTAAAAACTGCAGCTCTTTGCTGTTTTCGTTGAGTTTCTCGCTAGTCATGGTTTTACAAGTTTAAAATCTCACATGATCAACTTTCATGTGCGTTTGAGGCCTCGTTTTACAGTCGAGGCGCAAGGAAACTGCAGATACGGTGATATGAGCTCTCTTGACTGGCCAGTGGTAGACCTGTAGATGCACTTGATTTACGCTTTGGTCCTGCCTGCTAGGCAGAATTCTACCTTCAGACATGAAATGTTTCAAAATGGGAACACTGCCTTCCCGGCGCTACGGCTGCTGAATCAAGTGCAACTACCCTTAACAGCACGAAGCAAATACAAACAGTAGGACACAAGGCTTTATTGTTGTGTTTTTCAAAATGTTCCATCGTTAACCATGGTGAAATAGTTAGCCGTGGTGTGCTGTCGATTTTAGGGCCATATAACACTGCATTTTGCTTTCTACTTGTGTTTCCCAATAGGTAATGTAGTTTTGTTTTGACTGTTGTAATTTGGTTTATTCTGATTTGTTGCTCTGGTCCTGAGACTTCATTCAGTGTGTTAGTGAACTCAGCCCCAGGATCAGCTGGATGAGGGGACTTTTCTTCTCTTCCTTTACCTTGCATATTATCCTCTATTTCCTTTCACTGCCCTCTAACCTCTACATTTGTACATCATCTCCCCTAGTCATCAGCTCTTCATTGCCCTATCGCTCCCCTAGTCATCAGCTCTTCATTGCCCTATCGCTCCCCTAGTCATCTCCCCTAGTCATCAGCTCTTCATTGCCCTATCGCTCCCCTAGTCATCAGCTCTTCATTGCCCTCTCCCCTAGTCATCAGCTCTTCATTGCCCCATCGCTCCCCTAGTCATCAGCTCTTCATTGCCCTATCGCTCCCCTAGTCATCAGCTCTTCATTGCCCTATCGCTCCCCTAGTCATCTCCCCTAGTCATCAGCTCTTCATTGCCCTATCATCTCCCCTAGTCATCTCCCCTAGTCATCTCCCCTAGTCATCAGCTCTTCATTGCCCCTATCGCTCCCCTAGTCATCAGCTCTTCATTGCCGCTCCCCTAGTCATCAGCTCTTCATTGCCCTCCCCTAGTCATCAGTCATCTCCCCTAGTCATCAGCTCTTCATTGCCCTATCATCTCTCCATCTCCCCTAGTCATCAGCTCTTCATCTCCCCTAGTCATCAGCTCTTCATTGCCCTATCATCTCCCCTAGTCATCAGCTCTTCATTGCCCTATCGCTCCCCTAGTCATCGCTCCCCTAGTCATCCCTAGTCATCAGCATCAGCTCTTCTTCATTGCCCTAGTCATCATCGCTCCCCTAGTCATCCCCTAGTCATCAGCTTCTTCATTGCCCTATCGCTCCCCTAGTCATCAGCTCTTCATTGCCCTAGTCATCTCCCCTAGTCATCTCCCCTAGTCATCAGCTCTTCATTGCCCTAGTCATCTCCCCTAGTCATCAGCTCTTCATTGCCCTAGTCATCTCCCCTAGTCATCAGCTCTTCATTGCCCTATCGCTCCCCTAGTCATCAGCTCTTCATTGCCCTAGTCATCTCCCCTAGTCATCTCCCCCATCTAATGCTTACTTTTCTATTCTTCTCCTCTTTCCCC
>NC_088218.1:8769506-8864506 GCF_036934945.1 Oncorhynchus masou masou | reverse complement strand
AGGGCTCTAACAGAACAGACTACACATACTGGTACCGAGGGCTCTAACAGAACAGACTACACATACTGGTACCGAGGGCTCTAACAGAACAGACTACACATACTGGTACCGAGGGCTCTATACAATCCATATGGTGGAAGTTCACAGAGTTACAGCGTGATTAAAATGTAATGGTAATGTTCCTCTGGTTGTGGTGACTGCATTCACCGTAAACGCTGCATATGTCTGCTCAATAGGAAATCACCTTTACATTCCTGGTGCGCAATCTTTAACGTTTCAGCGATCCTGGTTTTAAATGGAGCCCTGAAACAGCTCAGCTCCCAGACCAGTTAGAGGATACATCAATACATACATTTGATTTATTGGTTCTGACGAAGCTGCAGCCTTCTATCTATCAGTGACTCTGTGGGTATGTTTGTCTGGTGTCTCTGACCAGGCACGCATCGCTAAGCGGGACAGGAAGATGACCGACTACGACAGTGCGAGGCATCACTTTGGCTCCCTACAGAAGGGCAAGAAGCAGGACCAGGCCAAGATCGCCAAGGTAAGATGGCCGCCCGCTGCATCATTTCCTGGGTTCATTACGGCATCACACTGCTGAGCCAAACCAAGCTGAGCCAGCTGTACTGGGATGGCCTGGTTTTGCATCCGCCATCGTTTAAAATAACAACTAACATATGCCATTTATTAGACGCTTTTATCCAAAAGCAACTCAGTCATTGGATGCCTACATGTTACGTTGGTCCCGGGAATCAAACTCACTATCCTGGCGTTGCAAGCACCATGCTCTACCAACTACAGAGGACCAGCGTTTCTGGAACCTTCTTGGAAGGAACAGAACAATGTAAAGAGAAAATATCCAGGCCAGTTCAGATCGGCTCAGTCATGTGACTCAGTCATGACTCTATAAAGGCCTTAACAAAGTGTCTGATGTCAGTAAGCAACATTCTGCATTGTGAGGCGTGTTTTGCTATGCTTGGCGCATGCTGCCATGGGCTTAGGCTATACCAGTTGAAATAAACAACCAATCAACCTATTGGGGGAAAAAAGTATCATTAACCTGTTTTTCATGTGTGTGTTTGATTGGGTGTTAATGTACAATATGGAAATACTCTTCCCCGATTTCAAAACTCTCTCTAACCTGCCTGTCTGAATTACTAACCTGCCTGTCTGAATTACTAACCTGCCTGTCTGAATTGCTAACCTGCCTGTCTGAATTGCTAACCTGCCTGTCTGAATTGCTAACCTGCCTGTCAAACTACACTGCTCAAAAAAATAAAGGGAACACTTATACACAATGTAACTCTGTCAATCACACTTCTGTGAAATCAAACTGTCCACTTAGGACGCAACACTGATTGAAAATAAATTTCACATGCTGTTGTGCAAATGGAATAGACAACAGGTGGAAATTATCGGCATTTAGCAAGACACCTCCAATAAAGGAGTGGTTCTGCAGGTGGCAACCACAGACCACTTCTCAGTTCCTATGCTTCCTGGCTGATGTTTTGGTCACTTGTGAATGCTGGCGGTGCTTTCACTCTAGTGGTAGCATGAGACGGAGTCTACAACCCACACAACTGGCTCAGGTAGTGCAGCTCATCCAGGATGGCACATCAATGCGAGATGTGGCAAGAAGGTTTGCTGTGTCTGTCAGCGTAGTGTCCAGAGCATGGAGGCGCTACCAGGAGACAGGCCAGTACATCAGGAGACGTGGAGGAGACCGTAGGAGGGCAACAACCCAGCAGCAGTACCGCTACCTCCGCCTTTGTGCAAGGAGGAGCAGGAGGAGCACTGCCAGAGCCCTGAAAAAGGACATCCAGCAGGCCACAAAAGTGCATGTGTCTACTCAAACAGTCAGAAACAGACTCCATGAGGGTGGTAAGAGGGCCCGATGTCCACAGGTGGGGGTTGTGCTTACAGCCCAACACCGTGCCGGACGTTTGGCATTTGCCAGAGAACACCAAGATTGGCAAATTCGCCACTAGCGCCCTGTGCTCTTCACAGATGAAAGCAGGTTCACACTGAGCACATGTGACAGTCTGGAGACGCCGTGGAGAACGTTCTGCTGCCTGCAACATCCTCCAGCATGACCGGTTTGGCGGTGGGTCAGTCATGGTGTGGGGTGGCATTTCTTTGGGGGGCCGCACAGCCCTCCATCTGCTCGCCAGAGGTAGCCTGACTACCATTAGGTACCGAGATGAGATCCTCAGACCCCTTGTAAGACCATATGCTGGTGTGGTTGGCCCTGGGTTCCTCCTAATGCTAGACTTCATGTGGCTGGAGTGTGTCAGCAGTTCCTTCAAGAGGAAGGCATTGATGCTATGGACTGGCCCGCCCGTTCCCCAGACCTGAATCCAATTGAGCACATCTGGGACATCATGTCTCGCTCCATCCACCAACGCCACGTTGCACCACAGACTGTCCAGGAGTTGGCGGATGCTTTAGTCCAGGTCTGGGAGGAGGTCCCTCAGGAGACCATCCGCCACCTCATCAGGAGCATGCCCAGGCGTTGTAGGGAGGTCATACAGGCACGTGGAGGCCACACACACTACTGAGCCTCATTTTGACTTGTTTTAAGGACATTACATCAAAGTTGGATCAGCCTGTAGTGTTTTCCACTTTAATTTTGAGTGTGACTCCAAATCCAGATCTCCATGGGTTGATAAATTTGATTTCCATTGATAATTTTTGTGTGATTCTGTTGTCAGCACATTCAATTATGTAAAGAAAAAAGTATTTAATAAGAATATTTCATTCATTCAGATCTAGGATGTGTTATTTTAGTGTTCCCTTTATTTTTTTGAGCAGTGTATTTGTCTTGCTTCTCTCTCGCTCTTTCTCTCTGTCTGTCCGTCCGTCTGCATGGCTAGCCGATGTCTCTTGTGGAGAAGGCTGCCCCAGGTTGGGCCCAGGGGATTCTGTCTGCTCATCAAATAGCCCAAACTAACCTGACCAGAAACCAGGTGACTGATGTCTAACTAACTCACCCTCTCACCCATGTCACACTTCGCCCTGACTCCCCCGCCATGCCTTCAACACTCGTCATTCACCCATTCTGAGTTCTAATTCTATATTCTATGCCAACATGCCCTAACATTCTGTCTGTATTCCATGTCATTCTTTAGTTTGATTGTAGATAATGCGTTTTCTTTTGAGTAACATATACTAACAAACATGGTACTGTAGAATTGTTCAACTTCTGTGGATGTGTGATGGTGTCTGTACAGGCATAAACTAACATTGTTTAACCTCTGGATGTGTCTGTCCAGGCAGAGGAGGAGTTAGGGAGAGCTCAGAAAGTATTTGAGGAGATCAACGTAGATCTGCAGGATGAGCTTCCACAGCTGTGGAACAGGTGAAACTTCTCCACCCTCTCACTGATGCTACCAGGCTGATACAGTCTCCTTCCCTCTGTCTTTCTGAAGAGCCACCCACTTACAACCACTGTTGTCTCTTCCACATGTCCACTTATCACGTTGTCTCTTCAGCATGTCATCACAGACAGTCATACACACACACACACACACACACACACAGTGATCCCAGTCACCATGTTAACACGTTCTCTCTCTTCTCTCTAGTCGTGTTGGCTTCTATGTTAACACATTCCAGAGTATGGCTGGATATCAGCAGAGGTTCCACAAAGACATGGGAAAGGTGAGTGGGAGAGCTGGGTGCCCACCGTCAGTACATGGGACTGATTGATTACACATGTCTAGACTGATTAATTGACTTCCTCCAATCTTTCTGTTTGCAGCTGAACCAGGACCTGAATGATGTCATGACCAAACTGGATGAGCAGAGGCTGGCCAAGTGAGTGAGACTTGACTTAAAACCAATGTGTTGCGAATACCAGTGGACTATTGTACATATGATAGTGTTCATCTTTGGCGCACCTGTCTACTTTGCCCCACTGTTATATGTACCTGTACAATCTACCTCTGTCTGGTGCACCTTTTAGGAACTATGGTAATTGTAGAGAAATGAGGTCCAATGCAATGCATACACAGGGTTGGGCAGTAACGGATTACATGACGACACAGCGAATGTGTTTGATGGATTGTGGGGAAAGAGAAGGAATAGGCTTTTGTAGGCTTCAGTCCAAGCTATGTAAACTTTTAACATTGATCTATCCTGCAATAGATGTCATTCAATTGGCAACATACATTTTTGTCTTCTTCTAATGCCTCTTAAGGGGAAATGAATCTAAAAGTAACGGAATGTAATCAGATGACGTTACTGAGTTTGGGTAATCCAAAAGTTCTGTTACTGGTTACACTTTTGGACAGATAACTGCAACAGATTACATTTAGAAAGTAACCTATCCAACCCTGTGCTTACACATTCTAGTGAGGAAGTGAAAAGACTGGCTGAATATAGAATACTGTAGAGTAAATTACACCCCCCCCTACAGAAAGGCAGGTAAAGACTGGAAGCCTGGACCCAAGAAGAGGTAATGGACCTGACTGGGAGTGACCAGTATGACAGTTTATATGTGCCTGTGTGTGTCCTTCTGCATGGTGCAGTTAGATACTGACTGAGAATAAAGGACTTGTTGGAAACTACAACTCCCTACTACATCACACAGTTCGGCATAATCTGGTTTATAAAGAGCTTGTTGGAAACTACAACTCCCTACATCACACAGTTCGGCATAATCTGGTTTATAAAGAGCTTGTTGGAAACTACAACTCCCTACTACATCACACAGTTCAGCATGATCTGGTTTATAAAGAGCTTGTTGGAAACTACAACTCCCTACTACATCACACAGTTAAGCATGATCTGGTTTATAAAGAGCTTGTTGGAAACTACAACTCCCTACAACATCACAGTTCGGCAGCACTATGTGCGCAATGAACTCACAGAAAAAAAGAAAAAATGGAGTTCAAAATAATTGAACTGAAGTTGGTGAATTATTTATTTAAAAACCAATAAATAACCGTCATTTTGGTTAATTGCACAGAACTAGTCTCTCTGCATGTTGCAATTCCATACTGAGTGAGAATAAAGGATTGGAGGACTCAAAACAGGATATATACAGACCTTTTTAGTTGTCCAAGTGAACCGTCATCTTGTCAAGTAGTGCATGGAGTTCTGCTGTGTGCTTGGACATTCATGGGTGTTCCTGTAGTTCTCAGTCCGTGTGTTTCAGGTCAGGCACTCTGCATGACCGCAGCATGACGTTTGAGGAAGCCTTGTGTTGTGAGTTGGTGTCTCATGCCGCAGCAACATCCCCAAATAGTTTTTGCTCTGAGCTGTGTATTTGTGAAGTACTACGCACAGTCTTGTTATATATTATTAATAAAGAATGGTTTGTTTGGCATATGCTCATTCTCCCTGCTAAAATGGGCCTGTACACACAGATCATTAAATATACTTCTCAGCCCCTTGCTCCCATCTTGCGGTCTTGATGGATGGTGCAGACTGTTGACTACACAGTAGGGCACACTGTAACAATGTTTTGCGACAAAAATAACGAACGTCTGTGTTATCAGAAAACGCATTTCACTCAGATTCAAAATGTTTTCTCTTACGCACACCAGTTGACCCTGTTCTGCTTTCCCATGGTGATACAGGGGGACAGTCTGTGCTAAAAAAACTAATCGGCGCGGCAGCCACCAGATAGTCAGACCTTCACCACTGTGGATGACTGAAACTGATACGCTGCTACATCTTTGCCCGTTGTACTATCATCTTAGTGAATCGCCCGCACGTTGCTCCAACACAACTGAGGTCATTGTCCCCCCTCTCATTCTCTCTACTCCTCTGCCCTCTCTCGTTCTCTCTCCTCCTGTGCCCCCTCTCGTTCTCTCTACTCCTCTGCCCCCTCTCTCGTTCTCTCCTCTACCCTCTTTATTTTCAACTTTCTCCTTCCTAGAAAAATAAATACAGTAAAATGTTCTCTCTCTACTGAACACAACCAGGACATCTTCATCATGGCATGACATGGGAGTCAGTCAGTAATTCTCCCTTTCTCTTTCCCAGTGAGGCAGCCGCCGCCAACCACAGCGTTACCCCAGACGCTGCACCCAAGGTAAGGTTCCCTCATACAGGGGCTGTAACGTGTCTGACTGTCTCTGTGTTTGTCTTGAGTGACTGGGATTTGTGTGTTGATGAACGAGTGTCATTTTCAGAAGCGTGGGTCAGAAATGTGTGTGTGTGTGTGGGAAATCTTGAGTTTAAGGTCTGGAGTATTTTTAAGGTGTTGAATTCAAGAGGGTGGAAAAAGGAGTGGACGGTACAATTGCGAGCACACACATAGTTGCTAACATTCTTTTCAGGAAAACTCCCAGAGCGAGATATGAAACTAACCCAGAGCATGTTGAATGTAGAGTTTCTCTCCATTGGTTTGATAGACATGTGCTCTTCTAACATAGAAGGAAGCTTCATAGACACCACTTACAGACGAGGGCTGGATCCAATCCATGGCGCGTTGTAGAGCAACGCATTGCACTTGATTTCCAAAGGTAATTAATGCTTGAGCCAACATGGAGGGTGAGCCAACATGCACAACGTTTACAGTAAACACAATCTCCAGGAATGTCAGTGAAATTGCCTTGAAAAGGCACATTGTTGTCTGTCCAGAGCGCTGCTCCATGACACGCCTTCGATTGGATACCGGCCCAGGTAACAGTAACCTACTATTACTAGTGTGCTGGTGTGTTTTACTAACCTGTGTGCTGTGTCTCCCTCACTACTGTTGCATGTGTGTACATACTTCCATGGACCCTCCAGACGAGGCCGGCGCCCCCTGGACCCGCCCCTGTACGCCCGCCCCCCAGCCCCAGACCCTCGTTGACTCCAGCTCCAGACACGCAACAACAGGACATAATCTCGTTCGATGGTGAAGCCCTGGTTCCCGAAGCTAACACAACCGCACCGTCACAGGCAACCGGACCGTCACAGGCAACCGGACCGTCACAGGCAACCGGACCGTCACAGGCAACCAGTCCATCACAGCCGCAGGTCAGATGATGTCATAATGTCCCCTCAGGCTTCCATCAACATCATACCCTCAGTGTCAACTCAGACGGCTCATAGGTTCTAGCCTAGGGATGTTCTGGTCTCCAACCTCCTCTTCCCCCTTGTTTTCCTAGGGATGGTCTGGTCTCCAACCTCCTCTTCCCCCTTGTTTTCCTAGCGATGGTCTGGTCTCCAACCTCCTCTTCCCCCTTGTTTTCCTAGGGATGGTCTGGTCTCCAACCTCCTCTTCCCCCTTGTTTTCCTAGGGATGGTCTGGTCTCCAACCTCCTCCTCCCCTTTTTGTTTTCCTAGGGATGGTCTGGTCTCCAACCTCCTCTTCCCCTTTTTGTTTTCCTAGGGATGGTCTGGTCTCCAACCTCCTCTTCCCCCTTGTTTTCGGCTTGCTCTTTCTGATGATCTTACCTCCTTTCATTCTCTGGTCAGTCCCTCACCCTCTTCATCCATCCTCTCCTCACCCTCTTCATCCATCCTCCACCTACTTTTTCACCTGCCTATCCATATCTCTGCAACTATTACAGCTGGTAACACCACTTCCCCCTTGTTTTCGGCTTGCTCTTTCTGATGATCTTACCTCCTTTCATTCTCTGGTCAGTCCCTCACCCTCTTCATCCATCCTCTCCTCACCCTCTTCATCCATCCTCCACCTACTTTTTCACCTGCCTATCCATATCTCTGCAACTATTACAGCTGGTAACACCACACCAGTCATCTCCAGGGCCGTCCCAGTAAAATGTCCCAGTAATCCCAGTGCTTATCTTCCGTATGTGGCAGTGTGTGTTTGGCCCCAGCAGGGGTTATTAGCCTGCTCCATATGGACCTGGATGTACTATTGCAGGCCGCCACTTCTCTGGCACCCAAAGTTGGTGTGTCTCCCCATTGGTCAGACAGCAAGGTCACCAGGTTCAGGGGTCAGTCAGACACAGGCTTGTGGTCCTGGTGGTTTGAACTCTTCCCCTCGTTCAAGCGCACAGTCTTTGCATGCTATGCATGGATTCACTCAATGCATGCAAGGGACGAATTGACAGCTTTCCTCACATGGCAGTAAGACTGACAGACGGACACGGACAGACAGACAGACTGGGGACAGACGGTGTGTCTCTTCAGTCCAACCACCGAGATGGAATACTATCCATTATTGCAGCATTACCAACAGTCAGGCCACTGAACTTATTCATCAACATTTGTTCCAGTTGAACCAAAGGCAGATTGATGCTCTATTAGATGCTATCATATTATACACAAAACCCTGAGGATAAGACACATGTACACAGTTCACAAATGGAGAGTGGTTAATATGGCATACGAACACAGAGTTCACACTGTGTAAACAGATGAACTTACTGGCTAGTTTCATTTATTTACCCAAGAGAGCATATAGCTAGCTTCATCTATGCGCTTTTATGTTTTTCTTTGCCTATATCATATATGTGGTCTATTGGATAACAGCACAATCATTTGGGCTTTTTTTGGACTTGGGCTCATTAAATGTGGTTAATGTAGGGCTCATTAAATGTATTTCATATATGTCTCATCACGCTCCGGTAGCATCAGGTCTGAATTTTCGTGCTGATCAAAGCTCTAATCAAATCCAGATATTTATATCCTTTATGATGCTTTTGAATGTCACTTTCGGTTTCCTGGCGGGAAATACCCCAGAGAAAACAACATATTTATTCTCAGTTAATAACGGGTTACCCGGGAGGAAAGTGATTTATTCTCGGGATGGAACATTTGTAAGACACTGGGATAATATTAAACCCTAATGCACATACAGGTTGATTCACAAGACACCAACCAAATAGCATATACAGTATTTATTTTTTTCTCACCTTTTATTTAACCAAGTAGGCTAGTTGAGAAGTTCTCATTTGCAACTGCAACCCGGTCAAGATAAAGCCGAGCAATTCGACACATACAACAACACAGAGTTACACATGGAATAAACAAAACATAGTCAATTATACAGTAGGAAAACCAGTCTATATACAGTGAGTGCACGTCTAAAGGTGATTTATGACCATGATATGACATTTCTTGTAGTGACTGTGTAAGCTTAATTGTAAAAGTAAGCCTCAAAAGTGCCATGTTTGCACAGTTTATTATGTGGAGGACGCATTTAGGCAGCCAGGACCATACGCGAAGACCGCTCCTGCAGTCCAGTACCGTGGTTGAAGTTTGGTCTCTAGTCATTTAGGAGGGCAACTTTATGAAGGCCTCCTCACAATGGCCATATCATACAAGGCTTTACAGACCGATATAAAACAAATACATAGACTATTTTTTTATTGTTCACATTATTTGCATCGATGTATTGAAGTCAAGTGGAGCAGCATTCAAACGCAATTTCGTGCACCACACAGGATAACGTCGTAAAGCGACGGTCGGTGGAACTCGATCGCCACCATGTGGGCAATTGCTTCAGTTCCGTTGTGGCAGCAACGCTACCAGAGATATTTGATACAAGATCAAATGTTATGTCAATATTATTACCTCAATTGTCGTCGCCGTCGCCCCCACCCGTGATATATTATTATTCTAATTTAGCTGTTAATCTGGTTTTAATACAACGCTCTCTCTCATTTCCGATTGGAGGGCGGATGACCACGTGACTTTCCACCTACCTAATTGTTACGTTGTAACAGTCAATCAACGTCGGGAATAGCCACGTTGATCTCCCAATCGATGCCACACTTTCTTTTATAGCATTGTCTTTGATGAAACGTGTAGAGCTCATTGTGGTGGAACCATAGTCGAATTTGACGTGTCGGAGAACGGCACCTTCCTCCCGAAAGCATTGCAGTATCGCTTCTCGGCCTTTTGGCTAAGATCAAGTGTAGTATCTGTTCTTATCAGTTTAATATCTGATACGTCCCCTATCTGGGGACCATATATTAAATTGATTTTTGGAACAGGGAGATGGAATAGGGGCTTGCTCCGTCCACTCCACGCATCGACCTGGTATTGCAGTACCTCCAGGAACGGTGCACCCCCTGTCGTTGTAAAGATAAATTAGGCAGAGACAACAGTTGATTCGTTTTAATTTGTTAGGGTCACATTTGCGAAAGTTGACTATGATAGCTGATGTGAATGCTGCGTTAATCTTCTAATCAAAGTTTATTCTTCATGAGCACGGATAAACGGTACAGTGAAATGCTAACTTGCAAGCGCTCCTCGACAGTGCAAAACGCATTATCAAAAATATACAAATAGCTAAGTAATAAAGTAGTTAAAACAAACAATTGTTATGATTGGAAAAATATACGAATATATACACAAGTTTATACAGTATAAACTCTGAAATGTGCTAAAGTCATGTACTGGTAACATGGACTGCCTCACATACCAGTAAAACATTTATTGGGCCTAATAAAGAACTCAATTAAATGTTTTTTTTTATGTGGCATAAACACAACCAGTCATGATATTTTCATCTGATTTGTCAAACAAATCTCTTTAAAATGTAGGATATTTTTATTTTTTATATTTTCTCCAAAATGATTTCAGCATCCAAACTGCATGTTTAACCTACTACTATTAACTAGGGAAGTACGTTAATAACACATTCTTAATCACAATTACGGCTACCAAAAGGCCTCCTGCGGGGGCTGGGATTAAAAATATAGGACAAAACACACATAAGAGACAACACTACATAAAGAAGCCTAAATCAACAACATAGCATGGCACAACAACATAGCAAACTAGTGCCATTTGATGAATGTAAATAGACATCTGTTACAAAACACCAAAAAGTTTGCCTAATGAAGTTCATCAATTGCCATTGATTGGGTCCACATTAATTGATGCGCCTTGCTGACAAATTTACCTTTTCTGTAGCCTGAAAAGTCGTAATATGTATGTAGCCTATTGGATAACAGCTAAATGTATTTAATATATGTCTCATCAGGCTCAGGGAGCATCAGGTTGGAATTTGGATGCTGATCAAATCCAGATATTTAAATTATGTTCTAAATTGAGTAAAAACTCAGTAAAGCTCAAACCGTTTATTCACCCAATGGGTCAGACTGCCGAACAGAGCAAGTCTCCTACTCTTTTAAGCGTTACATCTCTACTGCTAGGCAGGAAGTTAAGTGATGTGGGTAATAAACTGTTCCTTCTCCCTTAATGTGACCTGACCCGGGCCCCCATTCCTCACTAATCCACAGCTCTCCACCCTTATCAGTGATTGCAACCATGTGATTGCCTTTCATTTACTCAGTAACATTCTAAGTCCCTGGCTCATATCCAACCTTAATTGACTCCACCATATACATTTCTCCTACAGATGCCCATTAGCTTCTGGTGTAGAAACCAGACTGTGGCCCTTCTCATTTCCATAGGATACCTGATGATTAACAATATTTCAAGTTTAGAAGTCAGAACCCATCAGTTCTCCCTTTTGAACATTACCTTCATACTGTTCAACATTTATATAAACTTGGAAATGACTTAATGAACAAACAATGACATGATTTAACATTCACAGTTGATTATGTTTACAAATCCCTGACTTA
The DNA here is from genome assembly GCF_036934945.1 of Oncorhynchus masou masou. Taxonomy (NCBI): domain Eukaryota; kingdom Metazoa; phylum Chordata; class Actinopteri; order Salmoniformes; family Salmonidae; genus Oncorhynchus; species Oncorhynchus masou. Next base: position 8,853,002 of record NC_088218.1, on the reverse strand, counting down.
TGGCCTCTGCTCTATAATCACACCATGCACACTTATTTTCATCTCTCGTCAGACAACAGAATAACATTTTAGCTTCCTGTTCCTAAGAGTTATAGCATAAGACTTGAAAAGCAAAAAGAAACAAAATACAACACTGTGTTAAGCTATGCATAATTATATATGCAAAGAAAAAACCAATGTTTGATAACATGACAATTCCCTCTCTCTTCACCTGACTCTATGCCTTGAGGATACTTTTCTGCTGGGTTCCACAAAAATGAAGGCCCTAAAAAACCTTCTCATGCTTTCACCCAGTCTTCCCCCGTCTGGCCACAGGTTTCAAGAGGCGTTCTCAAGCCATGTCATTTTCACATTGCTCCCCATCTCCTTCCTCCTCCATGGCCATCATAACATATGCTCTTGATCAGTAGGTGGAACTCTGTGGCCATCAAATGAACAATTGCTTCAGTTCCGTTGTGGCAGCAATGATACCAGAGATATTTGATACAAGATCAAATGTTATGTCAATATTATTATCTCCAAATTGTTACATTTTTAAAAAAGCACAATATCTTTGATATTTGGCAGAAAGTTTACGGAGCTCATTTTGGTGTAATCGAATTTGACGTGTGCGAGAATGGCGCCTTTCGAAAGCATTGCGGTATCGCTTCTCGGCCTTTTGGCTAAGATCATGATAAAGATCGAGTGCAGTTCTCAAAGTGGTGCGATGTCGTCATCGGCCACGTCACAGTCAGCGGCCGCTGGACTGAAGAACACGTTGCGATTTCAGTGGACCGGAAAAGACAACTTGATGGAAAGAGTTCATTTTGGAAAATAAGTTATTTTCTGACCTCTATGCCTGACAGCAGACGATGTGCACTGCCTGCAACAGAACACAGCCGAGAAGTTTTATGCGTCTTTCTACACTATCACCCGGCTGGAGGAGGTGAGGGGGCTCTTCCGGGCGAACGTGACAGCACCCGCCCTCAGTGCTTTTCAAGTTGAGTCCCTGTGCAGGCTCAATATGAGGGCGCTAACAGTGCACATGTTCAACCCCTGGGTCACCGAAGAATCATTAGTGTGCTACCTCAGCCGGTACGTGACCATCTTGCCAGGAGTGAGAGATATTAAGGACGCCCTAGGCATCTGGACAGGGAAGAGGCAGTTTCGTGTACTGCTAAAGGAGGACGAGAGCGGCCATGATGGATACCGCCATCCTCCAGCTTCTTTTTCTATCGTTAAAGACAGGGGCTACCTTATGTATGCTGGACAGCCTCGTTTCTGCAGGAAGTGTAGCACGTACAGGCACCTCACCCATGCCTGCACCCAGACAAGGTGCAGAAATTGTGGGACTGTCGGCCATATGAGGGATTGCACCGTGCCCAAGCGCTGCAGTCTGTGCAACTCAGAGGACCACCTGTTCCGTCACTGCCCGAAGGCAGCCCCCTCTTACGCCAGAGCGGTGAGCGGGAAAAGAGCGGAGAGCGGGAAAAGACATGGAACTACGCGCTATTGAGGACGTTGTGGATGAGCTAGTGATGGAGAGAGAACTGCGAGAGTCAGAGGAGAGCGGGAGTGAGGCGCCATCATCATCTCACGAGGAGAGAGGAGAAGCGGACAGCAGTTGGAACAAGCAAGTGGAGGAGGAGAAGGGAGAGCCCACCGCGCCCTCGGCTCCGGAGAGCTGGACAACGGTGGGAGAGAGGAGGAAGTGCTCGGTGAAAAGGAAGCAGATGAGCCCTGTTTTCCCACTCATCCACATGGAGGCAACGGAGAAGTCCGCTCTGGGGGGGAATCACTTCAGTTGTTTTGAAAGCGGGAAGTCTGAGGAGAAAAGTGAGGAAAACCTGGGCAGCGCAGAGGAGACTCTGTTATCCCTGTCAGTCGCGGCCTCCATCGAGAGCAGCGGTCTGGCACCCAGTGGTGTTCCAGCACCCACACAGATGGAAGGGGAGCATGAGGAGGAGGACAGTGTTTTACCGACCCCTATCTTGGTGGACAGTCCTCCAACTGGAGTCCATCGTTTCCCAGATAGGCCGCCTAATGAGGAAATGTACTTAAAGTAAGTTTGGAAAAAATGTCATATTTAGAAGGGAAAAAGACAACTCTCATGTCGTCTATTATTAACCTAGCTAGCATCAATGTTAGAGGGCTTAGGAACCCAGTTAAAAGGGAAAGTTTTTTCCCATTTGTCCTCCATTCGCTTCTCTGTGTTTTTTACAAGTAGTACATTTAAAAGATCAAAATGCCGTGGAGAGATTTACACAGGAATGGGTTCAGGGAGAGTCCAGGTGGAGTGTCGGAGGGGTGCATTCTACAGGGGTTGGTGTTCTGTGTGGGAAAAGGGATTTAAAAATAGTAGGAGTTTTTCAGCAGTACACGGGAGGGTTTTAATAGTAGATATCGATTGGAAGGGTAAATGTTTTAGATTTATTAATGTATATGCACCAGACACCCAAGGAAAGGAGGGAAATGCTTAACGACCTAGACACTATTTTTATGACAAACAGACAGGTGTTTATGGGGGGAGATTTTAATGTGTCATATGACCGAGGTAATCTAGGCGGGCATCTTGTAAAAAGTCTAAGAGGTAAATCTAATTTGGTTGATACTTAGAGTGGCGCATGCGGATGATCCCGGTTTCACTTGGGGAAACAGCAGAGGAGCCGCATAGATCTGTTTGTTCCGCGTGGACTCTGTCCTCGGCGCGCGTCACTCCGGTATTCTATTCAGACCACAGTTGTCTGTCTGACAGTAGAATAAAAAATAAAGAAATATAAAAAATTAATTTTGAAAAGGGTATTGGAAAATTAATAACAGCATTTTACATGACAACTTGAGACAAGATTTAGGTCTTTTTTCTAGGGCTGTGTAACTATGAAACATTTTTATTCTACTGTCAGTGGTGGGAGAGCACAAAATTAAGAATCAAGATTTGTATTCAGAATTTTTGCAAAGATAAAGTACGTAATAACCACAAATAATTTTGTAAGTTGCAGAATGAACTAAAAGATCTACACATCCAAGGTAATTTGAATGGTGGTGGTTTAGATAGACACTGTATCCTGCAGAAAAAGCAACATGCCTTTTTTGAAAAGAAAGCTCGAGACTTCATTTTTAAAAGTCAGCAAGATAAATGGGAAAATGATGAAGTGCTGTGCATATTTTTTCAAACAAATTAAATCACGGGAAAAGAGGACTTTTTCTGCGTTATTAGACCAAGATAGTTGAGGATGGAGATGGCATGCTTGGTGTTGCTACACACCACTTTTCTCAGCTAATTCAAAAACAAACAATTGATTATGAGAAGGGGACCATTTTTTTTTTTTTAAATGCGTGGATGTGCAGATACCTTTTATTAAGGGCCAATCAGAAGGGGAAGTGAAATTAGATGACATTTATATGGCACTGAAGAGCATGAAAGATAAAAGTACCAGGAGTGGCTCTCTAAAGAGTTACATAGTTTTTTGGGATATAATTGGATGTCATCTGTTGGAAGTGTTTAGAGGTATATTTGGTTTGGAGCATATGGGAGGTTCGATGTGTGAGGCGGTAATCTCTCTACTTTACAAAAAGGGAGACCAAGACATTAGCAAATTTGAGACCCTTAACAATGTTGTGTGTTGACTATAAATTATTAAGCAACGCCATAACTAATCGCCCATCTTCTGCCATGGCATATGTTGTTGGTTTAGACCAAACATGCGGTGTGGTGGGGAGAAAATTAACCTGGAACTTGCAATTGCACAGAGACGTTCAAGCGTATTCAGAGGAAAGGCACCTGCCAGCTATTACTGTACATTTGGACCAGGAAAAAGCTTTCGACATGGTAAACCACGAGTTTTTATTTAGAGTTATGGAAATAATTTAATGAAAAGGGTAAAAATACTTCATCGTAATGTGGGTAGCAGGGTAAATATTAATGGGAATATTGGAAATGTTATCAAGCAATTACGAGGTGTCAGACAGGGGGACCCTCTATCTGCTCTATTGTATGTTTTATATATTGAACCTTTCACATGCGCAATTAGGACGAATTACAACATCAAAGGCATCATATTACCTGGAGGGGATATGCTAGAAATAATTGCAATATGCGGACAACACAGTTTGATATTTACAGGACGACCTGAGCTTGAAAGAGTCTCAGTCATTGGTGAATTCTCTGTTGCCTCTGGGTCGAAGATAAACAGAAATAAAATATATGGGACAGTGGAAATGGAGAACGGATCAGTTATGTGGTTTGACTGTAGTACTCAGCATATCTTTCGGAAATGAAATTAAAGATGACATGTTTAATTGGAAAGAAACTTATCGCTTAATCAAAGATTGGGACTGTGGAAAGTGAGGCGACTATCTTTTAGTGGGAAGGTGCTAGTGCCTTCATTACTCCACCTTGCCTATGTGTTTCCCATGCCGGTTTCCCATGCCGGTTTCCCATGCCGGTGTCTAAGAAACTTTCATATGGGTACTGTTTCATTTCTGTTGGGGGGATACGAGTACATCCGCAGAGATCGGATGTACCAGCCTATAGAGGCCGGTGGAAGGGATTTCCCTCATATTCCTCTCAAGCTCGATGCGGTCTTCTACTCAAACCTTTGTTGCCTTTTGTCGTCTTCTGTACACAAATGTCACATTTTAATCAAATTCTGGCTGTCTGTACCGTTAAGGTTCATGGTGGAATGGGATAATAGTAAGCCAAAAGCTGAAATTATCCCGTTACATTTTAAGAAACTAGTGGAATGGGCAAGGAAAACCCCTGTCTGCAAAGTAAAAGAAAATGTAATCAACCACAGATTGCTATACGTGAAATTAATAGAAAATTGTCGTCCAAGAGACAGATGACCAATATCGCCTTCCACCTGGATACGGACACAATTAAAAGGGTTAGACAACAGACTGAAAGATTTTAATTGGCTTGTTTTACACAGATGTCTTCCGGTCCGATCAACATTACACGACCATAATTTGACCCTGAATAAATTCTGTCCCAGGGACAATTGTTTCGCAATTGAAACAATTCCCCATGTTTTATGGGAATGTTATTTTGCTCAATTAGTTTGGGGAAAAAGTAAACTATTTTTTGAGATTTAAAAAAAACATTGATTATGAAGGGGTAGCCAAACTTGAAATAAAAAATGTGGAAAGGGTGCAATTATTAGCATTAGTGACTCTGGTGTCCCTTATCAAGACCAAACTTTGGGAGGCCAGAGGTGGTGCAGTTAATGACACCCTCAAGTGGTCACCGACGGGATTGGTTCAATTTATAAAACAGGACATTTGGAAAAGAATACAATTCGAAATAGATAAGTGGGGCATCGTATCAGTTAAACAGAGATGGAAACGGATTTCCATCATTGGAAACGTTTTTTATAGCCTATATATAATTGTATTCCATAAGTAAATTTGAAATGTAGGCTAAGCCTTTGTACATATTTGATACACTGAGGTTTATTCAGAGTTCACTTTGGCATTTGTATGTATGTTTTGAGATTGTTAAAGGCACGGTAATCTTAAATGTAGGCCTATAATACTGGTCAGGTTCTGCAGAACAGCACTTTTGAGGAGTTTTGCTATTTTTATATTGTTACGGTACTTTTTGATACTGTCTTTATGAATCCATGTTATGTACAATGTAATGCACTGAATTTGTAATTATTTGAATGTGAAATGAAAATTTTAAAAATCTGTTCTTATCAGTTTAATATCTGATACGTCCCCTATCTGGGGACCATATATTAAATTGATTTTTGGAAGAGGGAGATGGAATAGGGGCTTGCTCCGTCCACTCCACGCACCGACCTGGTATTGCAGTACCTCCAAGAACGGTCCACTCCGTCACTGTAAAGAAATTAGGCAGAGACAACAGAGTTGATTAGTTTTAATTTGTTAGGATCATGATGTATATTGTATTTTCACATTTGAAAAAGTTCACCTCAATGATAGCTAGATAGTGCTGGTCAAGTCTGTCTTCTAATCAAAGTTTGTCACGGGATACAGGGTGTAAACAGTACAGTGAAATGCTTACTTGCAAGCTCCATGCTATACACATTATCAAAAATATACACTCAGCGAAGTAGTAAAGTAGTTAAAACAAACAATTGTTATGATTGGAAATGTATACACAGTATAAACTATTACATGTGCTGAAGTCATGTACTGGTAATATGGCCCGCCTCGCATACCGGTAACGTTATCTGATGTATTTGTCTTAAGTCATTATTTGATAGACCTGCTATTTTCATAAGACTCAAATATGCGGTTGAAATCTATACAAGGTTTGTAACTCATCTGCCTGTGTTAAAGTAACTATGTCTGTTTATCCCATTGATTCTATTTCTATGATCTCACACTGCACTTTTTCAAGTGACTTGATATAATGTACCAAGGGTTATTCCTTCGCTTACAGCATATAGACATACACACAACACAGTCATTGGCTTTGCCGAGTCTCGGAGGCTCAGCAGCATCGGGCCTGGTCAGTACTTGGATGGTACACTGCCTGGGAGCACCAGGTGCAGTAAGCATTTCTGTCCAGCAGGGTGTACTCTTGTACTGTTTAATCAGGGAGCAACTGTCTTTACACATCAGCTTCTCTCAATCGCCTACAAGCATTTTTTGGAACAATGTTGATTTTCAAAACAGTCAACAAGCAACAGAACTTTTTGCAAAACAGTAAATAGTTTTTCAAAATGTAGTTTACATTACATTTCATTATAGTACAACGGTTTGATTTGTCTAATCTTAGCAACTTCTTCTTAGCTAGCTACATAGCCGTCTTTGTATCAAAGATAATTGCGTAATTATCGTATTTCGTCGTCCTAACGTATCTGCCCAGCAGCTAGCTAACGTCCACTAGCACTGTAGAAACTATTACACTCAACGACTCGATTAGTGTAGTGTTAGCTAGCTACATAGTTGTCTTTGCTGTCTTCGTATCCAAGGTAATTGTGTAGTTTAGAGTGTGTAGACTTAGAGTGATTATCTTAATTTACCGAGGTTAGCTAGCCAGCTACTTGTCGTCCTTAACGTAGCAGTTACTGCTAGCTAGCTAGCCAACAGCTAGCCAACGTCTTCCGATTTGAACTTCAACAACCCGGTCAACATTCCGCCTCGCTCCACAGGTAGTATCACATTTTCATTTCACTTCATTACAGTACAACGGTTTGATTTGTTTGATCGTAGCTAGCTAGCTACATAGCCGTCTTTGTATCTAAGACAATTGTGTAGTCTGGAGCGATTTTCTAGGTTAGCTAGCCAGCTATTGTCGTTCTTTTAACGTAACGTTACGTAATCAACACTGCTAGCTAGCCAGCTAGCCCCCGAATAGCAGCACTGTAGAAACTATTACACTCGACGGAACGACTTGATTAGTGTAGTGTCAACAACGTAGCCACTGCCAGCTAGCCTACTCCAGCAGTACTGTATCATTTCAATCATTTTAGTCAATAAGATTCTTGCTACATAAGCTTAACGTTCTGAACATTCGATAAGTGTAGTCCACTTGTCATTCCAATCTCCTTTGCATTAGCGTAGCCTCTTCTGTAGCCTGTCAACTATGTGTCTATCTATCCCTGTTCTCTCCTCTCTGCACAGACCATACAAACGCTCCACACCGCGTGGCCGCGGCCACCCTAATCTGGTGGTCCCAGCGCGCACGACCCACGTGGAGTTCCAGGTCTCCGGTAGCCTCTGGAACTGCCGATCTGCGGCCAACAAGGCAGAGTTCATCTCAGCCTATGCCTCCCTCCAGTCCCTCGACTTCTTGGCACTGACGGAAACATGGATCACCACAGACAACACTGCTACTCCTACTGCTCTCTCTTCGTCCGCCCACGTGTTCTCGCACACCCCGAGAGCTTCTGGTCAGCGGGGTGGTGGCACCGGGATCCTCATCTCTCCCAAGTGGTCATTCTCTCTTTCTCCCCTTACCCATCTGTCTATCGCCTCCTTTGAATTCCATGCTGTCACAGTTACCAGCCCTTTCAAGCTTAACATCCTTATTATTTATCGCCCTCCAGGTTCCCTCGGAGAGTTCATCAATGAGCTTGATGCCTTGATAAGCTCCTTTCCTGAGGACGGCTCACCTCTCACAGTCCTGGGCGACTTTAACCTCCCCACGTCTACCTTTGACTCATTCCTCTCTGCCTCCTTCTTTCCACTCCTCTCCTCTTTTGACCTCACCCTCTCACCTTCCCCCCTACTCACAAGGCAGGCAATACGCTCGACCTCATCTTTACTAGATGCTGTTCTTCCACTAACCTCATTGCAACTCCCCTCCAAGTCTCCGACCACTACCTTGTATCCTTTTCCCTCTCGCTCTCATCCAACACTTCCCACACTGCCCCTACTCGGATGGTATCGCGCCGTCCCAACCTTCGCTCTCTCTCCCCCGCTACTCTCTCCTCTTCCATCCTATCATCTCTTCCCTCTGCTCATACCTTCTCCAACCTATCTCCTGATTCTGCCTCCTCAACCCTCCTCTCTTCCCTTTCTGCATCCTTTGACTCTCTATGTCCACTATCCTCCAGGCCGGCTCGGTCCTCCCCTCCCGCTCCGTGGCTCGACGACTCATTGCGAGCTCACAGAACAGTGCTCCGGGCAGCCGAGCGGAAATGGAGGAAAACTCGCCTCCCTGCGGACCTGGCATCCTTTCACTCCCTCCTCTCTACATTTTCCTCCTCTGTCTCTGCTGCTAAAGCCACTTTCTTCCACTCTAAATTCCAAGCATTTGCCTCTAACCCTAGGAAGCTCTTTGCCACCTTCTCCTCCCTCCTGAATCTTCCTCCCCCCCCCCTCCTCCCTCTCTGCAGATGACTTCGTCAACCATTTTGAAAAGAAGGTCGACGACATCCGATCCTCGTTTGCTAAGTCAAACGACACCGCTGGTTCTGATCACACTGCCCTACCCTGTGCTCTGACCTCTTTCTCCCCTCTCTCTCCAGATTAAATCTCGCTTCTTGTGACGGCCGGCCGCCCAACAACCTGCCCGCTTGACCCTATCCCCTCCTCTCTTCTCCAGACCATTTCCGGAGACCTTCTCCCTTACCTCACCTCGCTCATCAACTCATCCCTGACCGCTGGCTACGTCCCTTCCGTCTTCAAGAGAGCGAGAGTTGCACCCCTTCTGAAAAAACCTACACTCGATCCCTCCGATGTCAACAACTACAGACCAGTATCCCTTCTTTCTTTTCTCTCCAAAACTCTTGAACGTGCCGTTGGCCAGCTCTCCCGCTATCTCTCTCAGAATGACCTTCTTGATCCAAATCAGTCAGGTTTCAAGACTAGTCATTCAACTGAGACTGCTCTTCTCTGTATCACGGAGGCGCTCCGCACTGCTAAAGCTAACTCTCTCTCCTCTGCTCTCATCCTTCCAGACCTATCGGCTGCCTTCGACACTGTGAACCATCAGATCCTCCTCTCCACCCTCTCCGAGTTGGGCATCTCCGGCGCGGCCCACGCTTGGATTGCGTCCTACCTGACAGGTCGCTCCTACCAGGTGGCGTGGCGAGAATCTGTCTCCTCGCCACGCGCTCTCACCACTGGTGTCCCCCAGGGCTCTGTTCTAGGCCCTCTCCTATTCTCGCTATACACCAAGTCACTTGGCTCTGTCATAACCTCACATGGTCTCTCCTATCATTGCTATGCAGACGACACACAATTAATCTTCTCCTTTCCCCCTTCTGATGACCAGGTGGCGAATCGCATCTCTGCATGTCTGGCAGACATATCAGTGTGGATGACGGATCACCACCTCAAGCTGAACCTCGGCAAGACGGAGCTGCTCTTCCTCCCGGGGAAGGACTGCCCGTTCCATGATCTCGCCGTCACGGTTGACAACTCCATTGTGTCCTCCTCCCAGAGCGCTAAGAACCTTGGCGTGATCCTGGACAACACCCTGTCGTTCTCAACTAACATCAAGGCGGTGGCCCGTTCCTGTAGGTTCATGCTCTACAACATCCGCAGAGTACGACCCTGCCTCACACAGGAAGTGGCGCAGGTCCTAATCCAGGCACTTGTCATCTCCCGTCTGGATTACTGCAACTCGCTGTTGGCTGGGCTCCCTGCCTGTGCCATTAAACCCCTACAACTCATCCAGAACGCCGCAGCCCGTCTGGTGTTCAACCTTCCCAAGTTCTCTCACGTCACCCCGCTCCTCCGCTCTCTCCACTGGCTTCCAGTTGAAGCTCGCATCCGCTACAAGACCATGGTGCTTGCCTACGGAGCTGTGAGGGGAACGGCACCGCAGTACCTCCAGGCTCTGATCAGGCCCTACACCCAAACAAGGGCACTGCGTTCATCCACCTCTGGCCTGCTCGCCTCCCTACCACTGAGGAAGTACAGTTCCCGCTCAGCCCAGTCAAAACTGTTCGCTGCTCTGGCCCCCCAATGGTGGAACAAACTCCCTCACGACGCCAGGACAGCGGAGTCAATCACCACCTTCCGGAGACACCTGAAACCCCACCTCTTCAAGGAATACCTAGGATAGGATAAAGCAATCCTTCTCACCCCCCCCCCTTAAATGATTTAGATGCACTATTGTAAAGTGGCTGTTCCACTGATGTCAGAAGGTGAATTCACCAATTTGTAAGTCGCTCTGGATAAGAGCGTCTGCTAAATGACTTAAATGTAAATGTAATGTAATGTCTTTTTAAAACAAAAACATTCCTAAAAAAATATCTAGTCAAAATTGCAAATACATTCACCAGAAGAACTGCCTGTCAAAATATTAACACAACTATACTTCTCTTGCGTCCAAGAAGACAAAACAAAGTTAGTCTGTCTTTTAAAAATCCCAGTGTGTGTGTGTGTGTATATATATATATATATATATATATATATATACACACACACTGTGTTATTTGCAGTCACGAAATCATGATCAAAACTGGAAGTACAACTATCCAAAGGTGCAGAATTCTGGGTAATTACTCACCTTTTACGCATATCACCAAACAATTTCAAACAAATTTGATTCCTGATAAATTAAATGAAGCACATTGTGTGCTTGATTAATTCATGATATCACAATCTATTCCATGTATTCAATACATAGGCTGGTTTGCCCATAGTTCTGTAGACTTTCCATTTGTGTACAGAAACACAATCCACAACAGAAATCGGTAAAGCTGAATACAATGGGCAACTGATATGAATGTATAATCCTCAATCCACACCAAAGCAAAACTATATAATGGAAGGTCACGTGTAGGAGATGACATAGGAGTCAGCCAAAGTTACTTAGAAGTAGTCCAACTTCATTCTCTGCATCTCTGAAAGTGATTTGAGCATTTGTAAAATATTCCACCCTAGTCTGGTGGTTAAAAGGTGTTTAGCTGAATATATAAAGTTTATAAAGTTCTTCCCTAGTGTAGTTCCTAGTTGACAGTTGCCATGGTTACACAGCATTTTCTAATCTCATCTGGTCTCATCTCTTATTGCCTCACGGAAGGCGGCTTCCTGGGACTCATGGGAGGTAAGCACTTCCTGTATTTTCCCTCTCCAGCCCCCCTGATTGCTCTCCATGTTTGTGAAAAGTATACTTAAGGGTGGTACGCGCATTAAGCGAGGGCTGCGACCTGTTAAGTGGCCAGTTCAAATCCAAGTTGCAACTACACCCAACATTCTTAAATAATCACATTTATAGTAAACTGACTGAACAAAAAGCTTTAAATATGTGACAAAACAATTCTGGTGCTTCCCTCCCTAGTGACACAGTAGACTAGACACTGGGATATAAACCAGAAGGTCACAGGTTCTAATCTGGGCAATACCCTTTCTCAAAAAATATTGCCATTTGGCAACTTCTTATAACAAGCGTAACTTTGTCTTACAGGATTGTTCCCCGTTTCTGTTTTTAAAATCTCCAACATTTGTAGAATCACTCACCATATTATACTATAATTTTATTAGTCAAGCAGGAATGTTGTTTTAGGAGTTCCGAATAACAGCTCCATCACAATTAGCAGAACACTTATGGTTCTATTCAATCTGAATCGCTGAAGCTTTACAAATCGTGTAACCAACGTCACATAGCTCCCCAGAAGGCACACGGACACCCGCACTTCAAGGTGACTCGGTTTTTATGTAGAACAAGTAGAATAAAGGAATCACGTCGGCTCCATTTGTTGCATTTATATCTACAAAGTTCGTATACTGCATGTGGCCCTGGGCATTTGGGATAATTGTTTTTAATTTGTACTTATATTCAATGTTCTAGGATATTTCCTTTGAAGCATTTTCTTTGAAACGTATTAGTAGCAATAGGAATGTTCTTGGTTTGTTGGGTACCGTATTCTGGAGACACTTGAATGGCGAGCTGATCTCTGGCAGCACTCACAGATCTCTCTCTTATCTTCTCTTGGTCTGTTATCCCTTATCCTACTATTCCTGCTTTTGACCCATGACCCCTTTTATGCCCTGTGGCTTTTTGTCATCAAACCGTCGGTCCCATTCCAAATTCTCTGTGTTGCTCCACCCACGTGCACCTTGGCCACCCCTCTACCTGCCATACTGCCTCGCCCCCTTTCCTCCTCAGCCTGAACCCGAACATCCCCCTGCAGCGGAGGAGCCCCAGCAGAACGACGACAAAGAGTCCCAGGAGACCAAGGCCGGCTGGGAGGAAGATGAGCCTGCAGCCAACCAGGGTGGCTGGGGCGATGATGAGACTGGGGCCGCCCCGAGCTGGGATACTGAAGGGACACAGGCTTCTCAGGCATGCTGGGACCAGCATGTGACCCAGACTGGGCATTCTCAGGGTGGCTGGGGCGATAACGGGGCCCAGGTAGGGGAAGAGGCTGCAGATGCTGCCTCTGATGGACAGGCAGGCTGGGGTGATGCGGGTGCCCAGGCTGGGTGGGCAGAGGAGCCAGCTGCAGACGGGCAGGTGGGCTGGGCTGAGTCTGGGCAGACTGGCTGGGCTGACTCAGAGCAGAGCGTGAGTAGGCGGGGAACGAGGAAGTACTGTAGGGGAGTGTAGATGTGCTATAGGTAGCGCTGGTAGATGGACAGAAGGTTCATTACAGTAGTGATGGGAGACCAAGGCTTCAGAAGGATGTTGATCGTTGACTGGGACAAACAAACACCCTGTGATTACCCCATCTGACAGGAGGTTGATCACGTTTCAGTCTCCCATCTTTAGGATCCGTAGATAGATGGCATGGCTGTTGTGGCGGTCTGATGGTGGCACATGTTGACAGATTGTGCCCGGGGAGAGAGTCTTTGTGCCTGTGTGTATGTATTCCTGTGAAGTCTTCATACCTGTATGTGTATGCTGATCTTTGTGGGGTGGGAGGGATACATGTCCATTGGGAATTCTCACCTCCCCTTTCTCTCCCTTCCAGACTGACACTGCCGTGGCAGCCGCTGCAGGGGCTGCAACTGTAAGTTCTGGAGTAAATGGGCCATTCATATGTAGTACAAACATTGGGTCCCTGGCATATCACTCCCTCTACAGTGTGATGTAACCATTGTAGAATTGATTGACCACTTAATACATTTCTCAGTATCAAATTAAGCCTTTTCTCTGCTTATTTCTGAATCCAGACTGCGGTGACCAATGGGTCTTCTGAGGTGCTGCCGGCTGGAGTCATCTACAAGGTGAGCCCTTCGCTTGTCTTGTTTCTAGAGGACCATAGAGACAGCTACTGAAAAGGGGTTGTTCGAACACCTAGTTTCAGGTTCATGGAGGAAGAAAACTCCAGCACACTAGTATTTTTCAATATTCTGCCAACAATGGATCTTGGTTGTTGCGGTCAGTATATCTTAAATCAGGTAGCAATATCGCCGTGTGTGATGTCAAAAAAAAAAAAAAAATTCAGGTCAAAGCCATGCATGACTATGCTGCCACCGATGGAGACGAGCTGGAGATGAAAGCAGGAGATGTTGTGCTGGTCCTGGCCTGGGAGAATCCTGATGAGCAGGTCAGTAGCCAGCCGCATTCTACCCCCACTGAGAACTATAACACGTTTTCACACGTGATTGGGTTACATCCTCTGATAACCCATGCTGTTTTGTGTGTGTGCAGGATGACGGCTGGCTCATGGGCGTGAAGGAATCTCATTGGCTGGAGAACAAAGACCTGTTGGCAAAAGGAGTCTTCCCTGAAAACTTTACCCAGAAGTTGTGAGCTGGATGTCCCATCCAACCTGCACTCCCCTTCCCCTCTAATCCCTCTTCCGTCCTTTGGGACATCTGCCAGGATAGAAACAAACCAAAACCACATCATCTCAATCCTTGACCCATGTATCAAATGTGCTGGTATATTTTAGCAGATTCGCACGATTATTGTTTTGATTTGTTACATTTGACTACATAATGTATGTGTTTTTGCTAATGCTAATGTGGTCAGTAATGTATTTATGCTAAGCTAATGTGGCCAGTAGAAACAGAGAGTATGCTAGTTTCAATGAAAAAGTAATGGATGTCACACTGCTTGAACACCTTTTGACATGTCATGTAAAAAAAAAAAAAAACAAGAGTTGCATGATCATTTTAATGTAGTCATTTACGTTGTAACAACATCACACCCCTAGACGGAGATTGGGACTGCTCTGGTATCAGTCCTTCAGTTCTGACTGTGATGAGACAAAAAATTTACTGGTACTGGACCAGAACCTTGGGGCACACCAGATTAAAGCAATGTGACCTGGGTCATGTTCGGAACGGTACTCGAAGAAAAACGTTTTGCAACGGGGAAAAAAAAAAAATCTCTGTTCTTATTGGACAGTTCAGGTAGTATACCTCCACATTCACCCTACTGGCTCTGTTGTCGTTAACTCTTAAGTTTATACTTCAAGTCACTATTATTATATTTTGCCCAATGAAATGCAAAAAGACTCAGTAGCTGTTCTGAAACCATGTGATCTTATATCTGTGACCCGTTTAATGTACCATTTTCCTCTGAGAAGTGGGCTCCCTAGGCTGTCGCTCTGCTAAGATGAATGTTTTATCTATTGTACTGTCCCACTTGCCACCTTTGTATTGTACTGTCCCTCTCGCCACCTTTATGTTTGTACTGTCCCTCTCTCCTAAGCAGTAGTTGAAGGGAAAGAAAGGAAACCCAGCCGTTGCTCTCTCCCTTAGAGAGAAATCTTTCAGAGATTGGGTCAGTGGTCAGGAGTCACACATCAGAATCAGGCTCCCTAGATCTGTGTATTTTTCTATCAGTCCCTCTCCTGTGAAAGAGATTCCTGGGACATGTGTTAGGGAATGGTGTGCAGAAGCCCTGCAGCGTTGCAACCATATACATGGAATCCATAGAAAGGGCTTTGAAGTTGACACCTCTAGCCCTGGCAATTTGACTGGTAAACTCACGTGTGCAATGGCTGCCAGTCCACCCACTATGCCACCATTGACTTGAACGAGGAAGACTGTTCTATGGATTCTATTTCTACGGTTGCGACAACTTTTGTGAAACACTGGATAACTAAAGCAAGAGCATAATATGCTCTCAACTCTGTGGTATTGTTTTCATTAGAACTCAGGTTATTGCTTGGCTCTGAGTGGAGTGATAATGGCTCAATAATAAAATCTACACCTAACTGTCTGTATTAGAATATGTTGATAAGGGCTAGGGGTAATTAACAAACCGCATGTTCAGAAGAGTTTTAGAACTGTGGACAATGTTCTGATCAAAAGTAAGGCAACTATTTATGGGTGTCATACAATTTTAATGTAACAATCCATACAAGTATTCAAAGAGCCCTGAAACAAATCATCTCAATGTCCACATTGTGTCCTGCTGAAAACCAACGTTAAACTCAAGTCAAATTAAGCCTATGGGATGTACTGTGTTCAACTCCTAGATGTAGCTGGAAATCAACACCAGTGTGAACACCCTGTAACTGTATGTTTAAAATGTCTCTCAGTGGAAAGTGAGCGAGCCTGTAACCAACAGTCTTCTTTACAACATTAAAGATGTGTTCAACACCAGACACTGTGGCCTTCATTGTTTCACCTGCTTTACACCTGGGGGTTAGAACGCCTCTGCATGCAGGCCTGTATGGTGATCGCCTAAACAACATTTTCACACACTACTGATCACACATCAGAAGACCAATCAGACAGCTGCCCCTCACTCGGGGACTACACCCACATAGTAGTGGTCTGTGCTACTTTATCATAACACCAGATGGCAGTGTGACTTGACAGGCCTTTACGGCAAAGCATTGTAATGGCAGCCAATAGCAGGACTTGCTTAGTCACATTCCTCTCATGACATCATTGCTGCTTCTGTGGTGAATATACAGTATACTCTGTTAGCAGGTGCATGCGATGGAGATGCTTCCAGGACTCAGACTGGCTACCCTTTCAAGCCATGCCTCAAACAATCACTACAGATTCAGTGACATAAATAGATATTTCTTAACTCCCAAATAAGTATAGGAGCATCCCCATGAATTCATTAATTTTATCATATGAAATGGATAAACAAGTCAAATGTTTTGAAAACTTGATAATTTTGTAAACAAACTAATTATAAATGACTCCTTGTGCCAATGAAAGAGTCTTGAGTTAAAAGGTCACCTTGGTGTAGCTGTTACCTATGGTGCCTGTTACCATAGGATACAGTCAACGAAGCGTGAAACACAACATAACCCTGCCAGGCCACAGGGACAAGGGGAGGGAGTGAGGGCGGGGAACGCATCGCCTTTGAATAACAAATGGCTCAAACAGCAGGGGCTATGGGGGAGGGGATCAACCATCTTAAAGTGACTAAATCCTAAATTCCTTCGTTAACGGACCCATGGTACTGCCACTAACATAGTATGTGTATTTTCTAAGCATTTGTTGTGGTACAGGTTGTTCTTTAATGTTTAGGGATTAAATTACAGTCCCCTTAGGAACCTTTTGTCCTACGTAAGGTGGGGCTGGTCGGCCGGATGGTCAGAGTTACACATTATCATCCTGGGTAGATGGGGAGGAGTTATTGATGTGCGGCAGGGCTTGTATGCAGTGTCTCCTCTCGAGCTGAATGATTGGCTTTCCTCTTCCCAGCCCAGAACTCTGATCGACCAAACACATTTAACCCCTTTGTTACCAACAACAAAGCTTGTTACCAAGGTGTTCGCTAATCCTATAAATACAGACGAGCCGCCACCAGGACACACAAGCAAGATTTCTGTCGCAGATCCTTAACGTCGGCCTGAAGAAACTGCAACAATGGTAAGCTTCTGAATATTATGGCTCCTGCTCCCTTCATGCAGCGCTCCCATCCTTTGTTTCTTCAATACGCCTCATGTCTCTTAAAACAGATCTGCTTCTTGTTTCATTGCCTTGATAGATCAAATATATATGGTTAGAAATAGAATTGTATTGGCAATATTGATACTGATAATGTTACTGAGCAAATTAAGAGAGACGTTTAGCTGCAACATTAGAAATGCTATTTAGTTGTTTGACCTAAATCCTCCCAAAAACTGTAACCTGAATTTGTGAACATTTTAATATGGCTAATGGTTTCAATTCTGTCCTTTCTCTACAGCGTGAGTGTATCTCTGTCCACGTCGGCCAGGCAGGTGTCCAGATGGGCAATGCATGCTGGGAACTGTACTGCCTGGAACATGGGATCCAGCCTGATGGACAGATGCCCAGTGATAAGACAATCGGAGGGGGAGATGACTCCTTCAACACCTTCTTCAGTGAGACTGGGGCTGGTAAACATGTTCCTCGTGCAGTCTTTGTAGACCTGGAGCCAACCGTCATCGGTAAGTTCACAAACAATTTACCTACTGACATTCCAATCTCCATATTTTTATAGGTTAAAGCTACAGATATTAAATGTCAATTCCCCATGTCCACAGACGAGGTCCGCACAGGTACCTACCGCCAGCTGTTCCACCCTGAGCAGCTGATCACAGGCAAGGAGGACGCTGCCAACAACTATGCCCGTGGTCACTACACCATTGGCAAGGAGATCATCGACCTGGTACTCGACCGGACGCGCAAACTGGTAAGACCCAACCTAGTCATCTTTCAAGGTGGATGTTCCGTCCATCTATGATACAAATATATAAGGTTTGTAACGCATTCCTCCCTGTTTCTTTCAGGTAAGAATGAACTGGTAAGACTCATACTATTTTAAAGCAAGGCCTTGTGTTGACACCAAATGTGGAAATGCTAATAAATACTAGTGGAGTTGATCAATATCAATACTTCTATATGATATCCATAACGTTTGATATCGATGTGAGCAAGGCCTATCGTGATATCGGTTTATCCTTAAGCAATAAGGCCCAAGGGTGTGTGGTATATAGCCAATATACCATGACTAAGAGCTGTTCATCTGTACGACGCAACGCGGAGTGCCTGGACACAGCCCTTAGCCGTGGTATATTGGCCATATATCACAAACCCCCGGGTGGCCCGGGTAAAACATTATTTTTGCGCAAAATAGTGTTTTTTTTTAAACAAGTGCAAAACTTCATGGAGCAGGCCATTCAAAGAGTTGGTTTGATGGTGCCCTCTGATGTCCCCCCTCCCCATGCTTGCGGGAACAATAGAGAACAAACGAGGAAAGCACCATGTTCAATAACCTGTTTGACGCCGTTTTTCAAAACCGTAAGACGCAAAAACTAAAACTTAAGAACTGGAAGCATAGAAATAGTGCACATAGAACAGATCTACCACTTTTTAGACTTGCTTTCTATGAGGATGACATGCAGGTAGCCCAGTGGTTAGAGTGTTGGACTCATAACCGAAAGGTTGCAAGATCAAATCCCCGAGCTGACAAACTCAAATCTGGCGTTCTGCCCCTGAACAAGGCAGTTAACCCACTGTTCCTAGGCAGTCATTGAAAATAAGAATTTGTTCTTAACTGACTTGCCTAGTAAAATAAATTTTAAAATGTAATAAGTGGGGTGGAGAGGAGACTTCAACAGACTTCCCATTGTATTCAAACCGGCCACCTGGACATTCACACCCGGCCCAATGGGCAACGTGAAGCAGTTGTCTGAACTTCACAAAGCCGTGGAAATGTATTCCACACAGTTGCAATGTTATTCATTCAAACTAATATGATATCGGTTCGAAAAAGTTCAACTGATATTGATTTTACATATCAGTGCCCATCACGAATAAATACATTTATTACATTTCTACCTTCTGTTTCTTTCAGGCTGACCAGTGCACTGGTCTCCAGGGCTTCCTGATCTTCCACAGCTTTGGAGGCGGCACCGGTTCTGGGTTCACCTCCCTGTTGATGGAACGTCTCTCTGTTGACTATGGGAAGAAGTCCAAGCTTGAGTTTGCCATCTATCCAGCTCCCCAGGTGTCCACTGCTGTGGTGGAGCCTTATAACTCCATCCTGACCACCCACACCACCCTGGAGCACTCGGACTGTGCCTTCATGGTGGACAATGAGGCCATCTATGATATCTGTCGCAGGAACCTGGACATTGAGCGCCCCACCTACACCAACCTCAACAGGCTGATTGGTCAGATCGTCTCCTCCATCACCGCCTCCCTGCGTTTCGATGGAGCTCTCAATGTGGACCTGACAGAGTTCCAGACCAACTTGGTGCCCTACCCCCGTATCCACTTCCCTCTGGCCACCTACGCTCCAGTCATCTCTGCTGAGAAGGCCTACCACGAGATGCTATCAGTGGCTGAGATCACCAACGCCTGCTTTGAGCCAGCCAATCAGATGGTGAAATGTGACCCACGTCACGGCAAGTACATGGCCTGCTGCCTGCTCTACCGTGGTGACGTTGTGCCCAAAGATGTCAACTCTGCCATCGCCACCATCAAGACCAAGCGCACCATCCAGTTTGTAGACTGGTGTCCCACTGGCTTCAAGGTCGGTATCAACTACCAGCCACCCACAGTGGTTCCTGGAGGAGATCTGGCCAAGGTCCAGAGAGCTGTGTGTATGCTGAGCAACACCACCGCCATCGCTGAGGCCTGGGCCAGGCTTGACCACAAGTTTGACCTGATGTACGCCAAGAGAGCCTTTGTGCACTGGTATGTGGGAGAGGGCATGGAGGAGGGAGAGTTCTCAGAGGCCAGAGAAGACATGGCAGCCCTGGAGAAGGATTATGAAGAGGTGGGTACTGACAGTGTAGGGGACGAGGGGGAGGAGGAGGGAGAGGAATACTAAAAAGTAGTCAACTGGTAAAGAAAAACATCTGTGAAGAACAACAGGGAATGAAGAGGAGGATGCGGGGGTGGAAGAGTAGAATGTTAAGATCTATAATCTCAGCTTTACAACATGAATGTTGAAACTACACAAGTCTATGATTGTCAGCCATATACAGTTTTGACCAAATCGAGAATAGTAACAATTTTTAACCATCTATTTCTTTGGATATGAATCCTCTCTGTGAAAAAATAAAGCATTCATTGTCAACGCCCAAAATATTTGTCTGTGTCATGCTTGCTCAAAACTAATTTTTCAGTAATGTCAATGTATAAACCCTCTACCCTGTCTCATTCCACAGCTTGTGGCAAGAGGTTCTGCCTTGAGGGAAGTCAGTCATACTGTATCACACAATGATCTATTTGAGGAGGTAGTGCACCATCAACGGCCACACACTGGTGTTAATGGTGTCCTCTGTCTTTCCTGAACTTCGGCTAAACTTCTCCATCCCGTCCTGCTTCAGCTGTGGGAGAGTGTTTGGTTAAGGCTATTGAGTACTGTAAACACACCACTTTTGGTGATACGTAGTCAGCTCACACTGAAGCCATCTAACTTTCAGGTCTCTATTTCTTATGAAAACAAGGCGCCAAGCTCAGCTGACACACAGGGGCAGCAGGGTAGCCTAGTGGTTAGAGTGTTGGACTTGTAACCAGAAGGTTGCAAGTTCAAATCCCCGAGCTGACAAGGTACAAATCTGTCGTTCTGCCCCTGAACAGGCAGTTAACCCACTGTTCCTAGGCCGTCATTGAAAATAAGAAGTTGTTCTTAACTGAATGCCTGGTTAAATAAAGGTAAAATAAAAAATAAAAATAAAATAAAACACAGCTGTAAAACACTGACTCCTGAGAAGAAGAAATGATTGGTAACTAACGACAAATGAGAACTACAGTATCTCCTTAGATACTCATTGATGAAAAGTCAACTGTGGCTACAGTACCTGTGGTTAAACATTGCCCAACACTTGCTTACATTCAGTGTATTTAACAGCTAACAAAACTTTAGTGGTAGAACGATAATTTTCACCACACTCAAAAGTAAAACAAATACTGCTGCGGTAATGTCTTAGAGCTGTGAATTTGACAGCATGAATTGTAAAACTACACAATATTGATGGCAAGATAAATCATTTAGTTGATATATAATATGCTCTTTTAATAGACAAGCATTTTTATAAATGCCAATCCTTTGATAGGAAAGACTGCTTCCCTGGCAAACAATGAAGACTTCTGACCACACACACACCAGATAAACTAAGAACAAAAGCACTTTGTTTCAAAAAGAACAACTTGTGTGAAGCCAGCTGTTCACATTCTGTTATAGACAATAGGACTATAGACAGAGCTCTGAAATGACACCTGCTTTACGGAAGACAGACGTTGAGGTTTTCCGTAGGCGCCCGCTCACCTGAGGACATTTGCATTGTAAATTAATCTCTACTACTATGGTGACCATAATGATCTCCTGTAACAACAGCCTATTCAGGTCACCATGGGGAGGTATCCATTTTCTTTCCTCAGGGCAATGGGACAACATGACCTTTACAAAATGGATCCTCTTTAGTTGGAAAGAGTTTGAGCAGTAAATGTGTACAGTGTCCTCTAAGGTAAATGAGTGAAAACCATTGAAACAGGAACACAAAATATCTTGAAACAGACTTTGTTCAGAGATCAAAATACATTTTGAAATAGTTATTTTTCTTCATATAACTTAAGTTACATTTTACTTGTAAAATGTAACTACTATATGAGGAGGGCAAGGCAAATAAATGTAATACATATGGGTCTTATTTCACAAATACTGGACAGGTCAAGGTTACTGTTCACCCATCCTAGACTCAAGGTAGCAATTAATATTATTTGTCTTTCTCCCTGTTACAGTTAAGAATCAAAGATGGTATCAGCTTATCCGAGTTCTCCAGTTACTACAACAATGCACCGTTGTTGCCTAGCAATCCAGCACGGTTAAAAAGTTGCTCCATGAGCCTTTACATGACAATATAAAGGATTCCCCAGGTAGGCAACTGCTTCAGGAGAGTCCGAGAGTCTGAAACATGGTGAGAGCGTTTTCTAAAATCTAATGTTTGCTTGCAATTTAAAAAGTTAAAATATTTAAAAGACAAATATTAATTTAGTAAAAGATGATGATTTTAGTAATATTTTCATGTTACGTTTGTCATTGTGAGGCAATTAACTAGAATTAACTAACGAGATCATTAAAAAAACTCACCAGGCCATAGCAACCTTTATATGAAATAATTCAATCAAGAAATAGAAACGAGTTTTCCTCAAATTAGTGTAGCAAGAGTTCAGCTGTTTCCACCACAGCTTGTTCTTAAAAAATCATTTTTCTTTAATGGCATGTGACTTGAGTGATTCCTTTCTCTCTCTCCAGGGTGAATGTATCTCTGTCCACATTGGCCAAGCTGAGGCTCAAATTGGAAATGCATGCTGGGAGCTCTATTGCCTGGAGCATGGGATCCAGCTGGATGGACAGATGCCAAGTGGGGGGAGATGACTCCTTCAACACCTTCTTCAGTGAGACTGGGGCCGGCAAACATGTTCCCCGTGCATTCTTTGTAGACCTGGAGCCAACTGTCATTGGTAAACAGGAGGCTTTCATTAACAGCTGATGGAATTTGACAAAAAGCATACGTCAATAGTAGATATATAAATGTATTGTTGTCTCCCAATAGATGAGGTCCGCACAGGTACCTACCGCCAGCTGTTCCACCCTGAGCAGCTGATCATAGGCAAGGAGGACGCTGCCAACAACTATGCCCGTGGTCACTACACCACTGGTAAGGAGATCATCGAACTGGTACTCGATAGGACTCGCAAACTGGTAAGACCCAAACTAGTCATCTTTCTAGGTGGATGTACCTTCTATCTTTGATAAAGAAATATATGGTTTGTGACACATTCCTCCGTGGTTCTTTCAGGCTGACCAAGGCACTGGGCTCCAGGACTTCCTGATCTTCCACAGCTTTGGAGGAGGCACCGGTTCTGGGTTCACCTCCCTGCTGATGGAATGTCTCTCTGTCGACTATGGGAAGAAGTCCAAGCTTGAGTTTGCTGTTTACCCTGCTCCCCAAGTTTCTACTGCTGTGGTGAAGCCTTACAACTCCATCCTGACCACCCACACCACCCTGGTGCACTCAGACTGCTGGATTTTTCACACTCAACAGTTTCCCGTGTGTATCAAGAATGGTCCACCACCCAAAGGACATTCAGCCAACTTGACACAACTGTGGGAAGCAATGGAGTCAACATGGGCCAGCATCCCTGTGGAACACTTGACACCTTGTAGAGTCCATGCCCTGAATAACTGAGGCTGTTCTGAAGGCAAAATGGGATGCAACACAATATTAGGAAGGTGTTCCTAATGTTTTGTACAATCAGTGGATGTGATTGAGTTGAAATGCAACGAGGCTTGTCTTCCAAATGTTTAGTTGGGGCCAAAAAAAATAGCTAATTCCACAGCAGTTCAGTCTTTGTAAAGCTGACCTACAATTGTGTTCTCTACAAAACTAGGTTAACAGGGTACTTAAAAAGGTGCCATCTCCAATATTTACTATCATTTAAATTAATGATATAGGCCTACACATCGATTCTTAAGAAAGTGTTACCAATATAACTTATAAATGCCCCTAGAGCATGAATTAAAAAATACATTTAGGATTGTGACAAATATTTCTTACTTTAAAAAGATTACTTTCGGTGTAGGCTACTTCTCGGCTCTTTTGTTCCCAGTAGCAGGTATTATATGCAAAGTTGCAAGCCCCTCCCATGTGCTTTGAGTAGTTTCTTTTCTTCCAGTAGAGCCAACTTCCATTCCCTGTTCTCTACATTAAATATTATATTAGTGATTATGAAAGCTATTACCCACGATGTAACATCTGCTTGTCAACCTTTAATTGCCCGAGGAGCATTCCTTTGGGTTATAGAGTGTGGAGTGTGGACTGTGCATTGAAAGCAGAACTACAGCTCTGACTCTGTCCCTGAGAGAGATTAGCAGCTTGCCGAGGGGCCGCCCCTTTTCTTGTGCTAACAGTCGCTCCCGCCAAGAGAAAATAATACAGCTTCCTGCATCGCCCTTCCACCAGACAGTATAAAACCCCCACCGTGGCCCCCACCCCCATTACAGCCTTCATTCTCCGAATCCTCAACGTCGGCCGAAGGAAAGAAATCTGTCAAAATGGTGAGTGCTGAGTACTGCAGCTGATTCTGAAAAAAAATAACTACATTTTAGACAAACAGCGAGAGAAATAAATATGTCCTTGGATTGAACATTTATACATTTTCAGTCAAATATATAGGGGTATATTTATTTCTAGTTTGTTAGTGTTTGATAACTATACACTATCATTGGCTAATGTTACAGGTTTTTTTTATCTTATAGATAGCATTAAAAGCCACGCTGCCGTTGTTGGATAGGCTGTGGGTTTGGGTGCAGTGGAGACGGACTCGGCACTGTGACGAAGGGGACTCAGAGCATGTGGGGCTGACGCCAGAGAACTGGCACAGTTTCCTCCACCAGCGGGAGGAAAGCACATTACAGTCAGAAGCACTTGCCTCAATTTGATGTCGAAATGAATTTTCAAGAACAATTATTCCATTTGTTTGGGTGGAAGGGTATTTACAAAATTGCTTACTTGACCATTTGTTTTGGCTAAATGCAATTTTTTGTTGTACTTTTATTCTTGAGTAATAACAGGGGAGGGGATATTTGTATCTGGGTTGAGCAGTTATGAAGAGAAAAGAAGTTTGAGTATGTTCTAGAGGACACAATCAGATATCCTGTCTGTGCGTTACACAAAGCAGCGCGCTTTGGCACTGAGGGCAGAGTGGGGAGTGGCCTGCCGGGCTATGGATTTTTCCTCTCTAGCACTGGGAGTTCATAACTGCACTGCTGGTTTCATTGGAGAACGACTGCCCCCTCTCATTGAAAACAGGGTTAGTTCAAGACCGACCGCAGCACTACAGGCATTGTTAGCAGAAAGCAGGATCGACCCATTATAATGAATGGAACAAATTGCAATCACCCTGGTCAATCTTCCTGTAAATAAATGTTTTATTGGGAAGATAATCACGGTACCAATAATTGTTGTTCACACAGCTCAGTCTCTGTGGGGCTGCAGTAATAACCCGCATATGACTCAGCATTCAGCTGCCCAAAGCTTCACAGCCTGCGGAGGAGCAACCCCACCCTTTAGCCAGCTGTCGTTGGGGTAATATAAGATTTAAAGCTGGAACAGGTGTTAAGACACAGTAAAATGACTACTCTCACTATTGACTCATAATAATTTGTATCCTAACAATAGGACTACTGATTTGCAGTTGGTAAGGATGGTGCTTGTTGTCAAGCAGCAATGACATTGAATCCCTGGCCTATGATCGATTCAGATATCTAGACTGGGACAGTGATAGAGAGTATCATTGGAAACTGTGGGCTATATGCATGTGACCAGTCTGCAGCCAGGAATCTAAAAGGGAAAACAAAGGAAAGGACCAGAAATAGAAGGTCCTACCTTCATCATGAATAGGATTCACAGATGTCAGGGCTGATTTCATTGGATGGATCATTTTCAGATTTTCTTCCACAGCCAGTTCCATGAATAACACTTGCTCTTATTTATCCAACGGAGCTCTTCAGAGTTTGTGGAGGTTTAAGCGGTTTCTTGGCCACAAACAGTTTGGCCTGTACCTAGAGTCATTAATGTATTGTACTGTCAACATTTTTTCTTTTGTGTTTGATTGAATAACAGATAGGATATCCATGAGCATTCATCAGTTGAGGGATGACGTTATCTTGACGTTGAGCTTCATGAAGGCCATAAGTTGACACCTCTGTTTCTCTGCAGCGTGAGTGTATTTCTATGCATGTCGGCCAGGCCGGAGCCCAGATGGGCAATGCATGCTGGGAATTGTACTGCCTGGAACATGGGATCCAGCCTGATGGACAGATGCCCAGTGATAAGACAATCGGAGGGGGAGATGACTCCTTCAACACCTTCTTCAGTGAGACTGGGGCTGGTAAACATGTTCCTCGTGCAGTCTTTGTAGACCTGGAGCCAACCGTCATCGGTAAGTTCACAAACAATTTACCTATTGACATTCCAATCTCCATATTTTTATAGGTTAAAGCTACAGATATTAAACGTCAATTCCCCATGTCCACAGACGAGGTCCGCACAGGTACCTACCGCCAGCTGTTCCACCCCGAGCAGCTGATCACAGGCAAGGAGGACGCTGCCAACAACTATGCCCGTGGTCACTACACCATCGGCAAGGAGATCATCGACCTGGTACTCGATAGGACTCGCAAACTGGTAAGATCCATTTCATTGCTAGGCCTTGTGTTGACCTTGTACTGAAACCAAAAGGTATACATTTCAATGAAGGGTAATAAATACATTACATTTCTACCTTCTGTTTCTTTCAGGCTGACCAGTGCACTGGTCTCCAGGGCTTCCTGATCTTCCACAGCTTTGGAGGAGGCACCGGCTCTGGGTTCACCTCCCTGCTGATGGAACGTCTCTCTGTCGACTATGGGAAGAAGTCCAAGCTTGAATTTGCTGTTTACCCTGCTCCCCAAGTTTCTACTGCTGTGGTGGAGCCTTACAACTCCATCCTGACTACCCACACCACCCTGGAGCACTCAGACTGTGCCTTCATGGTGGACAATGAGGCCATCTATGATATCTGCCGCAGGAACCTGGACATTGAGCGCCCCACCTACACCAACCTCAACAGGCTGATTGGTCAGATCGTCTCCTCCATCACCGCCTCCCTGCGTTTCGATGGGGCCCTCAATGTGGACCTGACAGAGTTCCAGACCAACTTGGTGCCTTACCCCCGTATCCACTTCCCTCTTGCCACATATGCTCCAGTCATCTCTGCTGAGAAGGCCTACCATGAGCAGCTGTCTGTTGCTGACATCACCAACGCCTGCTTTGAGCCAGCCAATCAGATGGTGAAATGTGACCCACGTCACGGCAAGTACATGGCCTGCTGCCTGCTCTACCGTGGTGACGTTGTGCCCAAAGATGTCAACTCTGCCATCGCCACCATCAAGACCAAGCGCACCATCCAGTTTGTGGACTGGTGTCCCACTGGCTTCAAGGTCGGTATCAACTACCAGCCACCCACAGTGGTCCCTGGAGGAGATCTAGCCAAGGTCCAGAGAGCTGTGTGTATGCTGAGCAACACCACCGCCATCGCTGAGGCCTGGGCCAGGCTTGACCACAAGTTTGACCTGATGTACGCCAAGAGAGCCTTTGTGCACTGGTATGTGGGAGAGGGCATGGAGGAGGGAGAGTTCTCAGAGGCCAGAGAAGACATGGCAGCCCTGGA
This sequence comes from Oncorhynchus masou masou, assembly GCF_036934945.1. Classification (NCBI taxonomy): domain Eukaryota; kingdom Metazoa; phylum Chordata; class Actinopteri; order Salmoniformes; family Salmonidae; genus Oncorhynchus; species Oncorhynchus masou. Next base: position 8,825,534 of record NC_088218.1, on the reverse strand, counting down.
GAAGGATTATGAAGAGGTGGGTACTGACAGCATCGGAGAAGAGGATGAAGAAGGAGAGGAGTACTAAAGGGTGTAACTTCTGATCTGCTGATGTTCCATTAATATAGTCTACCAGTCCCGGATAGTGCAAGTAGTAAGAAAACAACAAAAAGGGTTTAACGGACTAATATTGGAAATCATTCCATAGAGTAAGCACATTCCACCCAGCTACAAGAAGAACCTTCCTGCCTCACATCAGCCATTTTGAATAAAATATGAAAGAAAAAACAAGTTTATTGTGTTTACTGGTTGAAACCTCTTGGTATGTCAACATGAAGTAGCAGATATATCTGACGCGTTGATCACACCGACAGCGTAATTTTGCAAAATAATATGCAGCATCATCTGGATGAGTGCAACAAAAGTTAAACATTCCCCTTCTGCTACCATTTCTGTCAAGCCGTCTATGTATACAGTTTGAAGCATATGTTCAATAAATCCAATGTATACACCACACAGAACGCACTGCAACTGCCTCTGCAACGCAATGCTGCAAGGCAAACACGGCAGGTCGCCTGGTGGTTAGAGTGTTGGGCCAGTAACCCAGAGGTTGCTCGATCAATCCCTGAGCTGACAAGGTAAAAATCTGTTGTTTGGCCCCTGAACAAGGTAGTTAACCCACTGTTCCTAGGCTGTCATTGTAAATACGAATTTGTTCTTAACTGACTTGCCTAGTGAAATAAAATTTAAATAAATACATTGATAATTAATGTACTTCTGATGTACCAAAAATTGCAATGACGCTGTCGGCGTGATGTGCCAAGCTGAGAAAAAGATTCAGCATACAACTGTAGGACATTTTAAAGTGAGCAGTTTCTAAAGTTGGTGGTAGGCCAAGCTATATGGAGCTGCCAAACTTACAAGTCAGACATTTAGAGAGGTTTACTAAACCAGATTTGATCAAACATTAACCCTCTCGCTCTCCGCAATCGCTCCAGATGTTTTCTGACCATACAACGTTATGCTACTGCATGCTATAGTACAGATCCTGTACAACAAAATGCACTCAAGTTATAATACTGTACGCTTGAAATTTATGGAATTCACTTTCATTGGTAAACAATCTCCACTTTGAAAAACAGCCCAATCCTCTTACTGAGCTCGTCACTGCCTTGCTAGCAATGAAGAGATTAAACATGCATTAAGGCTTAAATGTTAACAGCCTTTCCCTTCTATGGTTGATTGAAGTGATGGTGATTCTGCATCCTGTTGTTAAATCCCACTTTGTTAGACCCTCAAAATATTGCTGTCTACCAAACCCAGTATCAATAAGAGGACTTAAAGTATAGGCATATATCAGAGAAAACAATAACTCGTTGTTTTCACGGATTCTGTGATGATCTACCTTATGACATACACTCTACACATTTTCATGACAACTGGGAACTCAGACATCCGACTTCAGGGCGTTCAAAACAACTGGGAACTAGGGAAAAAACGAGGTCCGACTGGGGAAAATCGAACTTGGGTACTCTTTCTGGAGCGCCGACTTTCCGACCTAAATATAACTGACGTCATGATTTGACCTCGTATTTTTCCAGAGTTCCCAGTTGTTCTGAACGTGGTGGCATTGGGAACTCGGGACAAAAACCGAGTTCAAATCATGACGTCAGTGATCTTCAGGACGGAGTTCTAGAAAGATGCCCGATTGGGAATTAAGAGTTGGATGACCGATCAAAACCGTTTTCCGAGCCGGAGCTAGTTTCCCCACCTCTTGCTATCAGATTATAGTCGAACGTAAACTAGACTGGCCAATAAAATAGTGAGGAAAAAAAGTACACATTTTCGCTAATTCTTTCTGTATGAAGGGTATGCTATGCCTGAAGTTAGCTAGCTCTTCTAGCTAACAGCATTGGCGTGGCCTCTCTGGCGCGCGATATGCCTTCACGGCTGGCCAAAAACTTTTATTTTAAATTGAATCAAAAGTACTTCGTGGTTGAAAGTACATTTATAGTATTGTAACGTTGAATGTTCATAACACTTGGATTGGATGATTTTTGTCAGCATATTGGGATGAAACCTTACCTCACACTCGTTGGCAGTAGGAGACGTCAGTCTGTTTGCGTGGCAAATACGACACGTGCATGTTTGAAAACTAATTTGACCCCTTGAACGATTGTGATTGGTAAGATTGGAAAAAAATGAAAACCTGCACAATAAATAAACATTGTAAAAAAAAAATCTGAGAAAACAGCACTCAGTCTATTAAGCATTTGCAACACACAAACGTTTATTAGTTACCACACAAAGTTACAAAATAGGCATTTTTCATATTTTAACATTTTTTGTTTATTTTTTTCTGGTTTGCTTGAGGTAAACAACAATAATTGAACAAATCATTTACAACAATCTATATGGCACAGGAAGAGAAGAGGGAAGTATGGGTTAGTCATTTTACCTAGAGAACAAGGAATGTGAATGAGCAGGGTTTGAGATTTGGGTAAATTGTAAACAAATACGCTCTGAGGAGCAGGGAGAATCGGAGAGTGACAGCTGGCAAGCCTTCTTGACTCACATCCATCCTCATTCACCAACCACAGCCGAAACCTTTGTGATGACACTCTGAAAAGGACATAGTTCTTTGATGTAAAACGTTAAAATATTATGATTTCTATCTACGTTTGAGAGAACAATAAGCCATCTCAGCTCACCCCAATAACCTGGAAATGGTTCACAAGAGAAATCTGTCAGAGGACAGAAACACCCTCTTCCTCATCGCCACCACAGAGAATAGCAAGAAATCAAAGGCATCATTCAAACAGGAGAGAAAGCACAAAGGACAGCTTGGTCATTCTACACCATATTGTAGAGAAAAGGTGAGGTAAGACACAGTTGATGATTGCAGATATAATTCCATGGCGCAAGGGAAGGATCATTGAGTGGGGTGGGGGGGGGGGGGGTCTGTGGTACAGGCAGGTAGGCAGGTCTGGATCGAGTTGGTTTCACTGGGGCAGGGCTTTCAGGATGGCATTCACCTCCTCCGCCACAGCGGTCAGGGCAAACTCAAACTGCTCCTGTAGGGAAAATGATCATTATGTGATTTAAATTGAACAGTGAATAGATAGGTTATAATCCAATTGTGGATGTGCGTTATGGTCTGATGACGCAATGCATGTTTGGGAATTTATCCACCATAGATGATATACTGTACATACATAAGGTTGTATTTATGACAGTACCTTGGTGCGCACCATCCCTGGTCTCTGGTCACGGACGTGTTCCAGGGTAGCAGCAATGTCAATCTCCTTCACTCCTGAAATGAAACTTCAATTTGAAGCCAAAAATGCATGCAGAAAACCCTCCTATACCAAGATCACACATCCATTTACATACACGGAAATGGACAGTCTAACATGCTCACCCTTGGCCATGCGGTTCAGAACCATGTCAATCAGGATGTAGGTGCCAGTCCGGCCTGTACCATCACTGTGTAGGAAAACATGAACATCTTAACATTAATAATAGACCAAACAATAAACAAATCAACTTACAACTGTTGTTTGCTGAGGAGGCTGGTGGGAGGAGCTATAGGAGGACGGGCTCATTGTATTGGCTGGAATGGAATCAATGGAACGGAGTTAAACACGTTGTTTCCATGTGTTTGGTACCATTCCATTGATTCCATTTTAGCCAATACAATGAGCCGTCCTCCTATAGCTCCTCCCACCAGCCCCATCTGGCTGTTTGTTTCCTGCTGTGTTTTGTGTATGTAATATGCAAGCTGTGCTAAGAATCCTCTCTTGTTGGACAATAAACGTCAATCTAGCTTCCATGCATTATTTAGTCATAACACCACCATAGACAATGGAGTGCATTCAGAGAGGAAGAGGCGAAGTGAGAGGGAGAACTCGGCCCAAAATCTCTGTTCCCCAGCAGGTGGCGTTTTTTCATTTTCTTTCCGCACACCAAGCAATGAGTTTTTGTATGGTGGTCAATGAATGTCGAATTTGGTTAACAAAAAATGTAATAGTTTATTTGTTACGTGAGGTTTATTTGATCGAATATAAGTTTTGTAATTCTTAGGTTGTTGCGCGTGTATTGATATAAGTAGAACACGTGACATCCAGGCAACTTTATATCGAAGTTGTGCCTGTGCTATGCGGGATCTTTAACCGTTTTACAATTCAACGGGATAGGGACGTCTCAAGGATCCCTGCTAGCAAATACCATTGCGGTTGTTCACACGCGTATCTGCCCTCTCATTGGCTAGAATTACGTTTTTACATGTTAGTCATTTAGCAGACACTATTATCCAGAGTGACTTACAGCAGTGAGTGCATACTTTTTTGTAACTCTGGTGTTGCAAGCGCCACACTCTACCAACTGACCCACACGGGTCAGAAGGGTCGCACCTGTCTTGCCTCGTCCCGACTGTCTTCCATTTTTTAAAGACATTTATTTTCATTGTTAGGGCGGCCAATGGAGCATCTGGGTCAATATAGTGGAACATCAGTGCTACATTTACACTCTCTCCGACAACACCTGAACCAAGCCGCACCTGAAAGAGAATGGCGAGGTTCTGCCACCATGTGGACAAAAGCGGTATTACAAACGTTGGTTTACCTGCAGTGTACAATGATCGGACAAGATCTGCCTCTGTAGCACTTATTCACCTTTCTGTGGAGCAGCAGGGAGAGAGGGAAATCAAATATAAGTGAATACTGAATGAATAGTGAACACTGATGGAGAAATATATATTGATCATGCTTGACAATGGCAAGTCATACAAACGTCAGATAAGCTAAAATGAGGACAACAACACAAATCCGAGCTCGATTGCAGCCGTGTCCTAATTAATAAAAATGTTAAAGTCGCATTCCAGGCCGTTTACATTGCAGATGTTGCATTGCATCAGCCAATGGTTGCGTGCCACGTCATCTGACTGTGCAGTTGGGCATCAGACTGCGTAATCACACGATGTGGCTCGCTGATCTTTTTTAAAGACCTATGCAAGCATTAGGAGATCTGGCAGCAATATAGTCGCACTGGAACGCAGCCTGGCGGTTCTAAACAAGCAGTCAGTGTGTATTCAATATGGAGGAAAACAGCCCTGTTTTGAAGCTCCACTCCAGTTTAACAATCATTATAGGATGAAAATAACTTCTAGATAAAAAGGAGCGTTCGCAGCATAGTGATGAGGAGGAGAGTCAAAAGGGTGAGAGAAATGTAGACAGAGAGAGTATAAAACAGGGAGAGAGACGAGGGAGCAAAGGGGTTAGGCGATGGACCTCCTGCTGCAGCCACACCTGTCCATGATCATTTTTGTGACTATGCAACTGGACCCAGACTACTAGCTGCAAATCACAAAGATGACACGGACAGATATGTAAAATATCATGAGCCCGCTGACCTCCATCGCAAGATAGATGTGTGAGAGCAAAGAAGAGGAGGGACAGAGGGAGAGATGTCAGGAGGGATTGAAAGGGAAAGAGAAAGGCTAACTAAGTAAAGACAACACACACACAGAGACAGAGTGTAAAAGGAAAGAGAGCAGGATGGATGAGTGAAATGACATATGTTGTATATGTTTTGGTCATCCCATCATCTAGTAGGGATCAGATGAGTGAAATGGATTTAGGATTATAAGGAGTTGTGGACAGAGAAAGGTCTGTGAAACTGACACTGTTGATGACTGACAAAGGAATGAGACCAAACGAGATAGGAGCATGTTCTGGCAAAACCATAGGATGTATCATATCATAAAACCCCTTCCAAACCTCAAAATGTCAAACATTCTGTTGTCCTGTAAATCTGGGTTGTGTTCATTATAGCATGCAATATTTTAAAGTGTTTTTCAAACGGAAAACAAAAATGAGCAGTAGTCCATTTTCCCCCCCCATTTCGTGCCTAGTAAACACAACCCTGCGTTCAATGTCCATGCAGTACCTGCGGAAGTCCAGTAGGGTGCGTGTGGAGGTGGGGATGCCCTGGGCAGGCCAGCTGAGGAAGTGGAACTGGGTGAGTGTGCGGGTCTCCTGGGTCTGGACGTTCTTCAGGTAGAAACTACGAACCAGGAAGTCATTGCACCAGATGTGCTCCGAAACCAGGTTCACCTGATGGACACACAGACCATTGTTACAGATCAGGACAGACACACACACACACCGAGTCAGACACACACACACCGAGTCAGACACACACACCTCATAGATGTGGTAGAGGGAGGATCCCTCGTCAGGCCAGTAGCGATCACACTGTTTCTCTCCGTCCTCAACCAGGGCTGTCATCATCACTATCACCGTGCAGCCATTCTCCCAAACCATCTATAGAGAAACACCATCACACACACACACACTCGAACATGTAAACATAGAGCTTGGAGACCAATAACATCATAATGTAATCTTTCAACATCACATTGGCATGTGTTTTGAGTGTTGATTTATGTGAACAAATGTTTGTACACATTATATACATTCTTAAAACATTTAGATTAAAGCAGCAGCAGCAACAAATTGGCATGTCCCTAAAGGGACAATAAAGTTTTGCATTTGAATTGTATTCATATTACACACATATGAACACTCATCCGGAGTGACTGACCTGCCAGAAGTCGGCGATGGTGTGAGACAGGGGTCCTTGTGTGGCGATGTACGTTGGCATCCGGGGGTCATGCTCAATCTAGGGGTCACAGAGGGGAAAGGTCATCATGGGTCACCTCCTGGCATCCACAATAGAGGACACTATGGACACTGGTGGTCGCCGTGGAAACGGCTCCATTCACTGACCAGTGGCATTTACGGGGCGGGTGAGTGGATCTGCTTCCCAAATGGCACCCTATTCCCTATATAGTGCACTTCTTTTGAGCAGGGCACATAGCACTCTGGTCATAAGTAGTGCACTGGGTAGGGGACAGAGTACCATTTGGGAAGCATCAGGGGAGAGATTCCACAACTAGTGTTCCAGTTTGATCAATGGAGTGTTGGTGTCAGACGGCTACAGGGCCATAGGTGGGACCAGCACCATATTCAGAAAGAGTATCAGAGCAGGAGTCCTGATATATGATCAGTCTTTTACATCATAATGACAGATCATATGGATTCTAGATCAGCACTTCTACCCCGAGGCCCTTTTCTAATACAGATCAGAGTGATATATAGAGAAGGCTTTGGGTGGGGATCTATTGGGTGGGGATCTATTGGGTGGGGATCTATCCCTATGAGCACAAGACGTTGAAAATACAGCGGGGATCAGGATTACTTCTTACTATGGTGCTGGCGTTGATGTAGTCGGTCCTGGAGGGGTTGTTCTCCGCCTTCATCTTCACCCTGGAGTGATCATCTGCAGAGCAAAGACACAAAACAAAAACCTAGAATCACGGAGGCCGCCTGGGTGGTTTAACCTAGAATCACGGAGGTCAGGCCACCTGGGTGGTTTAACCTAGAATCACAGCCAGGCCACCTGGGTGGTTTAACCTAGAATCACGGAGGCCAGGCCACCTGGGGGTTTAACCTAGAATCACGGAGGCCAGGCCACCTGGGTGGTTTAACCTAGAATCACGGAGGCCAGGCCACCTGGGTGGTTTAACCTAGAATCACGGAGACCAGGCCACCTGGGGGTTTAACCTAGAATCACGGAGGCCGCCTGGGTGGTTTAACCTAGAATCACGGAGGCCAGGCCACCTGGGTGGTTTAACCTAGAATCACGGAGGCCAGGCCATCTGGGTGGTTTAACCTAGAATCACGGAGGCCAGGCCACCTGGGGGGGTTTAACCTAGAATCACGGAGGCCAGGCCACCTGGGTGGTTTAACCTAGAATCACAGAGGCCAGGCCACCTGGGTGGTTTAACCTAGAATCACGGAGGCCAGGCCACCTGGGTGGTTTAACCTAGAATCACGGAGGCCAGGCCACCTGGGTGGTTTAACCTAGAATCAGGCCGCCTGGGTGGTTTAACCTAGAATCACGGAGGCCAGGCCACCTGGGTGGTTTAACCTAGAATCACGGAGGCCAGGCCACCTGGGTGGTCTAGCTGGTGGTGCCGGCGGTCACCCTCAGCATACAGTCTGTGTGGGTTTAATCTGACCCACTGTCATTTTGACTAGATCTCCCCCTAACATTCCTGTCCGTCCACTCTCCTAGCCTGGTCTCAGATCGGTTGACATGAAATGTTTGGTGAGAGATTGACAAGGAGCAAAACAGCCCAAACAGCTCTGGGACCCAGGCTATCACTTTCTGTTCAACAAAAATCAACCAAGAAAATACAAAGGGAAAATAAATCAAGGAGGAGATGTGGAAGAAAGGAGGGAAGAAGAAAGAGGAGGATGAGGGGAAGAAGAAGAACTTACAGGGCACAGAGTCAGGGCAGCGGTTCTTCTTCAGGTTGGTGTCACTCTGCGCCACAGACATGGTGCTGGGTTCAGCCTGGTAGGAACACAGGGCCTCCCACTCCTTCAGCAGACGGTCCTTGTTCTTCAGGTGGTCCTCCATGTAAGCCTGTGAGTTAGGAGGACAGAGGAGGTTCCCAGTACTAGGGTGACTCTTACTTAGATAATACACTACACTCTTCCTCTGTCAATGCCTTCAACTGGATGAATCTGTCTTCTAGAGTCTGATGGTTAATGTGTATTTAATTGTCAGTACCAGACCTGGATTCAAATAGTATTAGTTTTATTTCAAATATTTTTAGGGTTTGATTGAGCCTGCCTGCAGTGCAAGGTGGGTAAGATTTGCACTTTTGGGACTAGTCCATTGATTCCACTGCGGAAAGAAGTTGGGCAAGTTCAATCAAGCGCAGCAAAAGTATTTGATGGAAAACAAATACTATTTGAACCCAGGTTTAGTCAGAACAGCGGTAGAGAGATCTGAGGCAGAGTAGGAATAAATTAATGACTGAATGCATAGAGTAAATGTTCAGAGTGACACTGACCAGGATCATATGACCGGTGGAGATGTCCATGTTGGTCTGCGCTGGTTCCTCGCACCAGGAAGAGGTGCTGCTGTGGGAGCTCGGGCTGGGCTGGGGCACGTCGCTGGGCTGGGGCGCGTCACTGAACTGGGACGACACACTGCTCACCCTGGACGTGTCCGTACCTCCTCCACCACCACCACCACCTCCTCCTCCTCCACCACCAGCACCCCCACCGCCCCCCGCAGCTCCTGCCCCCTCCTGACGCTCGAAGAGTCCCCTGGATCCCATGTGCTGACGACACAGGTCCTGACAGAAGGAGAAGGGGACCATGACAGTCAATGGGTTTTCTACAGACACAATGTATTACTAAATCAGGGATCAATGTCCCGCGATACAGTCACACTGGTAGTCCTGGGAAGTTGGGGTCTACAATGTATTACTAAATCAGGGATCAATACGATACAGTCACACTGGTAGTCAGGGTATTACTAAATCAGGGATCAATGTCCCGCGATACAGTCACACTGGTAGTCGATACAGTCACACTGGTAGTCCTGGGAAGTTGGGGTCTACTACTAAATCAGGGATCAATGTCCCGCGATACAGTCACACTGGTAGTCCTGGGATCAATGTCCCGCGATACAGTCACACTGGTAGTCCTGGGAAGTTGGGGTCTACAATGTATTACTAAATCAGGGATCAATGTCCCGCGATACAGTCAAAGTCAGGGAAGTTGGGGGTATTACTAAATCAGGGATCAATGTCCCGCGATACAGTCACACTGGTAGTCCTGGGAAGTTGGGGTCTACAATGTATTACTAAATCAGGGATCAATGTCCCGCGATACAGTCACACTGGTAGTCCTGGGAAGTTGGGCTCTGCAGCATGCACAGGTCTCTTTCAATACATCTCATGTCTCAGACTAGTGAATCCTTGTGCAGGTTGAAAACTGAAGAGTGAATGTGTTCATGTTGGACTGTTTGCGAGTTGTCTTTTTAGGGAGTATTACACTGTTGACATTGGTGAAGAGAGGGCGACATAAGAAGATATAGTGGCTGGACAAACCCATGTAAGATAAATACTTTATTGAACCCTGAGGGGAAATTGGTTTGTCAATCATATCTCATCGAGCAATGTGCTGTCTGTCTATAGTCTACAGTACTCCCACTTGACTTGGTCCTGCATGGCTGTGAGGTGTCAGTTGACGGCTGGGCCTACTTACCTATGTGTGTGTGTGCGCACCTACCTGGTACTCCTGGTGTGTAACGCTGCCTCCCTCTGGGCCCAGGCCTAGCTTCTCAGACGCCAGGCGGTTAGTGTGGCGACGCAGGCAGACGATGGTCATTGTCGCCACCAGGATCCCGCCAACACAGGCCACGCCCACCATGGTCATGAACACCCAACGGGTGCCATCTCGGACCCGGGTGGCCTGAGGTAAGCCCCGCCCATCAGTTCTCTGTCGAGGGGGGAGGTGACAGAGACAGAAAGAGCGAGGGAAGGAAAACAAAATTGTTAGCTGAATATCTCACTGATGAGCCAATAAAATAGCTTTTGAAAGAGTGTTTATCCTTTAGTGGAAGGATGAGACTCTGGTTCTTTAGAGCCCCACTAATGTCCTGCAACAGAAGAATTGAGCAAAGTTATTATTATTGAGGAAGTGGATGAGAGAAAACATGGGTGGTGTTCATTAGGGGGAAAATGTTTTGAAACAGAGTGAAAAGTCCAATCAGAACAGAGATATTCATGTTGCGAAACGTTTTTCTACATTGTACCCCACTGAATGCAACACAAGTACTGTTGCAGCCTGACCCCCAATCATTTATTCTCTTTCATCTCTCCTTCTCCTCCCTGGTTGCACGGTTGCCTCTCCTGCCCTCCTGACCTCTCTTTCCTCTTCAGAGGCCACAGGAATGTGCTGAAGGATTTGGGGGTTGGGGGATGGAGCTATAGTCTGAGACATTGGGGTGGGGGGTGCTATAGTCTGACTTGGGGGATTGGGGTGAGGTGGGGGAGTGGAGCTATAGTCAGAAATTGGGGTAGGGGGGTGAAGGTATAGTCTGAGACATTGGGGTGAAAGGTGGAGCTGTAGTCTGAGATATTTGGGGGGGGGGGGGTTGCTTCACCTGATAGTCTAAAGGGGCCTGAAGATGAGAGATGGAGAAAAAAGGGGGGAAGGGGAAGAAAACAGAAAGGGGGAAGAACCGAATGACCCGTTTCTGGAGACGACTATTAAGATCTGGACATGAGGTGAATTTACCTAACTGACATCAGGGGATGCAGGGGTGGGAGAGGAGGGGGGGGGGGGGGAGAGGAGGGAAGAAGAGAGGGATGGGTATAGGAGGGGAGAGGAGGGAAGAAGAGAGGGATGGGTATAGGAGGGGAGGGGAGAAGAAGAGAGGGATGGGTATAGGAGGGGGGGGAGAGGGAGGGAAGGAAGAGGGGGATGGGTATAGGAGGGGAGGGGGAGAAGAAGAGAGGGATGGGTATAGGAGAGGAGGGGGAGAAGAAGAGAGGGATGGGAGGGAGGAAGAGGGGGATGGGTATATGAGGGGAGGGAGGGAGGAAGAGGGGGATGGGTATATGAGGGGAGGGAGGGAGGAAGAGGGGGATGGGTATAGGAGGGGAGGGGGAGAAGACGAGAGGGATGGGTATAGGAGGGGAGGGAGGGAGGGAGGGAGGAAGAGGGGGATGGGATAGGAGGGGAGGGAGGGAGGAAGAGGGGGATGGGTATGGGGAGGGGAGGAAGAGAGGGATGGGTATAGGAGGGGAGGAAGAGAGGGATGGGTATAGGAGGGGAGGGAGGGAGGAAGAGGGGGATGGGTATAGGAGGGGAGGGAGGGAGGGAGGAAGAGAGGGATGGGTATAGGAGGGGAGGGAGGGGGAAGAGGGGGATGGGTATATGAGGGGAGGGAGGGAGGAAGAGGGGGATGGGTATAGGAGGGGAGGGAGGGAGGAAGAGAGGGATGGGTATAGGAGGGGAGGGAGGGGAGGAAGAGAGGGATGGGTATAGGAGGGGAGGAAGAGAGGGATGGGTATAGGAGGGGAGGGAGGGGAGGAAGAGAGGGATGGGTATAGGAGGGGAGGAAGAGAGGGATGGGTATAGGAGGGGAGGGAGGGGAGGAAGAGAGGGATGGGTATAGGAGGGGAGGAAGAGAGGGATGGGTATAGGAGGGGAGGAAGAGAGGGATGGGTATAGGAGGGGAGGAAGAGAGGGATGGGTATAGGAGGGGAAGAAGGGAGGAAGAGACTGATTGATTTAAGGCAACAGAGAGACCAAGAGGTTGCAGTTTATTTTGAAGACAACAGAGAGACCAAGAGGTTGATTCAATAGAAAAGTAGCGTGATGAGTACAGTAGATAGACTCCAGATCATTCCATTACTGCAGACATTGACTTCTGTCACAAGTGTCTTAACTCAGTTTGTTGTTGCCAAAAGCGATATGCAACTTCATTCATCACTATTGTGAGTGATGCAAACAGTTAGCAAACATAAGGCCTAACTATTTATTTTTCACTAAATAAAAAAAATGGAATTGACAACTAGAATTAAAGGGTTTTAAACTTAGATTACACACACTGGTACATGTGTGTGTGTACGCACTGGTACATGTGTGTGTGTGTATGCACAATATCAGACTTCCAAGATAAATGTAATGGACATTATTGCAGAATTGTTATAATTCAAGAGGAGAGATTGCCCATGTGAAATTATTCAAAATGCAAACAAGATACAGTTACAATGTGCACCAACACTAATTACTGTAACCCGATATAGGTCCCGTTAAATATTATAATATTGATAGACGAGTCCTCAAACAGATTAAATTCGATAAGTGTTATTTGCTGTACTTTCTTGAATATGTTTTTAAAATCTTCATTATGATTAAATATCCAGATAAACCAAATCATAATATTTGACAACGAATCATGCGACAATCCCACACACACCACGCGGACTGAGCATCTCGTAGATGTGCGTGCGCTATGCCGGCAGAATCTGATGAAAAGGTCTAAACTAACAGATAACATTAATGCGTAAGCAATTTACAAATGGCAACTAAATCGTAGACATATATGAAGTGGAACTAAATACAACTATTATAGAATCAAATCAGGCCTATAAGAAATACAATTCGCGACTTGGGCCCTTAAGAATAACTCCAGACAAATCTACCATTCAAAAGTATGAATAGCCTATTAGTATGCTAAATATAAGCGACACTCACCCAACATCCACCTTCCGTGAAAGAAAGACGACTTGACTTTGATAGTGCACAATATAAAATTAGATCTGTCTCTTGCTTTCCATAATGCGTTTATAAAGTGGAAAATAGCGCATCATTTGATTGAATTTTGGCGGCAGTGTGACCTACTAGCTCAGGCCCAGGGACGATGTGAGACGACCAAGAGAGGAGTGGTGCGCGTGACCAATATGAATTAAAGAGACAGTCTTGTGTCTTTCGGGAGCGCGCACGTTTCATTCGACCGCAAAATACGTTTGTCATATCAAAGGATATAGCCATTCTAGGTATTTCAGGCAGAGGAAAATAGTTTGACTGTGAAAATGCACAGAAGGACGCAAAGAATATTGATGATGAATGCCAATAGATTCTAATGCAAAGAGACCCCCGTCTCTCGCTTCCTCTCTCTCGCGCGCACACACACACTAAATACAGCATAACATTCTCTTACCTCACCGACACCTGTCTGCAAGATCTTCAGAGCAGTTTCAGACTCCAGAAAGTTCTTCTCTGCAACTGAGTAAATTATGAAACAAAATAAAATAGTTGCCATCTTGCAAAAAAAGTTATATTCTTGCTATTATATATTTTAAAAAACACTAGTGGTTCAAAAATCCCTTTTATACCCCTATCTCACTTTTTGTCCAAGTTGTGTGTGTGTGTGTGTGTGTGTGTGTAGATATTGTCTTGGTGGTTTACATAGAGCAGCGGGACATTGGGTCAATTTGACCCCGTCTGACCCCAGTAACAGGTCCACTTACCGGCTTTCTCTGCCACGTCTTCAGCACTCAGGTTCTGGCTGTTGGGGCGAACACGGAATGTCAGGGCAGGGCCCACCACACTGTAGAGAGACAGGAACATTCCATCAAACTATTGGTTAATATAGCTGGGGCCGGGAGAGAGAGGGCTGGTGGGATGGTGGTAGGAGCAGGATGACTGGGAGGTGGGGGCTTTATTTTGGGTGTGAATAAGCCCCAAATTTACACTGTTATACAAGCTGTACACTCACTACTTTAAATTGTAGCAAAGTGTCATTTCTTCAGTGTTGTCACATGAAAAGATATACTCAAATATCTACAAAAATGTGAGGGGTGTACTCACTTTTGTACATACAGTGCCTTGCGAAAGTATTCGGCCCCCTTGAACTTTGCGACCTTTTGCCACATTTCAGGCTTCAAACATAAAGATATAAAACTGTATTTTTTTGTGAAGAATCAACAACAAGTGGGACACAATCATGAAGTGGAACGGCATTTATTGGATATTTCAAACTTTTTTAACAAATCAAAAACTGAAAAATTGGGCGTGCAAAATTATTCAGCCCCTTTACTTTCAGTGCAGCAAACTCTCTCCAGAAGTTCAGTGAGGATCTCTGAATGATCCAATGTTGACCTAAATGACTAATGATGATAAATACAATCCACCTGTGTGTAATCAAGTCTCCGTATAAATGCACCTGCACTGTGATAGTCTCAGAGGTCCGTTAAAAGCGCAGAGAGCATCATGAAGAACAAGGAACACACCAGGCAGGTCCGAGATACTGTTGTGAAGAAGTTTAAAGCCGGATTTGGATACAAAAAGATTTCCCAAGCTTTAAACATCCCAAGGAGCACTGTGCAAGCGATAATATTGAAATGGAAGGAGTATCAGACCACTGCAAATCTACCAAGACCTGGCCGTCCCTCTAAACTTTCAGCTCATACAAGGAGAAGACTGATCAGAGATGCAGCCAAGAGGCCCATGATCACTCTGGATGAACTGCAGAGATCTACAGCTGAGGTGGGAGACTCTGTCCATAGGACAACAATCAGTCGTATATTGCAAAAATCTGGCCTTTATGGAAGAGTGGCAAGAAGAAAGCCATTTCTTAAAGATATCCATAAAAAGTGTTGTTTAAAGGTTGCCACAAGCCACCTGGGAGACACACTAAACATGTGGAAGAAGGTGCTCTGGTCAGATGAAACCAAAATTGAACTTTTTGGCAACAATGCAAAACGTTATGTTTGGCGTAAAAGCAACACAGCTCATCACCCTGAACACACCATACCCACTGTCAAACATGGTGGTGGCAGCATCATGGTTTGGGCCTGCTTTTCTTCAGCAGGGACAGGGAAGATGGTTAAAATTGATGGGAAGATGGATGGAGCCAAATACAGGACCATTCTGGAAGAAAACCTGATGGAGTCTGCAAAAGACCTGAGACTGGGACGGAGATTTGTCTTCCAACAAGACAATGATCCAAAACATAAAGCAAAATCTACAATGGAATGGTTCAAAAATAAACATATCCAGGTGTTAGAATGGCCAAGTCAAAGTCCAGACCTGAATCCAATCGAGAATCTGTGGAAAGAACTGAAAACTGCTGTTCACAAATGCTCTCCATCCAACCTCACTGAGCTCGAGCTGTTTTGCAAGGAGGAATGGGAAAAAAATTCAGTCTCTCGATGTGCAAAACTGATAGAGACATACCCCAAGCGATTTACAGCTGTAATCGCAGCAAAAGGTGGCGCTACAAAGTATTAACTTATTAACTTAAGCGGGCTGAATAATTTTGCACGCCCAATTTTTCAGTTTTTGATTTGTTAAAAAAGTTTGAAATATCCAATAAATGTCGTTCCACTTCATGATTGTGTCCCACTTGTTGTTGAGTCTTCACAAAAAAATACAGTTTTATATCTTTATGTTTGAAGCCTGAAATGTAGCAAAAGGTCGCCAAGTTCAAGGGGGCCGAATACTTTCGCAAGGCACTGTACATACATACATACATACATACATACATACATACATACATACATACATACATACATACATACATACATACACACACACGCAGTACAGTTGAAGTCTGAAGTTTACATACCCTTAGGTTGGAGTCATTCTAACTCGTTTTTCAACCACTCCACAAATTTCTTGTTAACAAACTATAGTTTTGGCAAGTCGGTTAGGACAACTAATTTGTACATGACACAAGTCATTTTTCCAACAATTGTTTACAGACAGATTATTTCACTTATTCACTGTATCACAATTCCAGTGGGTCAGAAGTTTACATACACTAAATTGACTGTGCCTATAAACAACTTGGAAAATTCCAGAAAATTGTCATGGCTTTAGAAGCTTCTTATAGGCTAATTGACCTTATTTGAGTCAATTGGAGGTGTACCTGTGGATGTATTTCAAGGCCTACCCTCAAACTCAGTGCCTCTTTGCTTGACATCATGGGAAAATAAAAAGAAATCAGCCAAGAGCTCAGAAAAGAATGTGTAGATCCCCACAAGTCTGGCTCATCCTTGGGAGCAATTTCCAAACGCCTGAAGGTACCACATGCATCTGTACAAACAATAGTATGCAAGTATAAACACCATGGGACCACGCAGCCATCATACCACTCAGGAAGGAGACGCATTCTGTCTCCTAGAGATGAACGTACTTTGGTGCGAAAGGTGCAAATCAATCCCAGAACAACAGCAACGGACCTTGTGAAGATGCAGGAGGAAACAGGTACAAAAGTATCTATATCCACAGTAAAAACCAGTCCTATATCGACGTAACCTGAAAGGCCGCTCAGCAAGGAAGAAGCCACTGCTCCAAAACCGCCATAAAAATGCCAGACTACGGTTTGCAACTGCACATGGGGACAAAGATCATACTTTTTGGAGAAATATCCTTTGGTCCGATGAAACAAAATAGAACTGTTTGGCCATAATGACCATTGTTATGTTTGGAGGACCGTGAAGCATGGGGGTGGCAGCATCATGTTGTGGGAGTGCTTTGCTGCAGGAGGGACTGGTGCACTTCACAAAATATATGGTATCACGAGGAAAGAAAATGATGTGAATATACTGAAGCAACATCTCAAGACATCAGTCAAGAAGTTAAAGCTTGGTTGCAAATGGGTCTTCCAAATGGACAATGACCCCAAGCATACTTCCAAAGTTGTGGCAAAATTGCTTAAGGACAACAAAGTCAAGGTATTGGAGTGGCCATCACAAAGCCCTGACCTCAATCCCATATAAAATTGGTGGGCAGAACTGGAAAACGTGTGTGCAAGCAAGGAGGCCTACAAACCTGACTCAGTTACACCAGCTCTGTCAGGAGGAATGGACCAAAATTTACCCAACTTATTGTGTGAAGCTTGTGGAAGGCTACCCGAAACGTTTGACCCAAATTAAACAACTCAAAGGCAATGCTACCAAATACTAATTGACTGTATGTAAACTTCTGACCCACCGAGAATGTGATGAAAGAAATCAAATCTGAAATAAATAATTCTTTCTACTATTATTCTGACATTTCACATTCTTAAAATAAAGTTGTGATCCTACCTGACCTAAGACAGGGAATTTTTACTAGGATTACATATCAGGAATTGTGAAAAACTGAATTTAAATGTATTTGGCTAAGGGGTATGTAAACTTCCGACTTCAACTGTACATACATACATATACACACGTTTGTTTAGAATATACCTTTATTATTCCCCACAAACCCTACCACTCCTCCCCCAATTGGAGTAAACTAATAAACAACAACACTAAGGCCTTCAGTTTATACATATTATACACATTTTACAATAGTGATATTTTGTCTGTTTTTAGTCCTTCCTCTATTTCTGATTTCCTCAACTCATACGTCCTCTCTCTCCTCCATTCTGCCTCACCTCCTTTTGAAAAAAGTCAAAGGTGATCGCAGAGAGGCAACGCGGAGGAAAATGAGACTCCTTCTCCACTTACTAATGAGGTTTACAGGGTGGATCCCAAAATAAATGAGACTCTCCTTTTCTACTTACTAATGAGGTTTACAGGGTGGATCCCAAAATAAATGAGACTCTCCTTCTCCACTTACTAATGAGGTTTACAGGGTGGATCCCAAAATAAATGAGACTCTCCTTCTCCACTTACTAATGAGGTTTACAGGGTGGATCCCAAAATAAATGTGTAAAGAGATACAAAACAAACTAAGTTAGTTGTGCAAGACATGTTATGGATAAAACGATAAGTAGCATTTTGTTCTTAACCATGTGCATGGTTTTCTCCTCCGCCAAAACAAAAGCGGATTCAAAAGGGTTGTGGCACATTTCCAAACTTTTCCACAAAGGACTCAGGTAGGACTCAGGTAGGACTCAGGTAGGATCCAAATGATTATCCTCGATGAAAGGTGGCCATCGAGGAGGGGAGGACTCTTCCTTTCACCTATTAATGAATTTACATTTCCTCAACCCCTCGACCACTCATCGGTTTCCGGGTCACAGAGGAGAGAGGATGGAGGAGAGATGGTGTAGGAGAGAGGACGGAGGAGAGAGGGTGTAGGAGAGAGGACAGAGTAAAGAGGGTGTAGGAGAGAGGACAGAGTAGAGGGTGTAGGAGAGAGGACAAAGTAAAGGAGGTTGTAGGAGAAAGGACGGAGGAGAGAGGGTGTAGGATAGAGGACGGAGGAGAGAGGGTGTAGGAGAGAGGACGGAGGAGAGAGGGTGTAGGAGAGAGGACGGAGGAGAGAGGGTGTAGGAGAGAGGACGGAGGAGAGAGGGTATAGGAGAGAGGACGGAGGAGAGAGGGTGTTGGAGAGAGGACAGAGTAAAGAGGGTGTAGGAGAGAGGATGGATGAGAGAGGGTGTAGGAGAGAGGACGGAGGACAGAGTGTAGGAGAGAGAGGACAGAGTAAAGAGGGTGTAGGAGAGAGGATGGATGAGAGAGGGTGTAGGAGAGAGGATGGAGGAGAGAGGGTGTTGGAGAGAGGACAGAGTAAAGAGGGTGTAGGAGAGAGGATGGATGAGAGAGGGTGTAGGAGAGAGGACGGAGGACAGAGTGTAGGAGAGAGAGGACAGAGTAAAGAGGGTGTAGGAGAGAGGACGGAGGACGGAGGAGAGAGCGTGTAGGAGAGAGGACGGAGGAGAGAGGGTGTAGGATAGACTTTTGCCCAAATGAGAAAAGGCCACAGCCGAGTTTGAGCTCAGCGAGAGGAATGGAACATGTTGTTTTTATCCCCTTTTTTCTCCCCAATTTCATGGTTTCCAATTGCTAGTAGTTACTATGTTGTAACACCACTGCAACTCCCATACGGGCTCGGGAGAGGCGAAGGTCGAGAGCCATGCGTCCTCCGAAACACAACCAACCAAGCCGCACTGCTTCTTGACAGAATGCACATCCAAACCAGAAACCAGCCACAGGAGGAAACACTGTACACCTGGCGACCTGGTCTGCGTGCTCTGCGCCCGGCCCGCCACAGGAGTCGCGAGACAAGGATATCCCTAACGGCCAAACCCTCCCTAACCCGGACGACGCTAGGCCAATTGTGCGCCGACCCATGGGCCTCCTGGTCGCAGCCGGCTGCAACAGAGCCTGGGCTCGAACCTAGAATCTCTGGTGGCACTGCGGTGCGGTGCCTTAGACCACTGCGCCACCCGGGAGAGGGAATGGAGCATGTTGATGTTAATGCTGAGACGGCCCCCTCTACACCGAGACGGCCCCCTCTACACCGAGACGGCCCCCTCTACACCGAGACGGCCCCCTCTACACCGAGACGGCCCCCTCTACACCGAGAGGGCCCCCTCTACACCGAGACGGCCCCCTCTACACCGAGACGGCCCCCTCTACACCGAGACGGCCCCCTCTACACCGAGACGGCCCCCTCTACACTGAGACGGCACCCTCTGCACCGAGACGGCCCCCTCTACACCGAGATCTCCTGATCATTTAATTTTACATTTATAAGTTTATTTGACAATCAGGACGATGCAACATTTATTAACATTTCTGTAAATGTGCCAGATTTAACCAGCCAACGAATTATCATCTGCTTATTAGCAATTAGCAGCCAGCTAATTGTCATCTCTCCTCATTGGACCAGTCGGCCAGTGGGCCTCTATGCCTATAGCCTACCTGATGTTGATGAAAGAGCCAGTGGAGAGTGGGATCCTCTCAGCCAGGAGCCCCAGCAGACGCACCCCGTCGTACAGACTGAGGGGGCTGCGGAGAAATACACATGCATTCATACACACGGACACACTCATACACACTCATACACACGGACACACTCATACACACGGACACACTCATACACACTCATACACACGGACACACTCATACACACGGACACACTCATACACACGGACACACTCATACACACGGACACACTCATACACACGGACACACTCATACACACTCATACACACGGACACACTCATACACACGGACACACTCATACACACGGACACACTCATACACACGGACACACTCATACACACGGACACACTACACACAGACACACTACACACGGACACACTCATACACACGGACACACTCATACACACGGACACACTCATACACACGGACACACTCATACACACGGACACACTCATACACACGGACACACTCATACACACGGACACACTCATACACACTCATACACACGGACACACTCATACACACGGACACACTCATACACACGGACACACTCATACACACGGACACACTCATACACACGGACACACTCAGACATGCATACACACGGACACACTCAGACACACAAAGCACTGAAGAAAAAAGCAAAAGCACAAACACACACACATATACAGTACAACTGCAAGCAAAATCACAAACATAGATACACACACCTGCAAACACACACACACACACAAATGCTTACATACACACGCTTACATACACACGCCATGTACAGTCAAAGACAGACACGTAGACAGACAGATATACGCTCCTACACCAACATCCTGTGTTTATGAGCATTAGGCTTAGAAGACCTTTGGTTGGTGACGATGTAGCCGTATTCCTCCTTCACATGTGTGGTCCCTCCTGGTGGTTCTTTCTTCCCCTGCGTCTCTGTTTCCACCGGGGCCCCTGGCTCCTTTACACTGGCTCCCTCTGTGACAGGAGGGGCCCCCATGGTGGGAGGGTGATCTGGGGAGGCTTGGGGCCCAGGGGGCGGGGCAGGAAGGGAGGTGGGGGCTCCTAGCACGGGAGATTTGTCCACCTTGTGTGTCATGGCCCCTTCAGTGATCTGATGAGGAATAGGAGGAGGCACCAAACACCTTAACATCCATTATAGTAGGATTTAATAAATACATGTTTCATTTGAATATTACTCCAGGATATGTAAAATAGACCACTGATTTCCTCAGATTGGGGAAGTTCTGCCACCTACTGTTTGGTAGATGCAACAACAACAACAACCAGAAAGCCTAATTATTGCCATTCTACATTTACTGTAAATGCTATTAACATTGTATAAAAAAACATTTCATATCGTTAAATAAACAACACTTATAAACCAAGAGCAATAATTGAATTTCTAGAGTTTTACTGTTTTATCTCAACGTACCTTCTTACGTGGGGCAGCACTGACCCGGTATTTGTCTGAAAAGCAAAGAATAAAGATTCTCATTACCTGACACACAGATGATAATTGTTTCAGTATCTGTAATTGTCACAGTATAATCCCACCGCAAAATGTCACATTTTTCAGTCTCATTATTGGGTCATGCCATTTTGTATAAAGATACTGCAGGTATTCCTGCAGTGTGTTGTGGTTCACAACTTGATTTCCTTTATTATATCACGGCATCTCATTTAATGAATGATACTAGTGACATATACAGTAGTCTTGCCTTTTGAAGCCACAACTTGGAAGGGTCTTTCTGTGTGGTGAAAAGACTGTGATTTCAGACAGCATTTCAGTAAGGTGTTTTCTGTAAAGTGCTGGCCCAGTGAATTACACTTCCTGTCAAAGGTTTTTCTTTATTTTTACTATTTTCTACATTGTAGAATAATACTGAAGACATCAAAATGATGAAATAACACATATGGAATCATGGAGTAACCAAAAAAAAAAGTGTTAAAACAAATGAAAATATATTTTATATTTGAGGTTCTTCAAAGTAGCCATCCTTTGCCTTGATGACAGCTTTGCACATTCTTGGCATTCTCTCAACCAGCTTCATGAGGTTCCAGGTCACCTGGAATTCATTTCAATTAACAGGTGGGCCTTCTTAAAAGTTAATTTGTGGAATTTCTTTCCTTCTAAATGCATTTGAGCCAATCAGTTGTGTTGTGACAAGGTGTGGGAGGGGGAGGGGGGATACAGAAGATTATCTATACAGATATTTGGTAAAAGACCAAGAGAAACAACAGTCCATCATTACTTTAAGACATGAAGGTCAGTCAAAATGGAACATTTCAAGAACTTTGAAGGTCTCTTCAAGTGCAGTCGCACAAACCATCAAGCGCTATGATGAACACGGCTCTCACGAGGACCAACACAGGAAAGGAAGACCAGAGTTACCTCTGCTGCAGAGGACAAGTTCATTAGAGTTACCTCTGCTGCAGAGGACAAGTTCATTAGAGTTACCTCTGCTGCAGAGGACAAGTTCATTAGAGTTACCTCTGCTGCAGAGGACAAGTTCATTAGAGTTACCTCTGCTGCAGAGGACAAGTTCATTAGAGTTACCTCTGCTGCAGAGGACAAGTTCATTAGAGTTACCTCTGCTGCAGAGGACAAGTTCATTAGAGTTACCTCTGCTGCAGAGGACAAGTTCATTAGAGTTACCTCTGCTGCTGCAGAGGACAAGTTCATTAGAGTTACCTCTGCTGCAGAGGACAAGTTCATTAGAGTTACCTCTGCTGCAGAGGACAAGTTCAAGTTTAGAGTTACCTCTGCTGCAGAGGACAAGTTCATTAGAGTTACCTCTGCTGCAGAGGACAAGTTCATTAGAGTTACCTCTGCTGCAGAGGACAAGTTCATTAGAGTTACCTCTGCTGCAGAGGACAAGTTCATTAGAGTTACCTCTGCTGCAGAGGACAAGTTCATTAGAGTTACCTCTGCTGCAGAGGACAAGTTCATTAGAGTTACCTCTGCGGCAGAGGACAAGTTCATTAGAGTTACCTCTGCTGCAGAGGACAAGTTCATTAGAGTTACCTCTGCTGCAGAGGACAAGTTCATTAGAGTTACCTCTGCTGCAGAGGACAAGTTCATTAGAGTTACCTCTGCGGCAGAGGACAAGTTCATTAGAGTTACCATTAGAGTTACCTCTCTGCTGCAGAGGACAAGTTCATTAGAGTTACCTCTGCGGCAGAGGACAAGTTCATTAGAGTTACCTCTGCAGAGGCAGAGGACAAGTTCATTAGAGTTATTAGAGTTACCTCTGCGGCAGAGGACAAGTTCATTAGAGTTACCTCTGCGGCAGAGGACAAGTTCATTAGAGTTACCTCTGCGGCAGAGAGACAAGTTCATTAGAGTTACCTCTGCTGCAGAGGACAAGTTCTGCTGCAGAGGACAAGTTCATTAGAGTTACCTCTTAGGAGTTACCTCTGCTGCAGAGGACAAGTTCATTAGAGTTACCTCTGCGGCAGAGGACAAGTTCATTAGAGTTACCTCTGCTGCAGAGGACAAGTTCATTAGAGTTACCTCTGCTGCAGAGGACAAGTTCATTAGAGTTACCTCTGCTGCAGAGGACAAGTTCATTAGAGTTACCTCTGCTGTTACCTCTGCTGCAGAGGACATTAGAGTTAGCTGCAGACAAGTTCATTAGAGTTACCTCTGCTGCAGAGGATAAGTTCATTAGAGTTACCTCTGCTGCAGAGGATAAGTTCATTAGAGTTACCAGCCTCAGAAATGGCAGCCCAAATAAATTCTTCACAGAGTTCAAGTAACAAACACATCTCAACATCAACTGTTCAGAGGAGACTGCATGAATAAGCCCTTCATGGTCGAATTTCTGCAAAGAAACCACTACTAAAGGACACCAATAAGAATAGACTTGGGCCAAGAAACACGAGCAATGAACATTAGACAGGTGGAAATCGGTCCTTTGGTCTGGAGTCCAAATTTGAGATTTTTTTGTTCCAACCGCCATGTCTTTGTGAGAACGGATCTCCGCATGTGTATTTCCCACCATAAAGCATGGAGGAGGAGGTGTGATGGTGGTTTTCTGGTGACACTGTCTGTGATTTATTTAGAATTCCAGGCACACACCTCTTGATACTCCCCATCCCGGATCCGGGATCGTGAATAAAGCCTCAGGCTCATTAGCATAACGCAACGTTAACGATTTCTGAAAATCGCAAATAAAATGAAAATAATGCGCCTGCTCTCAAGCTTAGCCTTTTCTTAACAACACTGTCATCTCAGATTTTCAAAATATGCTTTTGAACCATAGCAATTCACTAATTTGTGTAAGAGTATGCAAAGCTAGCTTAGCATTTTGAGTAGCATTTAGCACGCAACATTTTCACAAAAACCAGATAACCAAATAAATAAAATCATTTACCTTTGAAGAGCTTCGGATGTTTTCAATGAGGAGACTCTCAGTTACATAGCAAATGTTCAGTTTTTCCTGAAAGAATCTTTGTGTAGGAGAAATCGCTCCGTTTTGTACATCACATTCGGCTACCGAAACGAACCGAAAATTCAGTCACCAACAACGTCAAACTTTTTCCGAATTAACTCCATAATATCGACCGAAACATGGCAAACGTTGTTTGGAATCAATCCTCAAGGTGTTTTTTCACATATCTCTTCATTGATATATCGTTCGTGGAAGCCTGCTTTCTTCTCTGAATTCCATGGAAAAATACTTGCAGCTGAGGTTTGCGCACCAATTTCGGCGCAGGACACCGGGCGGACACCTGGTAAATGTGGTCTCTTATGGTCAATCTTCCAATGATATGCCTACAAATACGTCACAATGCTGCAGACACCTTGGGGAAACGACAGAAAGGGCAGGCTCATTCCTCTCGCATTCACAGCCATATAAGGAGACAATGGAAAACGGAGCCTCAAAAATCCTGCTCATTTCCTGGATGCCGTTTCATCTTGGTTTTGCCTGTAGCTCACGTTCTAGGGCACGCACAGAGAATATCTTTGCAGTTCTGGAAACATCAGAGTGTTTTCTTTCCAAAGCTACCAATTATATGCATAGTCGAGCATCTTTTTGTGACAAAATATTGCGCTTAAAACGGGCACGTCTTTTTATCCAAAAATGAAATAGTGCCCCCATAGCATCAAGAGGTTTTAACCAGCATGGCTACCACAGCATTCTGCAGGGATACGCCATTTGATGCGTTGCACAACCTGCCCTCCAGGACACCTACACCACCCGATGTCACAGGAAGGCCAAAAAGATCATCAAGGACAACAACCACCTGAGCCACTGCCTGTTTACACCGCTACCATCCAGAAGGCGAGGTCAGTACAGGTGCATCAAAGCTGGGACCGAGAGATGGAAAAACAGCTTCTATCTTAAGGCCATCAGACTGCTAAACAGCCATCACTAACTCAGAGAGGCTGCTGCCTACATTGAGACCCAATCACTGGCCACTTGAATAAATGGATCACTAGTCACTTTAAACAATGCCACTTTAAGTAATGTCACTTTAATAATGTTTACATATCTTACATTAATCATCTCATATGTATATACTGTATTTTATACCACCTATTGCACCTTGCCTATGCCACTCGGCCATCGCTCATCCATATATTTAAATGTACATATTCTCATTCACCCCTTTGGATTTGTGTGTATTAGGTAGTTGTTGGGGAATTGTTAGATTTCTTGTTAGATATTACTGCACTGTCAGAACTAGAAACACAAGCATTTTGCTACACTCGCATTACCATCTGTTAACCATGTGTATGTGACCAATAACATTTGATTTGATCCCATCTGGTGGGACTATCATTTGTTTTTCAACAGGACAATGACCTGACACACTTTGCATCAGATGACCTGGCATCGAACATCCCCGACCTCAACCAAATTGAGATGGTTTGGGATGAGTCGGACCTCAGAGTGAAGGAAAAGTAGCCAACAAGTGTTCAATATATGTGGGAACTCCTTCAAGACTGTTGGAAAAGGATTCCAGGTGAAGCTGGTTGAGAGAATTCCAAGAGTGTACAAATCTGTCATCAAGGCAAAGGGTGACTATTTGAAGAATCTCAAATATAAAATATATTTTGTTTTGTTTAACACTTTTTTTTGTTACTACATGATTCCACATGTGTTATTTCATCATGTTGATGCCTTCACTATTATTCTACAATGTAGAAAATAGTAAAAATAAAGAAAAACCCTTGAATGGGTAGGTGTTCGAAAACCTTTGACCCGTAGTGTAGTGCTTTGACAGGGTTCAGCTGCATGCCTGCGCTCTGACAGACCTGCTGTGTCGGTGCCCAAGTCAGTAGCACTCTCCATCTGCAGCTGTTTCAGTGCTGCAGGCAGGTTGGCCAGCTGTGGAGGGGTTAAGTCCTTCATATCGATGCCATAGTGGTCCAGGAGCAGAGACACTTTCTGCAGGGAGTCATCTGAACAAACAGACAGGGTCATACAGAGTTAGAGGTGAGAGGTCAACAGGCAGGTGATGAAAAAAGTACAGGCAGGCCAGACTATAGGCATTCAGGGGAGCCGTATGGGGGGGGGGGGGGTTAGGATGATTCTAATGGCCTGTGACTAACAGGGGCCCTAAAAAAATATTACAACATTAGGTAAAAAGCATTCTATATTAAATGATTAACCTGTCATCATAAATATAATATTCTATTTACAATGTACTAATAAACTAACAGTTTATTTTTCTTTTCTTGTTTTTGGCAAAAAGTAAACATCCAGAGAGTCTCTGTATTGCCCAACCCCCCCTCTATTTACACGAAATGGTTTGATCCTGCCCCCTTTAGACAGGTCAAAATTCACAAGGCACTACAGAGGGTAGTGCGAACGACCCATTACATCACTGGGGCCAAGATTCCTGCCATCCAGGACCTCTATACCAGGCGGTGTCAGAGGAAGGCCCTAAAAATGGTCAAAGACTCCAGTCATCCTAGTCATAGACTGTTCTCTCTGCTACCACACGGCAAGAGTTACCTGAGTACCAAGTCTAGGACCAAGAGGCTTCTAAACAGCTTCTACCTCCAAGCCATAAGACTCTGAACATCTAGTCTAATGGCTACCCAGACTATTCGCATAAAATAATACAATTTGATTTGATTTGAAACCAAGCGCGATAGGTACTTGCTAGCAATGAATTGTGAGTGACGAGTGCCGGTGGAGCATCATGTCTCAGTTTCCTAAAGAAAAATCTGGCTTCCAAAAACAAAAAGGACAGGAGAGAAAAAAGGGCGACAGTATGTCACCCGATGTTTCACAAAGGAAGGTGGGTGTCGTCCGTGACTGGTGGAAATGAACCTGTCAGCGTTGTCTGTAGTGAAATACGCTACTTTCGCTCCCCTAACATTAGTTACTTAATGTTTACACTGTTTACATTTAGCTCCTTTATTAGCCCACATTTAATCAATGCAGCAAACTTTTAGCAAACTGTTCATACTAAACCACTTGTCCCTGTCCCTGCCTGGTGCCAGGCCCAACAGATACAGCTTCAGACTCACCAGCCCTGTCTCCCCATCCCCATCCCCATCCCCCTGAACCAGCCCTGTCTCTCCATCCCCATCCCCATCCCCCTGAACCAGCCCTGTCTCCCCATCCCCACCCCCCTGAACCAGCCCTGTCTCCCCATCCCCTCCCCCCTGAACCAGGCCTGTCTCCCCATCCCCATCTCCCTGAACCGGCCCTGTCTCCCCATCCCCTCCCCCCTGAACCAGCCCTGTCTCCCCATCCCCATGAACCAGCCCCCCCCCTGAACCAGCCCTGTCTCCCCATCCCCATCTCCCTGAACCAGCCCTGTCTCCCCATCCCCACCCCCCTGAACCAGCCCTGTCTCCCCTCCCCACCCCCTGAACCAGCCCTGTCTCCCCATCCCCCTGAACCAGCCCTGTCTCCCCTCCATCCCCTGAACCAGCCCTGTCTCCCCATCCCCCTGAACCAGCCCTGTCTCCCCATCATCCCCCTGAACCAGCCCTGTCTCCCCATCCCCCTGAACCAGCCCTGTCTCCCCATCCCCATCTCCCTGAACCAGCCCTGTCTCCCCATCCCCATCTCCCTGAACCAGCCCTGTCTCCCCATCCCCATCTCCCTGAACCAGCCCTACTCCCAACAGAAGGAAGTGAGCAGCATTGTGTTGAATGACATGTCAGTTGGCATAATTGCAGGTACTGAAATGCATTGAGGACGGGAATGTGATTCTCCAGTCAGGAAAAATCTCACTTGAAACAAAAGGCAGCCAATATCAGAGCCTTAAAGAAAGAGACGCCGGCTCTTAGAGATGGATGAGAGTCTCTCCTGTCTGAGGCAACACTGATTGCTACGCAAATGGATGTTGCACCTCAATTTAGCAAGAAACACAGCCGCCAGAGGAAGAGGTTCCATGATGAGACCTCTCAAGAGGACACAGCTCAGGACAGTGCAGCAACAGTGTTTCGGAACACTGTGTTTTTTTTACTGCTATGGACGACATCATAAGTGACTTGGACACGAGGTTCCACACCACTGCAAAACCCTTTGAATCATTGTCTGCTGTTCTGAAAGTTGGGCAGATTAGTGAGGATAAAGTCCCTTCTGGGTGCCAACCACTGATCACGACATATTCCAGAGATCTACACCTGAGTTTCAACATGAAGTATTCCAGAGATCTGACACCTGAGTTTCAACATGAAGTATTCCAGAGATCTGACACCTGAGTTTCAACATGAAGTATTCCAGAGATCTGACACCTGAGTTTCAACATGAAGTATTCCAGAGATCTGACACCTGAGTTTCAACATGAAGTAAGACACCTTCACAGTATATCTGACACCTGACCTGTTTCAACCTTGGTCTAAGACACCTGAACACTGTATATGCTGACACTTTCCTCCCTAACCTGTCCCCTTGGTCTCCTGACACCTGAACACTGTATATGCTGCCACTTCCCCCCTAACTTGTCCCCTCTTGGTCTCCTGACACCTGAACACTGTATATGCTGCCACTTCCCCCCTAACTTGCCCCTCTTGGTCTCCTGACACCTGAACACTGTATATGCTGCTACTTTCCCCTCTAACTTGTCCCCTTGGTCTCCTGAACGCAATTTGTAAGATGCAGCTTGCAAAGCATTTTTGGAGAAGTGGGCATTGCTTTACGTATATTTGTGGTGGCGAGAGCTTTCAGTAAGATAAAACTGATAAACAACTATTTGAGGTCCACTATGTCCCAGGACAGGCTTTGCAGTCTTGCCATGCTGTCCGTTGAAAGTCAGTTAGCTAGAAAGCTGGAGTTCAAAGACTTAATCAGTGACTTTGTGAGCAGGAAGGCCTGGCGCTGGGCTCTTGGGGAGTAAGGCTGAACAAGGGCCATAACTGTTAAAGGACATGGCTATGGATATTTGATCACGACACACATGACGCCCACAGGCTTAGAACAAGATATATCTAAAAGTAATGGCTGGATTGCCATAAAATTTGTTGAGTACAATCAAGACCCCAAGTGGAAGAAACCTATTGATTTGGTGACCTCTTGACCTTTCCTCTAGCGCCACCATCAGGCCTTTTCATTTAATTTTCCATTTCTACTTTTACAGCTGCTTATTTTCTAGTTGGTATGCATACTTAGTTCAAAAATCTGCTGCTGATTTTATCATTTTATTTGTTATATCATTCTATAGATGTTAATGTTAATTTATTTTAATTGAAGAGGTTAATGTATATTTAAGTTATATTTATTTTAAGTTATTCATTAATGTTAAGAGAATTTTCCATTGAAGAATTTTCCAATTTGGCAGGGTAGCCTAGTGGTTAGAGCGTTGGACTCGTAATCAAAAGGTTGCAAGTTCAAATCCCCGAGCTGACAAGGTACAAATCTGTCGTTCTGCCCCTGAACAGGCAGTTAACCCACTGTTCCTAGACCGTCATTGAAAATAAGAATTTGTTCTTAACTGACTTGCCTAGTAAAATAAAGGTTAAAAAAAGAAAATTTAGACTGTAAATGATGGCAGATTTTTATAGAGGGTATCAGTCTTGCATCAAATAGTGAATTCCACTGTATGCAGAATGCTGCATGTCTGCACAGTGTTCTATTTTCACAGCTCCCTGTCAGTAAATATTAGACTACAAGAGAGTTGCAAGCCTGCAAAGCTAGAGTTATTTAAAGCTTTGAATGGGTCCTGGAGTTGTGTGGTTACAGCAATTGCACAGGGTTGGTGTGGCGGCCCAATGTGATATATTTTCATGTGGCACACACACACACACACACACACACACACACACACACACACACACACACACACACACACACACACACACACACACACACACACACACACACACACACACACACACACACACACACACACACACACACACACACACACCCAGTGGAGGCTGCTGAGGAGAGAACTGCTCATAATAATGGCTGGAACAGAGTGAATGGAATGGCATCAGACATGGAAACCATGGAAACCATGCATTTGATGCATCTTTGATACTATTCCATTGATTCCGCTCCAGTCATTGCCACGAGCCCATCCTCCCCAATTAAGGTGCCACCAACCTCCTGTGACACACACAACACCCCAACCCCCCCCCCCCCCCCCCCCACACACTGACTGCCTCACACTCACCATCCAATCCAGCCAGCGATCCGTAGTCCTTCTGTGCTTTCCTCTGCGTCTGATCCAGCTGCTGCTGCTTGCGGACCTCCACGTCCTGCTGGAAAACGTAGTCCTCTGCGTAGTCCAGAGGGAAGTCCAGGTCCTGGTACAAGGGAGAGGTAGAGATCGGTGTTGCTGCCCCACGGTGGCGGGAGGCCGGCTGGGCGGGGGAGGAGAGGTACAGGGAGACCAGGTCCTGGAGCACCTGGCGGTCTCGGTCCTGGGGGCGGGACCCTTTACCCCCGGCGTGAGAAGAAGGGCGGGGGAAACCACCACCCTCCAGAGAGTTAAGAGAGCGCTCCTCGTCGTCTTGGTAACCAAACTGCTGCTTAATAAACCCATAAACAGACACAGAGATGCCCTCTGGGAAAAGGAATTGATACAATCTACTGTATTTATTATGGATCCCCATTAACTTCCCGGGGTCCAGCAGAATGAAGGCAGTTTCTACAATTTAAAAACATTACAAAACATTCACAGATTTCCCACTGTGTGCCCTCTGGCCCCTACTCTACAACTACCTACAGTACTAAATCCATGTGAACGTGTGTGTATAGTGCTTATGTTATCATATGTGTCTGCATGTGTCTGTGTGTGTGTCTCTTCACAGTCCCCGCTGTTCCATAAGGTGGATTTTTACCGTTTTTTAAAATCTAACTTTACTGTTTGCATCAGTTACCTGATGTGGAATAGAGTTCCATGGCTCTATGCATTTTTTATTTTTTTATTTATTAAAATGTAACCTTTATTTAACTAGGCAAGTCAGTTAAGAACAAATTCTTATTTACAATGACAGCCTACCGGGGAACAGTGGGTTGACTGCCTTGTTCAGGGGCAGAATGACAGATTTTTACCTTGTCAGCTCTAGGATTCAACCCAGAAACCTTTCGGTTACTGGCCCAACTTTCTAATCACCAGGCTACCTGCCGCCCCATGTAGTTCTGTGCACCTCCCATAGTCTGTTCTGGACTGTGAAGAGACCTCGTGGCATGTCTTGTGGGGTGTTATATGGTATCTATCTACAGTGTATTTACACCATACTACTCATAGTTATATGGTATCTATCTACAGTGTATTTACACCATACTACTCATAGTTATATGGTATCTATGTACTGTATATACATTCTTACACACATGAACTGTATGTGGTAATAGTAGTTGTGTGTATGAATGTATATACAGTAGATAGATACCATATAACTATGAGTCATATGATATAAATACACTGTGTGTGTGTGTGTGTGTGTGTGTGTGTGTGTGTGTGTGTGTGTGTGTGTGTGTGTGTGTGTGTGTGTGTCCATTCCCACCTGGCGGTAGGTGTAAGGGTCCAGACTTTGCATGTGGAGGGACTGGGAGGCCTTGGGGGGATCCACGATCATGTAGTCCAGGTAACTCTGCATCAGGTCTGGGTTGGGATCGTCCCCTTGAGCCTTGGTCCTGGAGCTGGGAGGATACTGCATCTTGGAAAGATGGGCATTCTGCACAGGTTCTGAGGACCTGAGAAATACAGTATGAATGGAGAATATCAGAATAAGGCCAACCCATTAGCACTGCAGACCCTTATAGGGAACATAGCTTCCCTCACTCACAAGAACTCAACTTCCAAGTCATCCTGCACCTGTCTAAAAATGGCTTCCCTCTACTGCAGGAGTATTTGACCACAGTCCTCTGAGGATAGCTTCCCTCTACTGCAGGAGTATTTGACCACAGTCCTCTGAGGATGGCTTCCCTCTACTGCAGGAGTATTTGACCACAGTCTTCTGATGATGGCTTCCCTCAACTGCAGGAGTATTTGACCACAGTCCTCTGAGGATGGCTTCCCTCTACTGCAGGAGTATTTGACCACAGTCCTCTGAGGATGGCTTCCCTCTACTGCAGGAGTATTTGACACAGTCCTCTGAGGAGCTTCCTCTACTGCAGGAGTATTTGACCACAGTCCTCTGAGGATCTTCCTCTACTGCAGGAGTATTTGACCACAGTCCTCTGAGGATGGCTTCCCTCTACTGCAGGAGTATTTGACCACAGTCCTCTGAGGATGGCTTCCCTCTACTGCAGGAGTATTTGACCACAGTCCTCTGAGGATGGCTTCCCTCTACTGCAGGAGTATTTGACCACAGTCCTCTGAGGATGGCTTCCCTCTACTGCAGGAGTATTTGACCACAGTCCTCTGAGGATGGCTTCCCTCTACTGCAGGAGTATTTGACCACAGTCCTCTGAGGATGGCTTCCCTCTACTGCAGGAGTATTTGACCACAGTCCTCTGAGGATGGCTTCCCTCTACTGCAGGAGTATTTGACCACAGTCCTCTGAGGATGGCTTCCCTCTACTGCAGGAGTATTTGACCACAGTCCTCTGAGGATGGCTTCCCTCTACTGCAGGAGTATTTGACCACAGTCCTCTGAGGATGACTTCCATCTACTGCAGGAGTATTTGACCACAGTCCTCTGAGGATGGCTTCCCTCTACTGCAGGAGTATTTGACCACAGTCCTCTGAGGATGGCTTCCCTCTACTGCAGGAGTATTTGACCACAGTCCTCTGAGGATGGCTTCCCTCTACTGCAGGAGTATTTGACCACAGTCCTCTTCGGGCCACTGTGACTTAGTCTCCTTGTGCTCTGTCAGACGCTCAGTGACAGTGACTGACTGTCTGCTTAGGTCACTCATCAATGGGACCACAATGGAATTAAGTATCTGAATGAATTGTGCTATTCCGACCACGTTTAAAAATACATGTACTGTGTGTATACGTTTTTAACTGACAAATAAAACCAACCAATCAATCAACTACCAGTGGAAGAGAGAGACACAGAGGCTGTGGCCTGTTCCTCGTGGACTGGATTTTAAACATCTCTTCTCTAAACTCAAAGATCTGGTTCTGGGGTTTTCTAAAGGTCTCTCCTAATCTCATAACCTTTCCTGGCTGCTATTACAAAACAATTCCCCCATTGAGTCACAGACCTTCCTGTGGAAATCGGCAGACAAATAGAACAGATGTAATTATAGATCTGCTTTTAATTATAGTCAACAGAGCAGGAGACTCACTGAGGAGGGGTTGTCATGACGTCCAGACAGGGGGCGGGTCAGTGAAACATGGCTCAGCTCCTTGCGAATGACGTACTGGGTGATGTCATCCTGCCAGGACAATCCTGCACAGCCATAGGCCGATACAGATGTCAATCACAGTAGCCATAGATGTAACCTGGTAACTTGAGTAGTGTGACCTTATAGAGCCCTCAGCCCTGTTGCCGTGGTAGCAGATGAGACCTGATTATCTGTTCATGATCTTCACCATCACTAAGGTAACAGTTCACTTTTACAACCACACTCTGGACCTAACAACCTTTGTGGGAATGGGTTAGTGAGTATGCATGGAGTATGGATATGTCTATTTATGGCTATGTGTGTGTGTGTGTGTACATGTGTGTGTGACTTTAATTACCTTGCATCATCAGTTCCTTGAGCACCTCCTGTAGTCTGTGCAGCACAGGCACTGACACCTCATACAGAACCATCTCCTGCTGGGGCAGCAGACATTGGCCAAACAGCCCATCTACAGAATATAGAGAACACATCAGAACACATCAGAACCATCTCCTGCTGGGGCAGCAGAGTTTGGCCAAACAGTCCTCTACAGGATATGAGAACACAGTAGAACACATCAGCCACATTTGACTCTCCCTGCAGAGACTGGCTAAACAGCCCATCTACAGAATATAGAGAACACAGCAGAACACTCAGAACACATCAGAACCCTCTCCTGCTGGGGCAGCAGAGACTGGCCAATCTACAGTATCTGATCAGAATAGAGAACACAGTAGAACACATCAGAACCATCAGTCCTGCTGATGATGGCAGCCCAGACAGAATATAGAGAACCAAGAACCACAGCCAGCCCATCTACAGAATATAGAGAACACTACACATCAGAATATAAACAGCCCATCTACAGAATATAGAGAACACAGCAGAACACACCATCTCCTGCTGGGGCAGCAGAGACTGGCCAAACAGCCCAGAAACAGTCAGAACACATCAGAACCCTCTCCTGCTGGGGCAGCAGACTTGGCCAAACAGCCCATCTACAGAATATAGAGAACACAGTAGAACACATCAGAACACATCAGAACCCTCTCCTGCTGGGGCAGCAGACATTGGCCAAACAGCCCCTACATTGAGAACACACAGACCTCTCCTGCTGGGGCAGCAGAGACTGGCCAAACAGCCCATCTACAGAGAGAACACAGCAGAACACAGCAGAACACATCAGAACCTCTCCTGCTGGGGCAGCAGAGACTGGCCAAACAGCCCATCTACAGAATATAGAGAACACAGCAGAACACATCAGAACCATCTCCTGCTGGGGCAGCAGAAACTGGCCAAACAGCCCATCTACAGAATATAGAGAACACAGCAGAACACATCAGAACATCTCATCCTGCTGGGGCAGCAGACAATTGGCCAAACAGCCCATCTACAGAATATAGAACACAGCAGAACACATCAGAACACATCAGAACTCCTGCTGGGGCAGCAGAGACTGGCCAAACAGCCCATCTACAGAATATAGAGAACACAGCAGAACACATCAGAACCATCTCCTGCTGGGGCAGCAGACATTGTCCAAACAGCCCATCTACAGAATATAGAGAACACAGTAGAACACATCAGAACCATCTCCTGCTGGGGCAGCAGAGACTGGCCAAACAGCCCATCTACAGGATATAGAGAACACAGTAGAACACATCAGAACACATCAGAATCTCCAGAACCCTCTCCTGACTGGCCAAACAGCCCATCTACAGAATATAGGGAACACAGCAGAACACATCAGAACCCTCTCCTGCTGGGGCAGCAGAGACTGGCCAAACAGCCCATCTACAGGATATAGAGAACACAGTAGAACACAGCAGAACACATCAGAACCCTCTCCTGCTGGGGCAGCAGACATTGTCCAAACAGCCCATCTACAGAATATAGAGAACACAGTAGAACACATCAGAACACATCAGAACCCTCTCCTGCTGGGGCAGCAGACATTGGCCAAACAGCCCATCTGAATATGGATAACACAGCAGAACACATCAGAATTCCTGCTGGGGCATGAGACTGGCCAAACAGCCCATCTACAGAATATAGAGAACACAGCAAACACAGCAGAACACATCAGAACCCTCTCCTGCTGGGGCAGCAGAGACTGGCCAAACAGCCCATCTACAGAATATAGAGAACACAGCAGAACACATCAGAACCATCTCCTGCTGGGGCAGCAGACATTGGCCAAACAGCCCATCTACAGAATATAGAGAACACAGCAGAACACATCAGAACACATCAGAACCCTCTCCTGCTGGGGCAGCAGACATTGGCCAAACAGCCCATCTACAGAATATAGAGAACACAGCAGAACACATCAGAACACATCAGAACCCTCTCCTGCTGGGGCAGCAGAGACTGGCCAAACAGCCCATCTACAGAATATAGAGAACACAGCAGAACACATCAGAACCATCTCCTGCTGGGGCAGCAGACATTGGCCAAACAGCCCATCTACAGAATATAGAGAACACAGAACACATCAGAACACATCAGAACCATCTCCTGCTGGGGCAGCAGAGACTGGCCAAACAGCCCATCTACAGGATATAGAGAACACAGTAGAACACATCAGAACACATCAGAACCCTCTCCTGCTGGGGCAGCAGAGACTGGCCAAACAGCCCATCTACAGAATATAGAGAACACAGCAGAACACATCAGAACCCTCTCCTGCTGGGGCAGCAGAGACTGGCCAAACAGCCCATCTACAGGATATAGAGAACACAGTAGAACACAGCAGAACACATCAGAACCCTCTCCTGCTGGGGCAGCAGACATTGTCCAAACAGCCCATCTACAGAATATAGAGAACACAGTAGAACACATCAGAACACATCAGAACCCTCTCCTGCTGGGGCAGCAGAGACTGGCCAAACAGCCCATCTACAGAATATAGAGAACACAGCAGAACACATCAGAACACATCAGAACCCTCTCCTGCTGGGGCAGCAGAGACTGGCCAAACAGCCCATCTACAGAATATAGAGAACACAGTAGAACACATCAGAACACATCAGAACCTTCTCCTGCTGGGGCAGCAGACATTGGCCAAACAGCCCATCTACAGAATATAGAGAACACAGCAGAACACATCAGAACCCTCTCCTGCTGGGGCAGCAGAGACTGGCCAAACAGCCCATCTAAAGAATATAGAGAACACATCAGAACACATCAGAACACATCAGAACCCTCTCCTGCTGGGGCAGCAGACATTGGCCAAACAGCCCATCTACAGAATATAGAGAACACAGCAGAACACATGAACCCTCTCCTGCTGGGGCAGCAGAGATGGCAAACAGCCCATCTACAGAATATGAGAACACAGAGAACACATCAGAACACATCAGATGTCCTATGGGGCAGCAGACTATGGCCAAACAGATGTACTATGGAACACAGACACACTATGGTGATAAACACATGGTGACACAACTATGGTGATGTACTATGGTGATGCACTATGGAGATGTGCTATGGTGATGTACTATGGTGATGTACTATGGTGATGTACTATGGTGATGTGCTATGGTGATGTACTATGGTGATGTACTATGGTGATGTACTATGGAGATGTACTATGGTGATGTACTATGGTGATGTACTATGGAGATGTACTATGGTGATGTACTATGGTGATGTACTATGGTGATGTGCTATGGTGATGTACTATGGAGATGTGCTATGGTGATGTACTATGGAGATGTGCTATGGTGATGTGCTATGGTGATGTACTATGGTGATGTGCTATGGTGATGTGCTATGGTGATGTGCTATGGTGATGTGCTATGGTGATGTACTATGGTGATGTACTATGGTGATGTACTATGGTGATGTGCTATGGTGATGTACTATGGTGATGTACTATGGTGATGTACTATGGTGATGTACTATGGTGATGTACTATGGTGATGTGCTATGGTGATGTGCTATGGTGATGTGCTATGGTGATGTGCTATGGTGATGTACTATGGTGATGTACTATGGTGATGTTTGTGTGTTTGTAGATGTGCGAGTGGGTCTCGATGAGTCATCGCCCAGCTCTATTCTCTCTCTCACCCATTCTCTCTCTCTCTAACATACACATGGGGAGAGACACTGCCGTCAGCCAGGTGATGTCACTGTTGCCATGGAAACGGTGGGAAAGAGACGTGATTGGTTAAGAGCAAGTTGACGGAGAGAGGCCGTGTGTTTACACACTGATGCTCAGAGTGTGCCTCATCATACTTGAAGGCACACACGCTCACACACACATTTGCACACATGCAGTTCTGGAGACAAAAATCAGGAAACACATGACAACTGCCATTAAGTTAATTGAGTATGAATAATGTAGATTTCCTATGAGACAGTAGACAGCAGAACACCTGCCCATCACAACAGTTGAACTGGTTAACGTCATTATATGCATGAAGTCCCAAATGTCACCCTATTCCCTATATAGTGCACTACTTCTGCCCAGGGTCCAAGGGGGGTTGAGACAAGGGGGGATGAGACAATGAGACAAGGGGGATGGAACAAGGTGGGTGAAACAAGGGGGGGATGAGACAAGGGGGTTGAACAAGGTGGGATGAGACAAGGGGGTTGAGACAAGGTGGGATGAGACAAGGGGGAGGGGGTTGAGACAAGGTGGGATGAGACAAAATTGCAATTGGCTCAGAACAGGGCAGCACAGCTGGCCCTTGGATGCACACAGAGAGCTAACATGAATAATATGCATGTCAATCTCTCCTGGCTGTAAGTGGAGGAGAGATTGACTTCATCCCTACTTTTATTTATGAGAGGTATTAACATGTTGAATGCACCGAGCTGTCTGTCTAAACTACTGGCATACAGCTCGGACACCCATGCACACCCCACAAGACATGCCACAAGAGGTGTCTTCACAGTCCCCAAGTCCAGAACAGACTATGGTAGGCACACAGTACTACATAGATCCATGACTACATGGAATTCTATTCCACATCAAGTAACTGACGCCAGAAGTAAAATTACATTTTAAAAACAGATTAAAAAACAACTTATGGAACAGCGGGGACTGTGAAGCAACACAAACATTAGCACGTACGCACGCGCGCATACACATGGAATTAGTATTGTAGATATGTGTTAGTGGTGGAGTAGGGACCTGAGGGCACACAGTGTGTTGTGAAATCTATGAATGCATTGTAACGTTTTAAAACTGTATAAACTGCCTTAATTTTGCTGGACCCCAGGAAGAGTAGCTGGTGCTTTGGCAGCAGCTAATGGGGATCCATAATAAATACAAATACCTGATCTCGACTCCTCCTGCCTACCTTCCATCTTTGAGGACATGTATTTCCACTATTAGAGAGGTCACTCGACCATCTTGTCAACATAATAAAAAATCTTTGTCAAGCGTCAAAGTCTCTTCCTGTTTCTGTTTCAACTTATTGATAAATTACTGTTACTGATTGGCTGGAGGCTACACACCTGATTTCCCAGGTCTAGACCACAGAATGATTGGACATTTGTGTAGCCTCCAGCCAATCAGTAACAGCTGAAATGGAAACAGGAAGAGACTTTGGCGCACGAGAACTAAGAATTTGACACCCCTGTCTTATTAAAGAACTGCCAACACCTCCCAGAGTGTCTGGTGACAGTGAGAGGATTGTATAGTGAGACGACATGAAGAAGATTGGTTAGATAGAGAGATGGTGTTATGTCATACTGACCATCTGAGCATGGTTGGTCTCTGGGGCAGAGCTTCTTCTCAAACAGACAGCCTGAGAAGCACATGGAGAGGGGGAGGAGAAAGAGAGAGAGAGAGGAAAAGAGAGAGAGAAAGAGGGAGGGGGAAGAACAGAGAGAGATGGAGAGGGAGGAAGAGACAGAGGAGGAAGGGAGAGAGAGATTTTCTATTATTTCAGATTTTCTGGCAATTGACAACATGTCATGACAATAATGTACCCTTGAATTAAACGGGGGGAGGGAAATGAGAGAGCGAGTGAGAGAGAATTTAAGAGCTGTTAAATTCTATAACCACCTAAAAAGAAGCGATTCCCAAACTTCCATAACAAAGCCATCACCTACAGATGGATGAACCTGGAGAAGAGTCCCTAAGCAAGCTGAGGACACTAAGCAAGCTGGTCCCGGGACTCTGTTCACAAACACAAACAAAGCCCCAGGACAGCAACACAATTAGACCCAACCAAATCATGAGAAAACAAAAAGATAATTACTTGACACATTGGAAAGAATTAACAAACAAAAAACAGAGCAAACTGGAATGCTATTTGGCCTTAACAGAGAATACACAGTGGCAGAATACCTGACCACTGTGACCGACTATTGAGAAAGGTCGCTGTAGGCAGACCTGGCACTGAAAAGAAGACAGACTATGTGCTCACTGCCCCACAAAATGAGGTGGAAACTGCGCTGCACTTCCTAACCTCCTGCTAAATGTATGACCATAGTAGAGACACGGTGCATTAGGAAAGTATTGACCCTTTGACTTGTTCCACATTTTGTTAGATTACAGCCTTATTCTAAATTGGATTAAATAAAGCATTTTCTTCATCAATCTACACACAATACCCCATAATGACACAGCAAAAATAGGTTTTTAGACATTTTTGCAAATGTATTAAAGATTTAAAAAAAAACATTAATACCTTATTTAAATAAGTATTCAGACCCTTTGCTATGTTTCCATTGATCATCCTTGAGATGTTTCTACAACTTGGATTGGAATCCACCTGTGATAAATTCAATTGATTGGGCATGATTTGGAAAGGCACACACCTGTCGATATAAGATCCCACAGTTGACAGTACATGTCAGAGCAAAAACCAAGCCATGAGGTCAAAGGAATTGTCCGTAGAGCTCAGAGACAGGTTTGTGTCGAGGCACAGATCTGGGGAAGGGTACCAAACTATTTCTGCAGCATTGAAGGTCCCCAAGAACACAGTGGCCTCCATCTTTCTTAAATGGAAGACGTTTGGAACAACCAAGACTCTTCTTAGAGCTTGCTGCCCGGCAAAACTGAGCAATCGGGGGAGAAGTGCCTTGGCCAGGAAGGTGACTAAGAACCCGATGGTCACTCTGATAGAGCTCCAGAGTTCCTCTGTGGAGATAGGAGAACCTTCTAGAAGGTCAACCATCTCTGCAGCACTCCACCAATCAGGCATGTATACCAAAAGGCACCTAAAGTACTCTCAGACCATGAGAAAACAGATTCTCTGGTCTGATGAAAGCAAAATTGAACTATTTGGCCTGAATGCCAAGCATCACATCTGGAGGAAACCCTGCACCATCCCTATGGTGATGCATTGTTTTGGCAGCATCATGCTGTGGGGATGTTTTTCAGCATCAGGGACTGGGAGACTAGTCAGGATTGAGGGAAAGACGAACGGAGCAAAGTACAGAGAGATCCCAAATGAAAACTTGCTCCAGAGCGCTCAGGACCTCAGACTGGGGTGAAGGTTAATCTTCCAACAGGACGACGACCCTAAACACACAGCCAATAGAACACAGGAGTGGCTTCAGGACAAGTCTATGAATTTCCTTGAGTGGCCCAGCCAGAGCCCGGACTTGAACCCGATCGAACATCTCCTAAGAGACCTGAAAATAGCTGTGTAGCGACGCTCCCCATCCAACCTGACAGAGCTTGAGACGATATGCAGAGAAGAATGGGAGAAACTCCCCAAATACAGGTGTGCCAAGCTTATAGCGTCATATCCAAGAAGACTCGAGGCTGTAATCGCCGTCAAAGGTGCTTCAACAAAGTACTGAGTAAAGGGTCTGAATACTTATGTAAATGTGATATTTCAGTTGTTTATTTGTAATACATTTGCAAAAAATTCTAAAAAGCTGTTTTTGCTTTGTCATTATGAGGTATTGTGATGTCATTATGGGGTATTGTGATGTCATTATGGGGTATTGTGTGTAGATTGATGAGGGGGGATTGAACACACATATATATATATATACTAGAATAAGGCTGAAGGTCACAACATGTGGAAAAGATCTGAGGGTCTGAAGACTCTCCGAATGCTCTGTATTTCCCTCAGATTACACAGATTACACAGACCCACCAAGAATATGAAAACAAATCCACATTCTGATAAACTCCCATATCTACTGGGTGAAATACCACAGTGTGACATCACAGCACAGCAGCAGTATTTGTGACTTGTTGCCACAAGAACAGGGCAACCAGTGAAGAACATTATTTTCCCTTGTATACTTTAACAATTTGCACATCATTACTAAACTCTATATAGCCATAAAATGACATTTGAAATGTCTCTATTCATATGAAACTTTTGAGTGTAATGTTTACTGTTAATTTTTTACTTCACTTGCTTTGGCAATGTAAACATATGTTTCCCATGCCAATAAATGCCCTTTGAATTGAAAGAGGGGGTTGTGTTGGATGGCAGACTGTGTGTGTGATATATATATATATATATATATATATATATATAAAGGAGGTAATGGGCGACCTTTACAGATCTCCAGTCTGCTTGGGGAGGAAACACGGCCAGATGTGACACAACACGGCTGTACACACTGAGTGTGTGTGTGTGTGTGTGTGTGTGTGTGTGTGTGTGTGTGTGTGTGTGTGTGTGTGTGTGTGTGTGTGTGTGTGTGTGTGTGTGTGTGTGTGTGTGTGTGTGTGTGTGTGTGTGTGTGTGTGTGTGTGTGTGTGTGTGTGTGTGAGTGAGTTTGCATTCATGATTATGTGTGTACTGTATTACAAAAACAGAAGCGGGAGACAGACTGGCCTAGAGGGCTGTCTCTCTGTGGGGAAAACAATACGATTCCCCAGACACAAAGACAAGATCACAGACAAGACAAGATGAAACATAGACAAGAAAACAGAGCATGTCTTTCCGTGCAGCAGAATCAGTATTAGTTGTCTTTCAAATACTTTAGCTGCATATGATTGAGTTTGCCTGGCGCCGAGCAACGGAACCAATTAAATATTTGCGACGGTCCAAGCCCCGCCCATCTGCCACTTCAGGCAGGCTCAATCAAAGGCTCAAAGTATTTGAAAGAAGTCAGATACTATTTGAATCCATGTCTGGATACATCTGCGATATGATGACTAATACACACTGTATCCCTCCCTTTCTTCACACTCCTCTCTCTCCCTTCCTCTGTCCATCCCTCTCTCGTCTGTCTGCAGCAGTAGCAGGGGAGATTGTTGCCAAGCTAGAGTTCATCACAGACTGGACAAACCACTAGTGCACTGCCCCCGAGCCCCAAGAGCATGTCAATCAATCAACCGCATGCAAAAATACAGACTATCAATCCCAGGGGGCTAGGTCATAGTACATCTCTTGTTCTAGTAATGAGTATTGCTGTATCCTACATCTAAGAGAATATACTTTGGCCCTGCATTCTAGGCCTATTCTTAACTGTTGTACAGCACTGTGTTGTATCACGTATTTTGCATTCTATCAGTTGGTGTGACCTTGTGATGTCATCTATGGAATTGTCCATTGTGTTCTACCTCAAGAAACTCAAGATGTGAAATAAGACCAATAAACTGAAGTGATCTGGGTTGTAAGTATCATAGCAACAGTAATTTCAAACTGAGTGGCGTAATTCTCTGGGCTGTTTTTTTGTTATTTCAGCTGTTCAGAAATATGAGGGAGAGATGTAACACACAACACAAGTTCATCGGGATTCTACGTTCTTTCTGGGGAAGAGGCATGTACTGTAAGCTGATTATGTGTATCCCACAACAGTCAATAAAAGCTATTACAGCAGTCAATAATTAGCACAGCACTGTATCATGGCAACATGTGCTGCATTGCGCTGTATACATGCATGAGTCAGAGCTCCATAAACAAAGGAGTTCCAAACAGCATGGACATAATTATCACCTTGGAT
The DNA here is from genome assembly GCF_036934945.1 of Oncorhynchus masou masou. Lineage (NCBI taxonomy): Eukaryota > Metazoa > Chordata > Actinopteri > Salmoniformes > Salmonidae > Oncorhynchus > Oncorhynchus masou. Next base: position 8,781,927 of record NC_088218.1, on the reverse strand, counting down.
GTTTCCACCCCACACACACTTTATGAATTCAATCCCATAATTAAACTCAGTCACATGACTGGGTGTTTCCTGTTCTTTCTCCACAATGATCTGAGTTTGTTTTCCTCCATCTCCCTCATAATCTCCCCCTCAAACTCTCTTCTCTCCCTCACAAACCCCTCAAACTCACAAACTCTCTCTCTGCCTCACAAACTCTCTCTCTGCCTCACAAACTCTCTCTCTCTGCCTCAAACTCTCTCTCTCTGCCTCAAACTCTCTCTCTATCCGCTCTCAAACTCACTCTCTCTCTCTCCCTCTCTCTCTCCCCCTCAAACTCTCTCTCTCTCCCCCTCTCAAACTCTCTCTCCCCCTCTCAAACTCTCTCTCTCTATCCCCCTCAAACTCTCTCTCCCCCTCAAACTCTCTCTCTCTCTCTCAGCCTACAGATGCGCTACCTTAATTTGACCCTGCTTCTCACAGCAGGAAAATTAAATTGGAATTATGTGGATTATAATTAATGGAAATTTTTGTAGGGGTTGATACATTTTCCATTGGTGCAAATCAGGTGGGTATTAAATACTTTAGAAGCCTTTTAAAACCTTGAAAACACTAAAATTTGCAGAATACATCTCTGCGACAACAGTGATCAAATTAAGATAGCAGATCTGTACCGCTGGGAGTCAGGGCCTGGACAGAGGAAGTGGGGGAGCACTCTACAACACAAGGGCTATTTTTAATGTGTTACTGCAACTACAATCATATCCTTTCATATCTGAAATGACAATAAAGTAATGGGCTATAAGTACAGGGATAGAGTGAGGACAGACACGACATGTTGAGTTGAATAATGGTGAGTCTGGTGAGGCTTTGTCCATTTGAATTCTCTTTTATAGCTTCAGATAAGAGTCTGAATCTCAAATTGTACCCTGTTCCCTATGGGCCTTGGTCAAAAGTAGTGCACTATATAGGGAATAGGGCCCTGGTCTAAAGTAGTGCACTATATAGGGAATAGGGCCCTGGTCTAAAGTAGTGCACTTGTTATGCACTTGAGTGAGGACCCAAAAGCGGTTTAACAAAAACAGAGTTCTTTAATGAGAACACAGGAAAGACATAGATCCTCTTCAGACGTAGATAATGGCAAAAATAGACAACCCGCAGAGAGGGCGACAAATGAAACATAAAGTCCCTCTGATAAATAACAAGAGAGTCCCCTTCTTAGCAGCAGAGGAGAATAGCTGGGTTAGCGGCGACAGGCTGCAGGTCTCTCTGGGTAGGCGCGGGTCATAGAGGAACAGTGGTACCTGATCTCACGTAGCATCAGATGAACTGGACACAGTGCAAATGAAAGACAGTTAGCTGAGTACAGGATGCACCTGCCAGGCAGATTCCGACAGGATAGGACAAGGATGAAGCAAACGAGACGATAGCTTGCTTCTGGCATGAGAAACTCAAACGAGAATCTGACACCGAAAGTAGCAGGAACAGAGAGAGAAATAGAGACCTAATCAGAGGGAAAAAGGGAACAGGTGGGGAAAGGGTGAACGAGCTAGTTAGGGGAGATGAGGAACAGCTGGAGAAGGAGAGAAAGAGAAGGTAACCTAATAAGACCAGCAGAGAGAGACAGAGTGAAGAGAAAGAACAGGAACAAGACATAATAAGACATGACAGCACTATATAGGAATAGGTTCCTGGTCTAAAGTAGTGCACTATATAGGAATAGGGCTCTGGTCTAAATGAGTGTGCTATATAGGGAATAGGGCCCTGATCTAAAGTAGTGCACTATATATAGGGAATAGGTTCCTGGTCTAAAGTAGTGCACTATATATAGGGAATAGGGCCCTGGTCTAAAGTAGTGCACTATATAGGTAATAGGGCTCTGGTCTAAAGTAGTGCACTATATATAGGGAATAGGGCCTTGGCCTGAAGTAGTGCACTATATAGGTAATAGGGCCCTGGTCTAAAGTAGTGCACTATGTAGGGAATAGGGCCCTGGTCTAAAGTAGTGTACTATATAGGGAATAGGGCCCTGGTCTAAAGTAGTGTACTATATAGGGAATAGGGCTCTGGTCTAAATGAGTGTGCTATATAGGGAATAGGGCCCTGGTCTAAATGAGTGTGCTATATAGGGAATAGGGCCCTGGTCTAAAGTAGTGCACTATATAGGGAATAGGGTGCCATTTGGGATGCAACTTATATTTTACAGATTTAAAGGGGTAATATTAAACTTAGAAATGCCTCATGAGAATGTTGTACCCCATCAGAATCCAACATGATAAGCTTGATTTACTCCAATGTGAATGTAAACAAACACTGTATAGCCTCAAAAGATGGTTAAAACTGTCATTTGTATATAATTGATGGCCAGAATTTGAGAGTGGTTCCATTTCTCCAGCCACCCCATCCCTCAACTTTTTATCAAAACGGTGGCGGGGAGCCCTCTTTGTTATCGTTTCAACTGCGGATGGCCCTTTTAATCTTCAGAAAACAGACTTGTTTTTGTCCTCCGAGGTGTATATAGACAGATGGCCATGACAGGTGATGCTATGGGCTGAAGTCACACACCACCTGTGTCTCACCTCTCACTGTGTGACAACCTGAGAAATGTAACACCCCACCAGATCTAACAAGTACCATATTGTGATTCATAACCATCAGTGCCACTGGATTTAAAGACTATTATAATCTGAATCATAACAATCAGTACCACCGGATTTAAAGACTATCATTATGTGATTCATAACCATCAGAATAGGTGAGTTATACTCGATACATACACGTGTATATGCCTCTTCAGCTTTGTTAGTGTTGTGCCTTAAACATGCTCAATAAATTGGTCTGGCCATCCAACAAAATCTCCAAATACATTAGAATGTATGCAGTTCTCACTCATTCCTGTTTATTCACATGGGGTGAAGCCGTATGAATGAAGGATCCTTCAGGTTCTGACTACAGTCGTGGTGGTGAGACACACCGATGGGATGCGCTACTATTGGTTTATTAGTTACCTGCAACAATGTTAGGCCTACTGTTTCACTTCTGATAACTCCACAAACCGGCATGTCAAAAGGAAGGCAGTCATAGCCAGTTAGACATGGTATAATTCTCCTCAGATTGACACACACGGTAAGTAAGCAATAACCGTATTACAAGATAACCAACCGTGTCGAACAGCTGGAAATCAAGGAGGCAAAGTAATACATTTTCCCCTAGTGTGATGAACTAACAGTAGTCAGGTCTACATCTCACCAGAACTGAGTTAAGGTCAGTGTGTGTGCCTGCCTGTCTGCCTCCACAGCACAGGTTTAGCCTGCCCTACAGCACCGAAATGTCAAGCGGCCATCGACACAGAAAACAAGCGCACTGTTCTGAACCATCAGTGCTGAGTCTGTGTGTGCAGTCTGTCCATGATTCTAAAATGACTGGCTATAACCAACGCTCATGCCATTGACGTAGAGAGTATGTATGCACTGTCCATGGTACTGAAATGAGCGCGCAGGCGCTATTGATGTACAGTTCGAGGTGGTAGGATTGGCTGCAGCCTACATTGATAAACTGCCAGCAGTAGGCTGGCTACATTAGAATAGGATCCAACTTTAGTAATTGAACTACTAACCAGCCTGGAGGGCGTGAGGTCATGTGTGCAAGCAAGTGGGTGGTTGTAATCGCAGTATTACAGAATGGGCCTTGGTAAACCTATGACAGTGGTTGCCTAGGTTGTCATTCAATTTCATTGCTTTGGGTTGACATTGCATCAATAGCCAAGTGCGTGTTGTTTAAACTTAGCGCAGTGCATTTTACACAAATCAAAATGACATCGTCATCCACAAAAGCAAAAACACCAGACCTGTAGCCGACACAAAAACCAAACCCTAATCTTCTGACTTTTGAATGAGGTGAAGAAGCGCTCTCCCTCGCTCTCAAACAGTTTTGTTTTTATTGAGCGCGCCGAGCCAAGGCGTGGGGCACAGCAGGCTATTACTGGTCCTTGCTCCTCTATTATTGCGGAGAGGAGCTATGATGAATCATGCCTGACGCTGTTTTCGCAAAACCCATCATTCAATCCAAGCAGAAGTCTACAGCCTCAAGTCACTAATCAAACCAAGTGTATTGTGACGCAATTTCACATTCAGCCTACATAGCCTCCAATAACTGACATCCAGAATCTCTCAATTTCTTATACATTACAAATGTTAAGTACATTCACGTTGTTTATAACACTATGCTACAATGCACAGAAAAGCAAAACAGTATGGTGAATGATACTAAAATAATTTAGCATGTGGCTATATTCTTAGTTTCTATTCTGGCAAATCCAGTTTGAAGTAAGTAACAGAATATGGCTCATGGACCCCGTCAATATATTGCATTGATTTACTCACTATACGCTGTTGCCTTGGCTGAGATTTCTAAATGGCTGTGTATGTAGACCTGTTACCTGCCTCTGAGTGACTCAGTTCATTTTTCTCCCTTACCGTATCTGCTTGACATCCCGGTCTGATAGCACACCGCCATCACACATAACACGCTCCATAGTCGCTGAGATCCCATGGTTTTCCCCAAGACAGACAGAGCTGTTCAGCGGTGCGTTTTAAACCCTCATGATCCGTGTCAACTATCGGAGGGACTTTCTAATGTCGCACATCCACTCCGACTCCAAAGGAAGGACGTGGATTTTCGGCAGCAGAAGCGCACCAACTGTGAGTGCGACAGCAAGTGTTGCGAGAAATGTGTAAATCCCGGGATGCACGCTGCTTCGGATCAGGAACGGAAGGGGTTAGTCTTTCTGCATGGCTAGTTTACCTTTGGGAGACCCACCATTGCATCATAGCCCACTAGGCGAAATTAATAAAGTTCAAGTAATTTTTACCATGTATTCCTCAGTTCCTCTAAATATACTGAGGAAAAATATAAACGTAACATGTAAAGTGTTGGTCCCGTGTTTCGTGAGCTGAAATAAAAGATCCCAGAAATGTTCCACACTCACAAAAAGCTTATTTCTCTCAAATTGTGCACACTTGTTTTACATTCCTGTTGGTGATAATTTATCCTTTGCCAAGATAATCCATCCACCTGACAGGTGTGGCATATCAAGAAGCTGATTAAACAGCATGATCATTACACAGGTGCACCCTGTGCTGGGGACAATAAAAGGTCACTAAAATGTGCAGTTTTGTCACACAACACAATGCCACGGATTTTCGCAAGTTGAGTGAGCGTGTAATTGGCATGCTAACTGCAGGAATGTCCAACAGAGCTGTTGCCAGAGAATCAAATGTCCATTTCTCTACCACAAGCCACTTCCAACCTCGTGGAACCACGCCAGCCCAGGACCGGACAGCTGATGAAACTGAGGAGTATTTCTGTCTGAAAAAACCCTTTGGTGGGGAAAAACACATTCTGATTGGCTGGGCCTAGCTCCCAAGTGGGTGGGCGTATGCCCTCCTAGGCCCACCCATGGCTGCATCAGTGCCCAGTATTGTGAAATCCATAGATTAGGGCCTAATGAATGTAAATTGACTGATTTCCTTATATGAAGTGTAAACTCAGTAAAACTGTTGTGTTTAGATTTTTGTTCAGTATATTTGTCAACATTGTTATGTTGTTTCACCACTGGTACGAGACTTGCTAAAGAGTGTGGGCCAAACACTTTATTTCAATTGAAGCTCCAGTACAACAGAGGCAGAGGTTAGAGAAGCAGGCCTCAACCAGAGGGTTGCCGGTTCGAATCCCAACTCAAGACGGGAAAATCTAGTGCGGAAATGCATCATCTGCCATTGTGCCTTTAAGCAAGCGACTTAACCCCCTATAATTGGTCCAGGGGCACGGGGTGCTGCAGTGCATCCAGCCTTTAGGACTATATGTGTGTGGAATGAGTGAGTGAACAAAAACACGGGAAGGAGAGAGGATGTGTAGATTAAAAATGGATTATTTTATAAACCATTTTAGTTCATCAGAAACATCATTTGAAGTTCCTTGCCTCTGAATGTGTGCAAAACGTTCTGCTGAAGCACTGTGTGTCATGTGAGTATACAAATAACACAGTGTGTAGAGAGACCCAGAGGAGGACATCTGTCTGTCCTTCTGTCCATGCTGTGTCCTTCCCCCAGGCTAGTCCACAGTCACCATGTCTCTCACAGTGGGGAAGAGCTCAAAGAAGCCCTGGTAAGAACAGACGGAAGACACATCATCATACATCAACATAGTGAGACATTATGGTTCACTATGTCTGGGCAGATTACAACACAATTAGACCCATAGAATGTACTGATACCACTTTCACACTAACATGCTGTTCCCAACCACACTGTGCTGGCTCTGATATTTTCCTTCCACATTGTCCAGCAACTACAGTAGATGCGTACCCAGGCCAGGCAGAACCGCTTGGCTCAGTTTGGCTCATAGAGAAACAGCAGAGTGAAAAGGGTATCAGTGTGATGGAGTGGGTCAGGGTCAGGGGTCATTCCAAAGCCACATTTTCCTAATTGACAAGAATTCAAGGGAATTGGAAATTTAGTGTACTTCCTGAATTGACCCCAACCCTGGAGTGGGTTAGTAGAGGGTCCAGTACCTTGAATAGGTTGGTAGACTGGAGCACTCCAGAGGTGCAGCACATCTCCCTGATGGAGTGCATGGCCAGCTGGGGGGCACCGATGTCCAGCACGGGGATCCCCAGGCGGGAAGACAGGATGGGGCCGATGGTGGTCCCACAGGGGCTGTCGTTACGCACCATCACATCCTGGGGCCACAGAAACAGGGTCAGGAGGGTAATTCATTAACACACGCTTACTAGGTACAGTTGAAGCATCTGTGGAGAGAATACACACATGTACTGTTACATTCAGATTGATTGATTACATTTCCATGTGCCATGGATGCCCATTAATCACTCAGACATACATTGGATGTCAGCTGTGTGAGGAAACTCAACATGAGTCAGAACTGGAACTGTCCTTCCTGCCTCTCTGCTATTTAAATCTGGCTTCACACCGGTCCATTCCTCTGAGTCCATATGGGGGTGAATGAGTGCACACTTCAGGGAGGGAAATGGACCAGAGCGGTAGTTTCACCAGGCCCTGAGGTGAATAAAGTGCCCTTGTGGGAGCGGAACATCCTTCATCTAAAAATCTTAAATCCCCACTACACCACTGCTCGGTTTAAATCCCCACTACACCACTGCTCGGTTTAAATCCCCACTACACCACTGCTCGGTTTAAATCCCCACTACACCACTGCTCGGTTTAAATCCCCACTACACCACTGCTCGGTTTAAATCCCCACTACACCACTGCTCGGTTTAAATCCCCACTACACTACTGCTCGGTTTAAATCCCCACTACACTAAGGCTCGGTTTAAATCCCCACTACACCACTGCTCGGTTTAAATCCCCACTACACCACTGCTCGGTTTAAATCCCCACGGTTTAAACACTACACTAAGGCTCGGTTTAAATCCCCACTACACCACTGCTCGGTTTAAATCCCCACTACACTAAGGCTCGGTTTAAATCCCCACTACACAGGCTCGGTTTAAATCCCCACTACACTAAGGCTCGGTTTAAATCCCCACTACACCACTGCTCGGTTTAAATCCCCACTACACTAAGGCTCGGTTTAAATCCCCACTACACTAAGGCTCGGTTTAAATCCCCACTACACCACTGCTCGGTTTAAATCCCCACTACACCACTGCTCGGTTTAAATCCCCACTACACTAAGGCTCGGTTTAAATCCCCACTACACTAAGGCTCGGTTTAAATCCCCACTACACTAAGGCTCGGTTTAAATCCCCACTACACTAAGGCTCGGTTTAAATCCCCACTACACCACTGCTCGGTTTAAATCCCCACTACACTAAGGCTCGGTTTAAATCCCCACTACACTAAGGCTCGGTTTAAATCCCCACTACACTAAGGCTCGGTTTAAATCCCCACTACACCACTGCTCGGTTTAAATCCCCACTACACCACTGCTCGGTTTAAATCCCCACTACACCACTGCTCGGTTTAAATCCCCACTACACCAAGGCTCGGTTTAAATCCCCACTACACTAAGGCTCGGTTTAAATCCCCACTACACTAAGGCTCGGTTTAAATCCCCCCCACTTGGTTTAAATCCCCACTACACTAAGGCTCGGTTTAAATCCCCACTACACTAAGGCTCGGTTTAAATCCCCACTACACTAAGGCTCGGTTTAAATCCCCACTACACTAAGGCTCGGTTTAAATCCCCACTACACTGCTCGGTTTAAATCCCCACTACACCACTGCTCGGTTTAAATCCCCACTACACCCGGTTTAAACTACACCACTGCTCGGTTTAAATCCCCACTACACCACTGCTCGGTTTAAATCCCCCCACTACGGTTTAAATCCCCACTGCTCGGTTTAAATCCCCACTACACCACTGCTCGGTTTAAATCCCCACTACACCACTGCTCGGTTTAAATCCCCACTACACCAAGGCTCGGTTTAAATCCCCCTACACCACAGCACTTTCTTCACCTCAGCACTACTTTGCTAGGAGATCCCCACTGCAGAGTGGATTTAAAAACACCAGATCACAAACCCGTGCAGTACACCAAGGCACACACGGAAACAAATGTTTGAACAAATCACATGCGCACACACACGCCAATTACCTGAAGAGGCACACCAACACGACTGGCGATCTCTCTCAAGATGGAGGCTGTCACAGCCGTAGTGGCATAGCGCTGGTTACTGTTGAATTTAACTACAGGACCCTGAGAGAGAGGACATTCAGACAATCACACTGACTACAACTTCAGATATCTGTATAGAAAACATACATAAATGTATAGCATGTCTGCCACAAATATTACACAGGTACACCATGACTATTTTACCTAAATCTAAAATTGTAGACATTTTTTGTAGAAGATTACAACAATATGTCCACCAGTTCTAATGGGGGTTTTTAATGTGTATTGCTGAGGGGGTCATTTGAGCTCTGTACCTTGTGGAAGGCTGGTCTGTGGTTTTCATCATGCTTCTCCCTAGGGTGAAAATGAAAGTCGATTAAAACTATAAACACAGCAAACATCTTTCAAACTGTCTTCTGGTCCCAGCTGGCACAAAAACAGTACAACATCAGTCAATTATATATCTAATATGATATAAATATATAAATGAGACTATTATTCCCCAGGTATACTGTACACTGACTGGTAGTTGGGATGTTGTTCTTGAACCTGACTGGTAGAGAGTGTGAATGTTAGTATGTTTTCTATGGGGAGTAACAGCACATTGTCTCTAACATCCCAACTACCAGTCAGGGTCTAGAACATCATCCCAACTACCAGTCACACTTTAGAAAAGGGTGGAGAATCAGGACACATCCTCTGACTGGTTGTTGGGATGTTAGAGACAGAGGTTGTGTCCTGATTCTCCACCCTTTTTCTAAAGTGTGACTGGTAGTTGGGATGATGTTCTAGACCCTGACTGGTAGTTGGGATGATGTTCTAGAACCTGACCTCACTTGCACACTTTCTGTCATGGATCTAAAAACATTTGATTGGTGTAATAATGGCTGGAGGGGAGGCTCCACCATTAAATCCATGGCAGGAAGTAGACACTTTGGGAAAATGGTGGAGACTTGGGATGCAAACACAGAGTGATTAACAGTACGGCGTTTCCATAGGGAGTAGGAGTAAACTGACTGGTAATTGGAGTGTTACTATAGAGACTGGAGTGATTGACAGGTTACTGTATGGTACTGACTGGTAGTTGGGGTGCAGGGCGTGGGCCATGTCAGCGCTGATCATGAAGGAGCGTGGCACCGCCTGCTGGAAGGCTGTGAGGTTGGTGGGGGAGGAGGACAGTCGACTCAGGATCAGCTCTGTCAGGTTGGACGCTGCCCCCTGGGCGCTCTCTGACCCCACCTACAGGCCATAGGGGGAAGTGTTAGGTTAGGGTTCGCCAAACCAGTTCCCTCCTGTAGGTTTATACTCCAACCCTGTTCCTGGAGAGCTACCCTCCTGTAGGTTCACAATCCAACCCTAATTTAGAGCACCTGATTCTATTAATTAGCTGGGTGATAGGCTAAATCAGTCATTTTACAACTGGGGTTGGAGTATAAACCTACAGGAGGGTCTCTCTCCAGGAACAGGGTTGGAGTCTAAACCTACAGGAGGGTATCTCTCCAGGAACAGGGTTGGAGTCTAAACCTACAGGAGGGTCTCTCTCCAGGAACAGGGTTGGAGAGCCCTGAGTTAGATATACAGAGGCCATATTGACAAAACATCTCAGAGTAGAAGTGCTGATCTAGGATCAGTTGTACAATTTTAATTAATCAGAGGGGGAACCTGGTCCTATATCAGCACTCCTTATCAGAGATACTTTGTGAATATGTCCCCAGGGGTTTTTCCTGACCACCAGAAAACCCTGGGCCCTAGTTATAGTTCATAGCTACAGGCCAGTGATAAGGAGAAGCCCTAGCTCTACACAGAATGAATTTAGCCAACACAGGACTGGGGGACCGACCTCTTCATTGTCAAACAGAGTCACCATCCTGATGTTGGGGTCTGTGACCAAAGAGTCTCTAGAGATGCAGGAGTCCATCAGAGCCTAGTGGACAGAGGAACAGAGGGTAAAGGTTAGGGGAATGAAGGTTAAGGTTAAAGAGGAAGTAGAGGTTAGAGAATAAATGGTAAGGTTAAAGAGGACGTTCACATTATGGTGGTAGTCATGTTCGATTCCTCTCGTCCCTCTCAAACACACCAGAGGAAAAGATGTGAGGTTCCTACTCTCAGAGCTGTACTTTGAGAAGGAGACCAGTTGTTGAGGTGGCTGGTGTTAGTGTCTGGAGGTGGAGTGTTGAGTTGGAAGAGGAGATGAGACTCACCTGTAGGGCACAGTAGCAGCTGTGGAGGTTGTCCAGACGGGGGAGTAGATGAACTCTTCAAACACACCTCCAATTGCCTATGCAGCAGGCACACAAGTCAGTAATCTGTTATCGATGTCATTAACAGAGGGGGGGGAGATGTTGAGGAGAGTAGACTCACCCCTGGCTGAGTGTCAGCCAGACACAGCTCAAAGTCCAGCAGGGCCTCAGGCTGAACGTCCAGCTCTGAACACAGCACCTTGACCAGGGCCGGGTGGTGCTTCTCTGCCTGGACGAGTGAGAGAGATGGAGAAATGTACTAAAGGCCTACTGAAGTTGTGTAAGGCAAGTGATTGATTAGTGTGTGTGGTATATTGGACTGTGTATAACTGTATCTAGTACTGCAGAGCGTACAGTGAGAGATATGGATAGATAAGAGTCTTACAAAAGTGGTGGCATCGCAGGCATCCCCAGTGGAACAGCAGCCAGTCTCCAGCTCCTCCTGTACAGCAGTGGCTAGGATGGGCACTCTGTCACACACACAGTTACTAAACACTTATTTCCCTGTCCAATTCATGTTTGTTCTCCTGGTCCCTTGAGGGGTGTATCTCAATAGTCTATAGTGGTCTCCTCCCCTTCAACTGCACTGATGTGAAAGAACAGAACAGGTTCCAGCCATACTACCTTCACCTGTCCAGTCGTCAGATCAGTGTAGATGGAGGAGAGGAAGCCAGTTAAGACTTCTGACATGCAACCTGGGACTTACAGGTGGTTCTCCTTGTTGGGGCCGAAGGAGTCGTTGATGTCCCTCTGGAGGTGGATGGCCAGGTGGGGGATCCTCATGATCGGCCGGGGCACGTGAACCAGACGATGGACCAGCTTATCTCCAGTCTGCACCACAATAACACAACAACTCCCATGTAAGGTCCTCTCACAAACACACCTCCATTCTCCAGACACTTCAACACATAGTTCATGACAGTTCAGAAACCTAAGAATGGGCCAACCTTAATGTTTCAGTTGTGAATGAAGGGTTAGATGGGTAGGGTTACATTGCCATACCTTGACCATAACACGACCGGCGATGGTCAGATCCCGGTCAAACCAGGTGTTCCAGATTCCTCCTCCGTAGCACTCCACCCCGACCTGCAGACAGCCCTGTTTGGTCTTCTTGGACCGTGGCTTAATCTGAATCAACCACACAGAGAGAGAAGGGTGTCAAGTTAGCGACCAAATACAAGTATGACCTACTATCCCCAGTGGTTGGAGGTGTTAGCCCTGGGTCGTGTTCAGTAGGGTACACCGTAGCAAATCAATTTGCAACAGAAAACTAAAATATTTGTTCTTAAATGGACAAGTTCAGACATTACCTGACTGTTTCAAAACGTTTTGTCCCTAATGAACACGGCCCAGTCATTTTCCCAGCGTGTCCCAAGTGTAGAATCTCATCCTTACCCTCAGACAGGGGCTGTCTGTGTGTGCTCCAATCATAGTGAAGCCATTGCCTGGCTGGAAATGTCCACCCACAGCAAAAGCGATGATGGAGGAGTAGTTACGGGTCACAAAGTACTGTTGAGAGAAGAGGAGTAGTTAGTTCTCAATC